>NC_065589.1:15322768-15639435 GCF_024542745.1 Macaca thibetana thibetana | reverse complement strand
GAATGCACACTGTCAAAATGATTAGATTCACGATAATCACTAACCATGGCATCATGTGCTTTGAAGAGAGGGGATCCTATGAGAGCTTCAGGCAAAGAACCCTCATTGGGGGTGATCAGAGGACACAGTCACTTTCCTGGTGAAGTTGTGTTTAAGCCAAGAGCCGGAGGACATGAAGCAAGGAGAAGCGGGGTGGGGCAAGTGGAGGTGAGGGGAGAGTGGGACCCAAGGGAGCTGGAGAGGCAGCTTGTGGCCACGCCTTGCACTTACTGGGCAGAGTAAGATTCTTTATTTTTGCTGTAAAATAAAAGCCAAGAGTAAAGTGGATGAGATGTTTGTTTTTGAAAAGCTCTCCCGGCTACTGTGTGAAGAACGGCTGGTAGGAAGACAGGAGCAAGTGTGGGGAAATGGTTTAGGGTTGTGTTAGAGTTCTTCAGAGGAACAGAACCCATAGGATACAGGTATGTATAAAACGGAGTTTATTGTGGAGAATCAGCTAAGTGATTACAAGCAAAGTCCTATGATAGGCCATCTGCAGGCTGGGGAAAGAGAGAAGCCATTAGTGTGGCTCAGTCCCAGTCCAAAAGCCTCAAAACCAAGGAAACCTGCAGCGCAGCCCTCAGTCTGAGGCCCAAGGCCCAAGAGCGCCCAGGAGGCCGCTGCTGAAAGTCCCAGTGTCCAAAGGCTGAAGAAACTGCAGTCTCATTGTTGTAGGACTTTCTCCTCAGTTCAGCTAAAAACTGGGTTCTTGCCACACAACCAGGAAAGATAAGGCTCGTGGACACAGAAAGGTGAGAAAAGCAGAATTTATTGGGTGAGAAAAGGAAAACACTCAGCAAAGCAAGCGCGGTTCCTGTTAACAGGCCCTCATCTCACCAACTGAATCCCAGGTCACCACCCAGGAACAGGAGGGGCCAGGCTCCTCCCCCTGCAAATGGCTCGAACTTCCCGAGGCCCCACCCCATCTTCCCATTGCACAGGTCAGTTGGAGATTCTCTGGGAGCCCTTTTTACTTGGCTGGCCCATCATATTCAAAGGCAGGAGGAGAGGAAGCAAGCATCCCACACAGGGGGAGAGAGGAAAAGCAAGAAGACTCAGCAGGCTATGTACCCTCTACCGTCTGCCCTGTTCTAGCCACACTGGCTGTCCACTGGATGTGCCCACCCACATTGGGGCGCGTCTTCCTCTCCCAGTCTGCTGACTTGAATGTCAGTCAGTCTCCTCTGGCAACTTTCAGAAACACCCAGGAGCACTGCTTCACCAGCCATCTAAGCATCCCTTAAGCCAGTCTAGTTCACGCCTATATTAACCATCACAGCAGTTCAGGCACTGGTCTAGGCCCATGATATAGGTGACTCAAACAGTGCTGGTGACAGGGCAGATAGAGAATGGACAAATTTGGGAATGTTCAGGTTAAAATGACAAGTTTCGACGGATTGAATTTGGGGGCAGGATGAGTGGAAGAGGAAGGTGTCAAGGAAGACTGTAGGGTCTGGGCTTGTGTGACTAACTGGAGGGATCGTGGGGGCATTTTTGAGGATAGCCTAGAAACGGGGTCATTAATGTAACAGTCGGCACCACTTACCTTTCATTCCTTTGACCCAGGTGTTCACATCCTTTAATTCATTTGGTCCTCAGAACACACCCATAAGCTAGATTTTACAGATAAGAAAATTGAGGATCAGTGAGTAAAGTAACTCCTCCTAGGGCACAAAATAAGAGGCAAAGCCAGTATTCATCCTCAGCTCTTTCTGGTTCAGAACCCGTGCCCTACTCTTGTTCCCCACCAGAACCAGGTAGCAGAAAGTCAGCTTTGTAAGACATCGATGTCTACTCCAGATTTGGTAAGTGAGGTTTTAAGCAGAATGAAATGCTTGGAAGAGAAAACAGGAGATTTGGGGTATGGTTCTGTGCCTCTTAGCTCTTAGCAAAACCATTTACCTTCTCTGGACTTCCATTTCCCATCTCTGACATGAGCGAGTCAGATCTACCATCCTGAAGACAGCCCTCATGTTCTGGAAATGCATGATTTTTATGATGTCATCCTGGATGCATCTCATACACAGTCTACTGTCCACATTTGATTAAATCTTGAGGACTCCTGTAGTAAAACCATATAGTCCTTTCTCTGCTAGCTTTTTATCTGGCCAAAGCACATATTTAGATACTTCCAATGAAGTTCAGAGAGCAACATATTCCTCTTCCCGTATCTAAATCTTCAGTTATCCAAGAGGAGCCTAATTCTAGGTTCCTAACTTGGGATTGAAATTTTAAAAATTTCGTTCTGGGGTTTTCTTTTTCTGTTCATAAAATAAGTTTTTTATTTTACTAGAATTTATTAATAATGTCTATTAATAGATATGTAAAATAACTCATTTTTTGTTGTTATTGAATATCTCTCCGTAGCAGAGACTATTGTAAAATAATTCCCGAGTTTGTTTATGTTCAGTTTGAGACTGAGGCAGGCCATTTCAAGGATGTAAAACCAGTCTGAGACACTCCTTGGCCTTCCTGAGACTGGATGGGCTTGTTTGTAAGAGATGTTAGGTTTCCATCATTCTGAGCAAACTATCACAGGGACAGAAAACCAAACACTGCATGTTCTCATTCATAGGTGGGAGTTGAACAGTGAGAACACTTGGACACAGGGTGGGGAACATCATACACCAGGCCTGTCATGGGGTGGAGGGTGTGGGGAGGGATGGCATTGGGAGAAATGCCTAATGTAAACAATGAGTTGATGGGTGCAGCGGGCCAGCATGGCACACGTATACCTATGTAACGACACCACACGTTGTGCACATGTACCCTAGAACTTAAAGTATAATAATAAATAAATAAGCTTATTGAACTTCAAAAACAAAAAAAAAAGAGATGTTAGGTTTCGGTCACAGAATTGCCCCCTGCCTCTATAGGTTATTAGCACACACACATAAGCACACACTCATGCAAACACATGCAGACACACAAATCCATGCACTCATGCACATGCGCACGCGTGCACACACACACACACACAGAGTCTCTAATGGGGCACAAGATTAGGATTTGAGAGAAGGATAATGAGTTAATCAGACCTAAAAGAACACACAAAAAGTGGTTAATTAGACTCAGGGTTAAATGCCATCAAATACAGAAATAAGCATGGTTTTAAAATGACCGTCATACTTCTCAGACAGTTTTTCACATCACAGAAACTGGCTTCCCAGCCATCACAATTCTAGGCTAACTCCGACCCACATAAGAATTTCTCAGCTCTGGGGTCCAGAGAGCAAGGCTCCTGCTTGTTTGTGCCTTTCTCCAGATGGCTTCTCACTGCCGCGTATCTCATGGAGCTTATCCACTCCAAACGGATAAAGGTCGCATCGCCCTCATGGTCCAAGTTATCTAGACCTTTGTGGAGAAGCCCACCCTGGTTTCCTAAACCACAAGCTGCTACCTCTCAAAATTCATGGCTATCATACTTTTGATGAGTACATCATTCCTCTTTCACGTATTTTCAACTTCCCCCCGCCCTCTTTTCTTTTCTTGCCCAGCAAGCACACATCTAGCCACAGGCCTCACATGTGGTAGGGTTGGGCTGGGAGGTTCCCAGTGATTCCCTCAGCCCTGCCCCTGATGATTTGGATACCTTTGATACCAGCCATGACTCACTCTAATTGCAGGTTTTTCTCAGAGCAGTTTGTCTTCCTCTAGTTCCACCTGCAAAAGATGGATGCCAGGTGGCTGTCAGCTTTAATAAGGGCTTTGGACCACTGTGTTCTCCTAGACCACAAATAATCTCAGGGACAATTTCCTAGGTCAGGGATTGTTTTTGTAATTATGCATTGATATTGGTATTTCTGGACCTGTAGTTATGTACAGTCAGGCTTATGGTATTTGAAAGGTAAAGATAATTTGAACTTTTAAAACATTTAACACAGCATTCAGCATAAATAGATGCAATACATCTCATATCTCAGCCTGTTTCTAGCTGCTGAATGTTCTTTGATGTGTCCAGAACCCCAGAGCCCACGCAAATCTTGTAAATTTCATAGAGAAAACAAATCGACTGAATTGTGTTCCAAAGTCTATGGGCTTATAGTCCCCACTCACCTGTTCCTCACTATTTGTGTCTCAGGATTTGAGAGCTATTTAGTGGCTGAGGCCAGAAATGGAAATTTGCCCTAATGGTATGTTAGCTTGTTCTTTCATTCATTCCTCAAGCATTTATAATGCACCCACTATGTACCAGGCACCAGGGATCCAGAGGTGAATTCCTTTGTTCCTAGGACTGGGGGAGCTACATTGGGCCAGTTTCTTCTACTCTAATGTCATCACTAAGAGAATTTTAACTAACAATTCTATTTGTTGTGTTTTTCAAGATAGCTGGGTTGCATTGGTATCTTTTAAAATCTACATCATCCAAGGTTGAGCATAGCATAACCTAGGAAACTACCATAGTCTTTGGCTCATAATAAATGTCACCAAAAACCTACTTATACAAAACCAAATGCCATGCTAGTGCAAATGGTCAAAGACAAACATAACCACAGAACACAGTATGGCATTCCTGTGATCAAAGTTTCTCAAAGTGGGGCATGTGGACATCCAGCTCACTTGAGGTGCATGTTAAAAAATGCACATTTCTGGGTCCCCCAACAGACATTGATCTGGAATCTCCCATTAGAACCCTAGAATCTGCCTCTCACCAAGCTCCCCGACGTGGGTTTGAGAATCACTGTTCTAGATCCAGCATCTAGTCTTTAGCCCTTCGAAGAATGCTGTGTTTTCTGCGGGAAGGTGGCATGGAAGTATTGGGTAGGTGTGGGACCTGGGGCCACTTATGTGGTTCACTTTACTTGCTGCTAGTCAGTCAGGCTACCCACCCTGGGGGCTAGCCACCTCAATCCACTTCTTTTCCCAGGCCCAACAGCCTTGTTTTACTAGACACATGGTTATCTGCCGTGGTTATCCAATGTGACCTAAACTTGACCACTCGGGGATGGTTGTTCTCAGCAGAAGTTGCCAACTTTTTGTCCCTTTTCAAAGTTCTTTTCCCACTGGCTTGTCTTTTTTTTTTTTTTTTTTTTTTTTTCCTTATTCCTTGAATGCTTGGAACGATGTTTACTTGTACTTTTTTTCATGTACAAAGGTTAAAGAGTGTTTTAAGAAGATTGAGGTTTCTGAGGGAAATGTTGGCTAATTTCAAATGGTCTTTGATTTCAAAAGTCAATGAAAACATTCCCTTGACCTTTGGTTTGAAGGACTGGAAATTGGGCCGTCTCTGTGGTTTGAAACTCAAGTGGAAGGGAGTGAGAAAAAAACAAAACAGGTCTCAATGTTATCAAAAATGCTTCTTTGTACCTTTATTTGAACAGGAGATTTGAGCACCTGGGCAAAATGCAATGGTGTGGGGGACCTTGTCATTTGTGAATGGAGGAACTGCCCCTGCTCGTGTAGGAGGGTGAGCCATGCAGCTGGCATTGTGTCCCTTGGAGGGAGGGAGCTGCTGTCCCAGGCAATTATGAAGCCACCACTTAGGACAGGGTCCCAAGAAAGATGTGCTTTCTTCTCCACCAGAAAGCACATCTGTTCACCCCTCTGATCACTGGGGGCCTGCCCAGCAGCTGTGACAGCCGGCACCTGCTGAACTACCAGTTGCCAAGCTGCCAACTTCAAAGATGCTGTCTTAGTGAGTTTAGGCCACCTTAACAAAATACCGCCATGGACTGGGTGGCTTAAACCACAAAAATGTATTTCTCACAGTTCTGGAGGCTCGAAGTTCCAGGTACTAATATGATCAGGTTCTGGTGGGGTCCCTCTTCCTGGATTATAGATGGCCGCCTTCTCACTGTGACCTCACATGGCAGAGAGTGCGAGCTCTGGCCTCTTCATTCCCTGATAAGGGTACCAATACCACCACGGGGGCTCCACCATCCTGTCTCATGGAAACCTAATTACCTCCCAAAGGCCCCACCTCCACATACCATCACATTGAGGGTTAGGACTTCAAAGTATGAATTTTGAGGGAACACAAACATTGAGTCCATGACAGCCTTTGTGACCTCTCTGAGCCTAGGCATACCAGGCAGAACAGCAACAGCTAACTCCCTGGGGTCATAGACTAAGGAATTAGAAATATTCTCCTGAAAGGAACCACTGGTGCTGGAGATTTTTGCAGATTCCTAGAACTCATGGAATACTCACTTTATAAGCCCTGGTCTTGTACATTCACTCAGTGCTAGAGCAGAAAAACCCCCAAGTCAAACCAAGTTCTGAGTGTCCTTAGACAGCAGTGTGCACTCTGAACCAGGCATCAGGCACAGTCAGAATGGGAGCTAGATGGGCCTTTTATCTCACTTCCGCCCTTCTGATGCTCTCCTGGGGTTGGGGTGGGGGCTGAGGAGGAGGGGCAGATGCAAAGAGGAGGATTGGGGACAAGTACAAGTTTTGGGGGTGGTTTGAGTGATAATGTGAGCCAGTAACCAGTACCACCTGGTTAGGCCTAACATAGATCATTTTGAGTATTACTGCATCTAGGATTGATTGTCTTATTACCATAGATTGTGTCTGTTTATCTCCTCTGATTTGGAGTTAGCATATTAAGGAGGCTCCGGATGATTCCTGCAAAGCACTCACTAACACAAGGCAGCATGCACAATAGCAGGAGGAAATTCAGAATTAGAAATAGTTAAACTATCTGCATTCATATCCGTATCTGTATCTATATCTCTCCCAGTGCCTTGTCAGTCTCCTCTGCTCTGGAAGAATTCTAATATGACATAGAAACTGCTAGATGCTGGCAAATAATTCCTGGGTTTCAGGCCATCTAGACAATAAACAACTCCATAATATTCAGTGCAGCAGCCTCTGTAGCGCCCATCTGTTTCAAAATAACCCTAATTCTGCTTACAATGCGGAATGCTTTGTTGACTGGAATTTGTCCTAGTTTTCGTCAGTGGATTTAATGTCATAGGCCTCTGGTTCCACCTGCTGGCAGATATAAATACCAGAATGAAACTCGCGTGGATATTTTCAGTTGCAAGAAAATCTGAGCTGTAGCTCAGTGGTTCTCAAAAGCTGATGTACATCAGAGTCACCTGGGAGCTCATTAAAACTACAGCGGCCTGGGCTCTGTGGCAAGCCCACCCAATCAGCAGCTATTTCTTCAACAGCCCTCCTGGTGATTCACACACCCGTACCAACGTTAGCAGACCCCACTTCATCTGGAATGAGGGGTGCAGAACCCAGCAAGGTTAGGGATGATTCCAAACCACTGTATCCTACTCATGGCCAAGCAGGGGGTGACAGAGTGACAAAGCCACCTTTAGTTACCCACCCCCACCTCTTCCAGTTTATCCAGGTAACTCTTAGTGGCAAAGGCCAAAGCTTTATTCCCTTGGAACTCATTTAGAAAAGAAACAATTCAAAGTGGAGAAACCTGGTGAAAGCACTACTTATCTAAGTGCTCAAGGTTAACGTCACCAGTGATAAGTCATGTTGACAGCACATTGATATGTGATGAGGGCATTTCACCTCTGTGGTATTCTTCACCAAAACCCATAACCCCAGTCTAACCATGAGGACAAATAGCAGACAAACCAGACCGAATGACATTCTTCACGATATCTGGCCGCTACCACTCAAGACTGTGAAGGTCATGGGGGTCAAGAAAGAACTCAGAAAGAGCCACAGACCGAAAGAGACTAAGGAGACTTGATAACAAAATGCCCTGTGGTCTCCAGGATTGGACCCCGAACAGAAAAAGGAAATTAGTGAAAAAACTGGGGAAATCTAAATGTCTGGAATTTAGTTCAACGGAATGTATCAATGTTGGTTTCTTAGTTTCGACAAATGTACTGTAAGATGTTAACATTTAGGGAATTGACTTGTCTGTAGTATCTTTGCAACTTTTACATAAATTTAAAATTATTCCAAAATAAAAAGTTTATTTAAAAAATTTACAAAAAAAAAATAACCCCATCAAAAAGCGGGTAAAGGATATGAACAGACACTTCTCAAAAGAACACATTCATGTGGCCAAGAAGCATATGAAAAAAAGCTCATCATCACTGGTCATTAGAGAAATGCAAATCAAAACCACAATGAGATATCATCTCATGCCAGTTTGAATAGTGATCATTAAAAAGTCAGGAAACAACAGATGCTGGAGAGGGATGTGGAAAATTGGAACGCTTTTACACTGTTGGTGGGAGTGTAAATTAGTTCAACCATTGTGGAAGATAGTGTGGTGATTCCTCAAGGATCTAGAACCAGAAATACCATTTGACTCAGCAATCCCATTATTGGGTATATACCCAAAGAATTATAAATCATTCTACTATAAAGACACATGCACCATGTATGCTTATTGCAGCACTATTCACAATAGCAGACTTGGGCCAACCCAAATGCCCATCAGTGATAGACTGGATAAAGAAAATGTGGCACATATACACCATGGAATACTATGGAGCCATAAAAAAAGAATGAGTTCATGTCCTTTGCAGGGACATGGATGAAGCTGGAAACCATCATTCTCAGCACAGTAACACAGGAACAGAAAACCAAACACTGCATGTTCTTGTTCATAAGTGGGAGTTGAACAATGAGAACACATGGACACAGGGAGGGGAAAATCACACACCAGGGCCTGTCGGGGGGTGGGGGCAAGGGGAGGCATAGCATTAGGAGAAATACCCAATGCATCCAGGACTTATAACCTAGATCGACAGGTTGATGGGTGCAGCAAACCACCATGGCACATGTATACCTATGTAACAAACCTGCACGTTCTGCACACATATCCCAGAACTTTAATAAAAAAAAAATGGAAACATTGGGATGGGAGGATGGCACTGAAGAGAGACAAAGTGTGTTGGAGGACATTGCCAAGGAGCATAGCGTGGCTGCTTCTCTACCAGCTGCCAAAAGTCATGAGCAGCTAGCTGGTAGGACAGGCGACAGTCTCCAGAGAAGCTGCCCAGGCAGCTGGCCAGTGAGGCGGGTTGCTGCTGTGACACATTTGCACTCTCCCATCTGTCTGCCACCCGACCCCTGTGTCTCACTGGGAACCAAACAGTCATGGACACTCGAACCTCTGTGTGGGAGTCAGAGGTCCAGGCCCCCTCTGGGTACAGATGAGGGGCCTGAGGCCCAGGGAGGGAAGTGACCTGTGCCAGATCCTGGTGGAGCCCCAATATGAACCCACATCTGGTTGAAGTGAATTCATTTGCCACAGCATTTCTCAGTGACTTGATACATTATCTGCAACAGAGTCATCTGGGTGCTCATTAAAATGAAGTTCCTGGGCTCCAACCACCACTTACTGCATCAGAATCTGTGGTGAGGGGCTGGAGGGGATCCAGTAATCTGCATTTTGAACAGTTCTTCATTTCTGTGCACGGTTCAGATTAAGGACCACTGCAGCAAACTGGGCAATGGTTGCTGTTTGATGGAAACTTCTATGCATAGGGCCACGGCTGCTAAAAGCTAAGAATGGGAGAATCCAGCTGCTGCCATTCTCTTAGGATGAAAGTCATAGTAGGTGGCAAGCAGCAGGGCCAGGACCCGGTGTGTTTCAGGAGGAGGCAATATTTTATTCTATTTTGACCTCAGTGTATTATCATTTAAACACTGTTGCCCTCACTACGCTTGTCTTTTTAAAATAATGAAGTTAAAACTGACCCAAAGACAATCTTAAGATCAAGAAGCAAGAGGTTGGGAGTGGGACTCATATCAGGGCCCTGAGGAGACCACTGTAAGTCTCTTCCTCTGGCCTTCCCTGCCACTATGCCCCATCTGAACATCTTCAGGAAAACCAGGCCAGAAAGAGACAATGGCAAGTCTCCTGGACCCCAAGATAAAGATCAGAACAGACAAAGGACCCAGATGCCTGGGAAGCCTGAAGCAGGCCGCAGTTTGGACCTAAGGAATCCTTTGAGGCTGCAGGGTCACGGGAGTGGAGTTGAGCAAAGACTCAGGCCATGCGAGGTGGAGAGCAGCTGCCCACACTGTGCCAGGCTGGCCCTCTCTGCGGACTGGTGTGGAATCTGCATCAGAAACATCAGAAGAGGTCGGGGGCTCAAGCTGCCCCTCCGAGCAGACACATTGGCCCTGGAGCTTCTGAGAGGAAGGTGGGATTTTAATATTCTGAAGGGTTTTCATACTTTTTGTATCATTTTACAGACCTCATATACATAGATATAGATATATTAAGAGATAGAACGAGCATGGAGAATTATTCCGGTAAGAAGTTATAAACTGTTCTCTATTTTAGAAAATACTTGAGAGTTAACTACCAAGGCTGACTTTTGCAGCTGGACCTATCTATTGCCAAACCTTACTCCTTGTCAAAGGAGATCCTAATTCTAGATGCATCCAGTTATCCAAAATAAAGCCTTACTACTTGCAGTGAGCCTTATTTAAGGCAGAAGATGCATTGTTTCTGCTGTCCTTTAAACAGACCCTGTCTCCAAGTCGTAATTAAGGCAATAATACATTCTGGAGGTTTACATATGCTGATGTAGGGGCTGAGGAAGACAACTGGAACATCTCATGTCTGAAAGAGAATAGACGGGAATCTAGGTTTGAGTTCCTGACTCAGCCACTGACCAGCTATTTGGCTTTGCCAAGTTGCTTAAAATCTTTAAGCCTCAATTCCTCACCTATAAAATAGACAAGGAAATTCTACTTGGAAGGATAAGTAGGATAGAAACCACTTATAACAATATGGATCAACCTCACAAGCATAATGTAAAATTAAGCCACTCACAAAGTGTACATATTGTATGGATCCACTTATGGACAAAAATAGGGAAAAAATCTGTAGTTAGAAATCAGGATCATGGGTACTGTTGGGTATCGAGGTATAGTAACTGGAAGGGGGCATGTGATGGCTTATGAGTGCGGGAAATATTCTGGTATTTTCAGAAATAACCTCGTATCTTCACCTGGATATTGGTCTCACACATCCAGTTTGTGAAAATGAATCAAGTTATACACTTCAAGGTGTAGTGGGGGGTGGGGCAGTAAATAGAATGAGCATGTAGCAGTTGTCCCACAAATATTCTTTGTCTCCCTTTGACTTTTTTTCTTTTTTTGGGAGGTGGGGGAATTCTAGAAGTCAGACCATATCTTGTCTATGTTGCAGGAAACACTGACCTGACATAGTGGACCTGATGTCATAGGTTACTCAGATTGTTACCTGGAGTATAGCCTGTTGATTTTAAGTCATTTGTGTTCATTAACGGTCTCCAAAATTAACCAGCTGGAGGGGAGAGAAAAGTACAACAGGTAAAGTGGTAAACTAGGGGCTGAGTTGATCTGTATTTCACAATGCAGAGTGCTAACCACTGTAAATCGCCGAGATCTCCGTTTCAAGGCTTCTTGTTTTTAGATTCCAGATATTATTTCAGAATTAGGGAATCTCCACTGTTGCAGTCTTGATTGATTGAAGAGATAGAAATGTGAATGTTTTCTCTCTAAAGTCACATCTAAATATTGCCTTTCTCATAAACCATACTGAAATTTCCATTTGTATGAAAGTTATACCATTTTAAGTTAATTTCATACTACTTATAGAGAGAGAGAGAATATTATAATTAGCGAGTCAAAACATAAAGTGTGGTTACTGCCTTTAAGCATCTCCCCTTTCCAAAGAATGTCTTGCTAAATTGTTAGACCTGGGGTTCTTTCCAGGCCTTTTTGGTCTTTGACGGTAAATGACTTAACAACCATCCTTTCAGGAGGCATTTTGGAAGCTTTGCAGCTCATGGAATGCTAATAAAGTAACATTCTTGAAAGAGAGAACATGGGTCCCACGCTGCTGCCCTCATCTGACAATAGAAATCCCAGAGAACACTGGTGATTTATTTAGAGGTTTCCTGGTTTAGAAAAAAAGTGATTGCCTCTTTAGCTCCCTAATTTAAGGGAGAGATATTATGCTATCCTGCGACTTCAGTATAATTTCACTGCATGGCATAGTGTGTTCATCAGATCATGGGCAGGATCTATGAATACCAGCAAATTAAATGTCTAGATTTACACGGATGGCAAACAGTAGGGAAAATGGCCATCAACTCATGGTGCTCCTTTTAGCAATTCTTATCTGGACAAAATTGCTTCTCTTCCCTTAGATGTAAAATGCAGAGGCTATTGCATTTTACATAAGGGTAGAGGACTGAACATTTTTTCATCAAGAACCACAAATCAATAAATTTTGTGATCTTACTACTGGTGCTGTAATTGAGGTAAATCATCTTAACACGAGCAGTGTTCCTGAGGTTCTTTGAAGCATGTTCACTGCTGCTTTGAGTAAAATTGAGGGCTGACCTCCATTGACAAGAACACGGAGGCAAGGCTCATAAATACTCATATTCTATACCAAGTTCTTTGGAGCAGGGCTGTTTCACGCAGGCCTGTAAATGTCCAATGTATGATTTAACTAAGCAGAGAAAAGAAGATCTTGGCTGGACACTCCAGCTCTGTCAGTCACCCAAAGGCTCTTTCATGTGACTAAAGTGTGCTACTTAATGAAAGTCATTAATTACCTTTTTATATCTATTTCTTAGAAGACAGATATTTAGTAACTAGCAACTCAACACTGTACAAAGCACTGCCAAAGGGTTTGCAAACAGAATTGAGCTCTGTATTTTAAGAAGTCACAGGTTTTGTCATTTTGTATATCTTTTTTTTTTTTTTAAGACAGAGTCTCTCTGCTGCCTGGCTGGAGTGCAGTGGCAAGATCTGGGCTCACTGCAATCTCTGCCTCCCGGGTTCAAGCCATTCACCTGCCCCAGCCTCCCAAGTAGCTGGGATTACAGGCCCGTGCCACCACACCCAGCTAATTTTTGTATTTTTAGTAGTGTCGGGGTTTCACCATGTTGGCCAGGATGGTCTCAATCTCCTGACCTTGTGAACCACCCACCTCGGCCTCCCAAAGTGCTGGGATTAGAAGCATGAGCCACCACACCCAGCCCATTTTGTATATCTCTTATACAGAGTTAATGATAGGAACAAATAGACATTTAGCACATGATTCTTGATGATGTTAGAGATGAACAATCATACCATCCAATGTTCAGCCGGCATTTACTGTCATGTGGCACCCAGCTAATCATTTTATGTGCATTATCTCTTCTAATCCTTCAACAGCCAAACAAAGCAACTACTCACTATTCCCATTTTATAGACAAGGAAACTAAGACCAAGAGCAAGAGGGTTACCTACTTGCTCAAGGATGTGTAGCTAAAAAGTGGAGGAGCTGGGATTTAATCACAGGTTGTCAAACTTCACAGTCATGGAAAGGACCCTGGAAGTCCCCTTTTTCAGTAGCCTCCTCTCACATATGATTCAACAGGAGACTACTGAAATGAAGCATAGGATTCAACTGGAGACTGCTGAAATGCAGCATAGGATTCAACTGGAGACTGCTGAAATGAAGCATAGGATTCAACAGGAGACTGCTGAAATGAAGCATAGGATTCAACAGGAGACTGCTGAAATGAAGCATAGGATTCAACAGGAGACTGCTGAAATGAAGCATAGGATTCAACTGGAGACTGCTGAAATGAAGCATAGGATTCAACAGGAGACTGCTGAAATGAAGCATAGGATTCAACAGGAGACTGCTGAAATGAAGCATAGGATTCACCTGGAGACTGCTGAAACGAAGCACCTTGTGAAGGGTGTCTCCACGATTCCCAGGCAGAGCTGGGAAACTGTCTCCTAATTCCCTACTAACACTTTTTCCTTTACACTCATGGGGATGCCTCCTTCTACCACCCCAAGGAGGCTTGTACATATCAGAAACACAAAGGTAAGACCCTTCGAGAAAGCCTGCAGAGAATGCTGGAGGTTAAGAAGACAGGTAATAGATCATATGACACAAGTGGAAACTATAGAAATAGTTTGACACATAAATGCAATGGTGGGGAAGTAGAAGACAGAGCATACCTGAGACTGAGTGGACAGCCAGGTAGTCTTGTGCCGAGTGTGGCTCCAACTCAAAGCACACCCACAGTAGTCGGTGTAGACTAGTGGCTGACATCAACTTTGTGATTGTCTTCAAAATAAGTTTTTATGCTTAAAAACATTCCCCCCAGATCAACTCATATTCAGAACAGTGTAGTTTTCAGAGCTGGAAACAAAGCAATTCAGCCATTCTTCAGAGAGTAAGATGGCTTTTATATCAAAAACACTGAGTTGGAAGGATTTAAAATACCTTCAGAGCTGGCATGATTACAAATTGGGCTTTATTGTGGTTTGGGTTGTTGTATTGTTATACCCAATGCCTTCTTGGTTCTCCTAGAAAGCCAAACCGTGCTAGCAGCCAGTGGAATTTAAGGAGACCCACATGGGAACTTTAGATTCACGTCTTTGATATCAGCAGAGTCCCACAGAATTGAGAACTTAGACTGGACCTTCTTATTTTTCTGTTTTCAAATAGCAGTGAGCTTCCCACATGTCCATATCCGTGAAGAAAAGGGACACTGGGTTTGGGCAGGAAGGGCGGGGATGGTGAGAGGTGCAACCCTGAACACTTTCGGTGTGAGAACTGATGGCCACATGGGAAAGTGGGAAGAGACTCAGAAGGTTTGCTGTTCTTCATGCTAGCTTAGTGACCTCAGATGTGTCCCTAACACCTTCTGAGCCTCTGTTTCCTCATCTGCAAAACTGAGATGATTCTATTGGGAGTAAAAGCTAAGTGGAAAAGGGCACCTTGAAAGGGCTTTATAAAGAAGAGTGTGATGATTGTTCTTCTCCTGACATGAGTTTTCTACTTCAGCATGTGGCAGTTCTTTGGTTGGCTCAGCCCTGGTTCTCCTCGAATGCCCTGCAAATGGGTCCAAGGCTGTGTGTGCTGGCTGCTCCTTTTGAGAGCTGGACCTCAGGCACCTTCCCAGTCTGCCTCTTCTAATTCCTCCATGCAGTTCCCTTCATGGAAATTATTAATCCGCAGGCTTTTTCTTTTGAAGAAACGCTAAAGAAAACACCAGAGGACTCTGTGTTGCCCTCTGGGAGTCTGAGCAGTCTTTCAGCCTCCATGGGTTTCTGCCCTGTGGCCCGGAGTCAGGGTGCCACGTCGAGCTTGCTTCTGACTCTGCCCGCGGCTATTTCTAAGAGTTCCCAGTCCATCTGGAATGAGGTGTCAAGTCCTGGCCTGCACTCACAAGTGCAATTAAGACCAGTCTTTTTAAAAACAACTGTTAAAGGAAAAGGAGAATTTGGAGCTCATGATATAAAATAGTTTTAAGCAATCAACTAATGGTGATTTGATTCATGAATTTGTAATTTCAAAGCATTTACCATTTTGAACAAAGAAAGATTCCTTTACAAATACATATGGCAAAAACGTTATCCAGGTTTTTAACTTTTAATCTTACAGTATTCATAAAATCTTTATGGTAAAAGTGTTATAAGCCATATGTTTGAGTATCATCTTTAATGAAAGTTAACAAATCGGTCTATTTTTCACTGTATCAAAATGCCTTGAAGTAGGGATTTATCCAGCAGAAGTGAGTGTGGGGGTTAGGCCTGCCCTGTTTATTTTGGGGTGTTCTAGTCAGGAAGGGTACGAGGGGTCGGGGAGGTATAATTCTCCCATGCTCTCAACAGGAAAGGAGAGTCAGTTCTGGGGAAGCATTGGGATCTTCATCAGTAGAGAAGCAAAAATATAAAAAAGGGGTTGGCTTTGACTACTTTTTTGAATTTCTCTTTGACAACGGAAACTTCAGCTGTGGATTGAAAAGACAGACTCCGTTTCCCACTGCTTTCTCTAACATCTTTTCACTATGGTTTGTTGCCATGTCAGCTTATACATAAATGGACACATCTTTGAAAAGGTGCCACTCTTGGGCAATAAGCAAGAGGGATCGACTGTTTGTTCATTTGCTTTCCCTCCTGGCTTAACTGTGCTTTGCCCACCCTCCCTTCCCAGCCAGGCCAGTGCTGCCAGAACATTTGGTCCCGAATGAGTTGTTTCAGAACCTCACTGGGCAGCATTGGAAGTCGTAAGCAGGTGCTGTTGAGTCAAGTCCATACACTTATTGAATAGCTACTGTGTGTTCAGAACTGTCCCAGACGCTGGGGAGAGGGAGGCGTGTCAGAGGGATCCCCCACCATTTTAGAGCTTATGATCCTGGTAGGAGAGAGGAGAGTGGTCCAGAAATGCCTACACATCTGGCAGGATGTGGTGATGATTGAAAGAAGACAACCAAACGGAAGGTGCTGAAAGCTGAAGAGTTTGAATTGGGAGAATTATTCTGTTGGTTCCATCGGGGGTGGCCTAGCATTACAAGAGAGAGTAAGACTTCTGGTTGATGTAGGTGATGGGAGAGAGCCTTTCAGGGCAAATTACCAGGGTCAGCAGAGCTATAGTAGTGAAAAGGTACAGCCTTTTCAGTCCCCATGCTTAGAAGTAAACCTCTACTTACCCGTATCTATCAGTGATGCATCTTCCCGGTTGCCTCATGGGGAATATTGAAGCTCTTTCACTAGCTTTAGGTTGCTGGTTCCTTGAGATCAAGGACTATGTATTTTTCTCCCCTTATTACTACTCATGACGCCTGGGAGAATGTTTTCTTATATAGTGATTGAAATTCTTGTATCATTACAAACTGTGTTTTTGGTAAGTTTGCATCCCTGAGAAACTCTTTTCAGTAACGATTTCCAGTCCTTCATATGATCTTGAAATATGATGCCTGCATTTTTGTTTGCATGCCCAGATATTGATCAGTATGGTAACTCTGCTCCAGTGGTTGTGTTTCAATCACGCATGATTCTGATTAGCCACATTGGTGCAGGAGGCAGCATGTTAGAGGGAAGAAAAAGAACCCCCAAAGGCTGATCAGAAGAAGCCAAACCAGCCTAGTTGGTGGGGGAAGTTAGTAAAGGTGGCAACAAATTATATATGGGTATATAAAAAAAAGACAATAAGCCCTTGAGACACTATGTAAGCCTGAATGATGCAAATTATGGAGCACGGTGGAAGGAAAAATACAAGTGGGAAGATTATCAAGAAGCCTCAAAATGAGTCAAATCGGGTTCATGGCTGAACCACTCTAAAAATATTTACTTGATGTTGAAATTTAGTACTGACAGCTGAAGTTGAAAAATCTTTGTTATATTTCTGTTTTCTGTTAAAATAAAGATGACACCCAAGCTATCATTTTGTTCCCTTGGAATCCTAGGGTACACACGCCTTGTAATGTCGGAACGATTGATTTTTCCTTTGGCTTTCTCGCTACAGGAAATACCAGAAATAGCCCACCACCCTACGGGTTTCGTCTCTCACCAGAAGAAGAAATGAGGAGACAGCGGCTTCACAGATTCGATAACCAGTGAGGTGGCGTCTTGGGAAGACATGGTCTATTAGTGTAATTATTGCCCATTTGGCTCATTCCTGAAGCCCCTAATTCATTTTAATTCATTTTAAACAAAAGCAGAGTACACCAGTATTGCTCCAGACTGCTCACATCACCTGGGACAGTCCTCCCATGGCCCCTATGAGTCAACTCACAGCTTGCTGGGAGTGGGCCTTCTCCTGGCCTTGTTCTTGCTCATAAACAGGTCACTTCCTCCACGAAGGGACCAGTTTCCACACTCCCTCCTCTCACTGCTGACTCAGCAATGCCTCTGCTTTGGTCTGCTTTTGAAGACTGTGACCTTCACCAGGAGGTTTTACTTTCACCAGTCAGGAAGATTAGTCCCTCATTCTGCCTGGAGAGCCCCATGTTTGACTTGGCAGCGGGTGTAGAGCCATCCCCGCGTCCTCCTGGCGCATTGCCACTGCGGCTGTCCAGGAACAGGATGTGGCTGCCTCAGCCGAATGTTGTCCTACTCTCCCCAACCCCGGCACCTCGGCACCTCGGGCCCCTGCATCTGGCTGGTGTTTGCAGGGCTTTTGCTTTGCTCTGGTATTGCTCTGCCTTTATAGAAAGTCTCATTGAAGGAAGTGTAAGAAAGACCTAAGGTGGGGAAGACTCCTACACACACCGTTAGTATCAGTGACACCAGCAGTGTAGGTTCCCAGCCACTTCCCAGTGGCAGCTTGTGTGCCCAGAAGATAGGACATCATTTAACAAACCAGCAAAGTAACAGCAGATGCAACATACAGAGTAGAGCAAAGGCATTTGGTGGATTGGTCACCAGAGATCTATCTTGCAGAAAGTATGTTTTTCCTCATAAAAGTGCCTCTTAATTGGCCATTGTACCAGCCACTTGTCCTAGCCAAATGTCCAAAACACGCCCTTGGGCCCCGCAACGTTACAATCCACAGATTGTCTGTCTGAGTCATTTAAGGCATTTCCTGGTGCTTGTGTTCCATGAATAAAAGGACAAAAGTCAGAAGATCACTGATGTCTTACTGTCACAGAGATATTTTAAAATAGAGAAGTAGGAAAAGATCTTCCTTTTTTGATCTACAATTTATATAGTTTTCTGATTATGCACATAAAAGATATGCCTTCCATATGCATAAAGCAAACATATGGAAAGAAATATACCCAGATGTTAGCAGGGGTCATCTTTGGGAGTGGAGTCCATGGGATTTTGCTTTCTTCATTTTTATAATTTTATATTACTGTCTTGGAAGATGTGTTTACGTGTGTGTGTTAATATAAATTGTACCTGTGAGTCTAGAAGCTTTAAATGTGTTAAAATTAAAATATTCAAGCTAAACGTTACTTCTCTCTCCCAAATTCTGTAAGTTGGACCCCGTTGCCCCAAGTAGAAGGAACTTCTTTCTTGCGTGCCACTTTTATAGCATTTGGTAATTCTGCTATAACACTTATATCTTGCCCCTATTATTATCTGTGCACAGCTACACAAAGGTGTGCCTTCTACCTGGGAACATGGATTGTGAATGACTCTGTAATGAGACCTGAGTCTTAGTTATCTTTCCACTCACTCCCTATCTCCCCTTTCCAACCCCAAAGGCTCATTACATGTCAGTGTTTCACCAAAGTATTTTTTCAGTTGTATTAAGAGTCCAATCACTGTATATGGAAGTATTTTATTTTTTATCTTTTTATATCACTTGAGTCCACTAGTAGTACTTCCTTGCTCTGTTTGACTTGTCAGATACAAAGAGGATTAGATTTTAGGTGGTAAAATTGTGATACGCATGGCTGTTTGTGGAGTGGAACATCTTAGTGATGTGAGAAAGGTCATTTTAGTTATAAATGTAAACCAGTTATTTTAGCACAATAATAAAGATGTTCTGGAAATTATTATAATTATTTTAGTTAATAGACTTGCCTGTAACAAGTGCTTATTGTTTGGAATGTCCATTTTATTTTCCTCTACAATAAGGAATCCCTAAAGTTACGCCAACGAACTGGAATTGGATTGAGAAAGACAAAAGCAAGTGAGCAAGTGTATTAGACTAATTATCTCTAGTAGGGAATAAGCACTTGGAGCTAATTTTTCAATTTGGTTTATTTAATAATAGTACCCTGATTGTTATGCCCCTGGTTCCCACAGTTTGGTGTGGTCAGTCAACTTAAGAGACCTCTTAATGCAGAATCTTTACCTGGTTCTGAAGAGGGGGGAGTAGTTAAAATTGCTTCCTTTTAATGACTCTGAATGTATTGCCTGTGATTCCAAAGTTGTACATAATTGTTCAGACCTCCTCCATCCTTTTAAATTGCCTGCTGCAGTAAATAACTAGTTTGAGTAGAACTAGAACCTCTCTACCTATTTGACACATGTCCTGCTGCCTGGGGAGGAAGCAAGCTAAAGGGATGAGCAGGACCACCTCCCCCTGCCCTGCAAATTGCACTGCAAGGCAGAGCAAGAATGGGGAAGCTGGCAGACCTGGCCTCCTTGTTCCCAGTCTTAGTTTTTCTTGAGAGATTCAGTATTCAGTAAAGAATAGTAGTCAATTAGTCAGAAAAAATTTATACATACATATATATATATAAAAAAATATATAAACTTCCTTTCCCTTCCCATGAATCATTGCAGTCATTCCCTAAGTTTCTTCTCTTTCTCTCTTTTTTTTTTCATGGATGCTAGTATTGTATTTTAGAATCACAGATGCTCAGCTTAGAGTCTCAGTATCTCAATTGTTTGCTCTGTTCAATACTTATAATACCACCTCACTCAATTCTACATAACTCCAGCTTAGTCTAAAATTCACTTTCATGACGCCGCTCAGTATCTCAAATACCTTTCATTGGCTCTCTGCTGCCAAAGGATAAAGGTCAAAGTCATTAGCCTCAACAGTGGGCTCCAACCAACCTTGGACCTCAGCCCCATTTATCCATCACAGAGGCTGGTAACTAGTCTCATCACAGAGGCTAGTAACACTCAGGCTGTGAGTGTTCCTGATCTTGTGACATTCTGTGCTGTACTTTTACATGGAACAGCTCTTTCCTTTCTCTTGGTCCATCCAGATCCTCCTCATCCAGCTCCCATCTGAATCCTATAACAGACACAACCACATCAACACAGTTTCCACATACCACTTGGAATTGCTGGTTATGCTGCAATGAGAAAATGTCTTTTATCTTTATATTGTAAGCTTCATGAGGGCAGGAACCATCTGTTTCTCTCTCCTCACAGTGCCTTGAGAAGTGCTTTGTCTGGAATGTCAGAACCGATAAATATTTGTGGATTGAAACAGAAAGAGAAGCTCGTTTATACCATCACCGGTGGTGCACATAGACACTAGTGCCTGCTGCTTATTGATACTATTGTGGTCTTTTTTCCCCCTTGAATCACATCAAGGAAAGAATGATGGAAAGCATTTGCTGGTAGAGATAGAGACTTTGGGGCTTTTGTCATTCTGAAGACATGTCCCACTGCATCGAATGCTGTGACCTGGTACACAAAGCCCAAGAATCCCACACAACAAAGAAGTGTCACCAAGGAGTCCCTGTGACTAGTACCAAATCTGGCCATGTGCTTTTTACAGGTCTGCGTTGGATGTGTCTATGCTAACGTTTTTCTTCTGCGGTATTTAGGGGCAGAGAGAGAATGATCTTGACATCTTGATCAGATGACAGATGAATTGGCAGATTTAGATATATGATTTATACTTTAGAAAAACTAAAATGTTGCTAATATAGAAATAATTAAATTTGGTCATAATACATATTGCTGCTTAGGAAGAGAGGAGTGTCATAAAATCAATGGTATCATGTAGCTTAAAGAGACACACACAAGCAAAACCCTAGAAAAAACACTTCTGCTATGTAGCTCTCTGGATGCGAAACTGGATCCCTTCTCTAAGTGTTTTGAAAAACACTGCTCAGCCACCTCCAGTGAGGGTTTCTGCCAGGAAGTTGTGAAATTACTGTTTCTTTCTCTCACTCTATTTCCCCCTTAGGTAACTTGTTTAGTGCCTGGATGGAAATTCTAAAAACGAAAATCAAACGAAAGTTTGTAACTTAAGAGATTCATGATATTTGAGATTCTTGCAAGTTATTGCCTGCCTCTGACCTTGAGATACTGTCTCTTTACAAGATCCTGTCCCTCAACAATTTAAATCTATCTTGCATATCCTTAGTATCAGATAATTATTAACACAACTGAACAAGGTCTTCAGACTCTTGTTATAGAGGAGCACAAGGCCAACCTCTCTGCTCTTCAGGGTGTGCAGCCAGGGCCTACAGCACCTGGGAGCTTCTACAAATTCAGACTCCTGCTCCACAGACCAAATGATCAGAATCTACATTTTAACAAGTCCTCTGTGGTTTATAGGCACCAAAGTGCTTCTCAAATTTCAGTGTACACAAGTGCATTTAACACCATTTGTTGCATGTAAAGCAGACTGACTGCTTGGGAACCAGAAGAACATTTTACTCCTCATTATACAATTTTCCCTACTTTTATCAAACATAATAATGATTACAGGTTGAGAATTTCATCTTTGGCTGATAAAATTATAACCACTAAGTATGTAATCACTGAGAATGCAAGCTACCCCCTAGAAATAATGTATGAAGGAATTGCCTTGCTGGCAAATGGGAGAACAAAAATGACTAAGCTGGCTGGTGCTGCAGAGACTGAGCATCAAGTAAGGGCCTTCAGATCCTCCTTTCTCCAGCTCAGAAGAGTTGCCCTAAATGACTGACCTTGCGTTTCTAGGGGCTCCAGAGGTGATATGGTTTGGCTGTGTCCCCACCCAAATCTCATCTTGAATTCCCACATGTCATGGGAGGGACTTGGTGGGAGGTCATGGAATCATGGGGGCAGGTCTTTCCCATGCTGTTCTGGTGATTGATAGTGAATATGTTGCACGAAATCTGATGGTTTTGAAAAGGGGAGTTTCCCTGCACAAGCTCTCTTCTCTTGTCAGCTGCCATGTGAGACGTGCCTTTCACCTTCTGCCATGATTGTGAGGCCTCCCTAGGCCCGCGGAACTGTAAGTCCAATAAACCTCTTTCTTTTGTAAATTGCCCAGTCTCGGGTATGTCTTTATCAGCAGCATGAAAATGGACTAATACAGGAGACATGGCTGGTTTTCAGTTGACCCTGAGATATAGGCCTCTGGGATCCCCCAAAAGAGCTCTGTCCTCATGGGTTCCTCACCCCTTCCCTCTAGAACAGCTTGAGAGAGTCTCCAAGCTGAGCTGGATGGGCTACCTTAGAACCCATAAAACAAGGGGCTTTGCAGTGACAGGAGCAATCCAGGACACCTCTATATGAGACCCTCTATTTTCTAACCAATTCACAAATGGGGAAAGCCCCTGGGAGGTAATGGAGGAAAGGATAAAAGCATTATCTTTAAGAACAGACAGACAAGGGTTTGGATTCTACTGGATGGTGACTGTATGACCTTAAAGAAGTTACTTATTCTCTCTAAAGCTCAGTTTCCTTGTCTGCAAAATAGGACAGCTATAGGGTTGACAGGAAGCATATATAGCAGAGCCAGTACTGCGTCTGTCACATAGTAGATGGTCAGGAAATGTTAGTTGAGTATCCTTATTTCTCTTATCAGGTAAAAGGTTGACCCAAATACCAATGAAGTTCCTTCCTACTTAAAAGTAAGTCCAAGGCTGGGTGCAGCGGCTCATGCCTGTAATCCCAATGCTTTGGCAGGCTGAGGCAGGAGGATGATTTGAAGCCAAGAGTTTGAGACTAGCCTGGGCAACAGAGCAGGACCCTGCTTCTATAAAAATTAAAAATTAGCCACAGTAGCACATGCTTGTAGCCCAGCTACTGGGGAGGCTGAGGCAGGAGGATCACTCGAGCCTGTGAGGTCAAGGCTCCAGTGAGCCATGATTGTACCACTGCACTCAGCCTGGTCAATACAGCAAGATCATGTCTCTTAAAAAAAAAAAAAAAAAAAAGTCCACAAAACAGTTATTGAATATCTGCACTCCACCTATCCCCATGTCTGGCTGTAAAGAGAAATGTAATCAATACTTAACTCCTGACTTCAAGTCACTGTGGTTAAAACTAACAATGTCTTTGGTTTCATAAATCTCTTTGTAGTTGACTTTCACATCTTCAATCCCCCGAACAGTGCTGTGAAGCAGGTGGTCTTATTCTCACTCAGCTAATGAGACAGCTGAGGCCAAGAGGGTGTAAGCCCCATGCCCACTGGCCACTACCCAAGCAACTCCCCTGGGGTTGATACAGACCTTCCCCATGAGACCTGCTTTCATTCCTCTTCTGCGCCCCATCACTGTGCATAGAACAGTGTTTCCAAGAGCCTCTGAATCCCATCCTTTCCAGCCTACACTCTTCCCTTCTGCAGTTCACACTTCCACAAGTGTGAGCCACATTACAATGTAAGCTAGAAAACAAAAACAAAAAAAAGTAAACCCACATTGGCTTGAAAGAAAATAAATGCACCAGATAAAACACAGTTGTTTTTGGAAGTCATCACAGAATTTTATATATAATGAACCATGTTATAAATCGTAATACAACAAAGATTTAAGTGCCAATGGTAGACCAGGCATCTTGCAAAAGTTACATGCTAAAAGTCTTTAACTTTACAACCAGAGGTTAGAGAAAGGGATGCAATTTATTAGACACATTTCACATTTTTCCCATGAATCATTAAATATTTAAGCACCATAAAATTCAAGCATTTCACATGGATGTGGCAGCCAGCCTTGGTGGTTTAAAATGCATTATGCAGAGTTTCTAGCAGATAATAACAGTGACAATTGCAGAGTACTGATTTTTAATGTCAATTGTTTGTTCCCTGCAGGACTTACTGATATTATCCCTGCAGGAAATTGTGATATTTTCTGTGCTACAGTAACTTTGAGGATTGAAATGAAACAGCATTCCCAATGACATTAAGAATTGGCCACATATAAATCTAATCAGTAATTTATATACCCTGTGAGAATCATAATTCTGTGTAAAATAAAAACAAATATTTTTCACATGAGTTTATTTTAAATACAAAATGTGACCTTCATTGAGTGTATGATGATGGGTATGCTGGACAGGTAATCTAACTTAATTTTCAATGCAAGAGTAGCTATTAACATTAATGAGGGAAATGAAGCTAAGAAAGTTGGCAAAACTCACCCAGGATAACAGCTGAAAAATGACTAAGCCAGATTTCAAACCCGGGTTCAACCAACTCTCAAGTCCTCCTCTTTCCACTATTCTTGCAGCCATACCAAGTAAAAGTAACAATTATCAGATTATTCCAGTGAACTGATAGAAACACAGATCTAATATAATTTCCTGGAACACACTGAATGGTTTACTTTACTATAATCTACACGAGGTTCAGAATAAGATGATAAAGCCCAATTGTAGTACACCATTCCACTGACTATTTTTCGGAGCACCAATAACATGTATACAGACGTTTAGCAAAGATTTTATGCTAGGAAGCTCTTAAATCCTGAGGAAATACAAATTACAGCATAAGGTAAGTCATGTCACATTTTACTGTGGGGTCTTCTCAAATCTCTCAAATCTCATGTCTGAAATTTCCATTTATAGAAAAGACAAAAATCTGTTTTTGGAGGAGTGTGATAAGCCCATTGAAAGCTTATCAATTGGCTTTCTGGCAATAATCGTAACGAGAATGTGGGTATACAGATAAGTTGAACATTAAAATATTCTGAAGTAGGAAATGGTTTATACTTGTAACCATCTTGCTGATGAAGGCCTTATATGCAGAGCTGAACACCTAATGCCTAATGAGTTTATGGAATTGTCATTGAAAAAAAGAATTGGCAGCAGTGTGTTCAACTCTGTGCTAGGCATTGGGCATATCAGAATGAGTCAAGCATGGTCCCTGCCCTCAAGGGGCTTGCATTTTGGCAATGGAATGAAGGAAGTGCACTGAGATGCTAAAGAAGCAATGGGGAACGGAGAAAATGAGGACAGCCACGGGCACTGCACAAGAGCAGCAGAAGGGAGCCCAAATTTCCCCCAGGGAATTCACCTCCCACACAGGGTAAACTGACCCCAGGGAAGACACCACTGGTGAAGCAGGAGCAAAGTCGAAGAGGTGCTGGGAGCATCTGCAGAGCTGCACACAGTTCATTGTGACAGGAAATACTCCTAGAGGGAACCCTCGAACAGTCCCCACTGGACCTTTCACCCTATAGGAAGTCATTTGGACTTCGTGGGCAGTGGAGTCATAGAAGGATTCTAATCCAGAGGGTGACAAAATCAAGTTTGGGTGGATCTTAGATGGCAACTGGGATTTGAAACTAAAGCACCAGGTGGGAGATGCCTACTGAAAGGGTGGAGGTGGAAGACAAAGGCTATGTGAGACAGGCATGGGGCTAAAGAGGAGGTAGCCATCCAAAGTAGCCATGACTCAGCTTTCAATGTGGGGAGTGTGAGAGCAGAACGAAAGGGCCACGCATAGCATGGAAACCTGCCTGGATGAATGGGCTCCACTCACTGAGAATCAGAACCCAGAAGTAAGCATCCCAGATTTCCAGCACAGGTACAGAACAGTTCCCATTAGGACAATCTAGACACGTTCCAGTCTACAAGGTTGGTGGGGAGACAGGGAGAGGAGGGTTTGATAAGGATCATCTCCAATAATGGGTTAGGAGAACAACTTGAAAGCTTTGTTCATCACCTCCACAGAGAAAGAGTAATTGAAGGCATATTGATGTATAACCAGATGAAGAAAATAATAGTTTAAGATAATAGGGTCTTCTATTCCAATAAGTTATTTTTCCTATTTTTCTGCCCTTTTGATCCTTTAAAATTCTTTTGCAAAATTAGAGGGCAGCGTTAATGCTGCATTTAGAGACAGCTCTTGTAATACTAACATTTTGAACAGTCTGATACCTTCCCAAGCTCACTTGGAGTAAACTGTCTACATAATTTAGGCTGTGTTTGTGTGGGTTCTTTTTTTTTTTAACTTATTTATTAACTTATGAAGATAATATTCTAATACCAACATTAAAGTGTTTAAAATAATTAAACAAGCAAGATACATTTCTCATGTTTCATTTGTCACCCTTACCTCTTCCCAGAAAATGTTCTCAGGCCAAGTTCAAGATGAACAAGTTGAACTTTTAGGAGAGTTGACTTGGTAATAGATACAGCTTTTTTGGAAGGAGAAAGGTAAGTACAAATAAGATTGAAATTGGTTCAAGTTTTAGGTGCACAAAAATATTCAACATGCCAGAGCATAGTTTAAAAAATATTAAATGGGCCAAATGAACTAGGAAATATTCTGCTACATCAAGAAAATATTTCATCTTAAAATACACATTTTTCTTTTTACCAGAAAATACTCTTACAATAAATTGCCACCCCGGAGGCAGCCCATAGCAAAACTCATTTGAAATTTGTTCTGCATATACGAGCTCGTTCCAAATCAAAGTTTGGCAAGGAAAACGTTTCTTATAAACAAAATTTTAATTGAGTTTTTCTTCTCAAGATTTTTAAGTGCATGGAAACTAAGCACTGAAATGAGTGTCGTGCTCATGAGACATTTCTTTAGTTTTTTCTAAAATGCCTTTTTCTTTTAGACGAGGAAGGTGAGTTTCCTAAAAATTTTTTCCCAACAAATCTTTTAAATTTAGGATTAGATCACCAAATTCCTAGCAAAATAGAAAAAGGGATCTTTTGCTTTACAGAAAAAATACTCAGTATAAATTGACACACATTCTAAACTTTTATAGAAAATACTAATGCCAAATGTCAAACTGTTACCTTGGTATGAGACTGATATAAAATACAAGAATGTCTTTAGAATTGGCAAAATGGGATGCTCCTGTAACAGCCAACCACGAGAGCGTAAAATTCAAATTATAAATCGTCTTTGTTTCGTTTAAAGATAATGCCATGTCCTCCTGGTGGGGTAACCCTGACTTAAATGAATCTTCTTACCTAAGTTTAATTAAGTCGGCCCTTAATTTTCTCCCAAGTGCATAATGATAGCTCTGCCACGTCCCCGAGTGAGCTGCCATTATGTGTGTGGAGAAAAGTGTCCGTTGTGAGTGCAGGAAGCTGTGCAGGCTCTCCTGGGGAGGAGAGTGAGATGCTTTGTATGAAGCGTGTGCCTGCCTGAGTAAGCCCCATGTAGTGCCAGTCCCATTAGCACGCACGCACCGGTGACACGCCGGACCCCGACTGGGGAAAAGTGGTCTGTCTGGAAGTTCCCTGCAATGGGGAGTCAATTTTTGTGAATAACTACCTTAATATTCACTAATAGCTTTTAGGCTCCTAATCTCTTATTGAATATATTTTTTTCCATAATTGCTACTTTTCAAAAGGGTTGCCAAAGTAGGCATTTCTATTCTCTGAAAAATGCAGAAGAGAACATAATGTTTTATATTCATCTGTGATGCGTTTATGCTAATGTCGCATCTCTGGAATACGGCGACTGTGGGCCTTTCTGGCATCATGATTCATTCTCCTTTGAAACGAACTGTTAATGCTGGCAGTGTGATATTTTTTTTTTTCTTCTTTAAAAAAAAAATCACTTTGGGTCGTGGTTTTACCATTATTTAAAGTATATGGAAAAATAGATTACAGAGGAAATCATTCTGAAATGTTGAAAATCTCTGCTTTCTAGTTTCATTCATTGACCTGTTTATTTTTTCCTGTAAAATCCATCCAGAAGCCCACTGTATTATAGAGTAATTGACTTCTATTGTTTGAGATACTGTTAACCCACAAATGAAGTTTTCAGTAGTGTAATTTGTAATCTGGCCTTTATCCTCTACTTGCCTTTCTGAGAATTAGCATATGTTTAAATAAAGCCAGTTCTTCGGTCATCCTCAGTAAAATAAGAGTATCTAGGTTCCATCTAGACTGGGAGGTCCAAACAGATCCATCCGTGCAGCATTTGCTTAATGTGTCAAGGAACCAGAGGACTCTGGGAATAACCACGACAAAACAGAAGGAACTACTGAAAGAGAGTCCAAAATGAGCACCATGACGTCTCTTAGCACAGTCTAGAAAGTCTTAGCCCCCTAGGAAGTTTCTCTTGGCCACGTGTTGGTGAATTTCGCATTCTCTAGCTATACTTCACGCAGACCTGGCACCGGCTGATTTTCTGGCGTTGGGCCTGGCTTTCTTTTAAGGTGTCTGGTGCTGGAGCAGAGGAAAACTGCAAGTCTGCTTTCACTGTTGTCAGCCAGAAGCTATACTCATTTGCAAAAAAGTGGCAAGTTCCCTGCCGGCCTTGGCATTCAAGGAATGGTGCTGCTCTGAAATCTTCCAGGCAGCTACCCGGTGACATGAGGGCCTGCCCTCCTCCTTGGTCCCCAGCTCCTGTGTGCTACCCAGAAAACAAGACAGAATTAGGCTCAGACACACACAGACAACCCCAGACCCAATCAGGGACACACCCAGGTTTGGGTCTGATCTTAACATTTTTTCCTTAGATTATTCTATAAAGAACAACATACAAGCTGCTGAAAAGGAACCGTAGTCAGCATGGTGAGTATGCACACAAATTGGCTCCAGTTTCACCGATGGCTGAAGCAAATTCATCTTCTAAATTCTACCCATGTGATCCCAGTGTTTTTTTAAAAGATAATGGCCCTGCATCCCAACAGGCTATGGTTTGCAACAGCCTCTGTGACCTTATGTCCTAAGTGCAGAGTGCTCCGAATTACTGTCCAATCCAGACAGAAAGGACGGGAGAAGGTGTTAGGAAATGGTGAATGTGCCAGGGTTCAAGGGCACAGGACTCACCATCAGGAATGAATACCCAATCCAGAGGCTCCTCCAGGTCTGCGGACATGGGGGGATGGACTGGTCCTGGCTGTGCACCGCCACCGCCTGGGCCGGGGCCTCGCATACCGCACAGCGGCTGACGTAGGGGCGGATCGCCTCTTCAGAGAGTGGCATCATGGGGAGGGGTGCAGCGCTGGCCAGCCAGTAGGATCTGTCGTTTCTCTGGGCATAGTGGCACACCTGGTGGATGTTGCAGTAGGCAAAGGGCAGCGTGCTAAACACGGGAAGGCAAGACCCTGCCAGACCTTGGGGAGGAAGAAGAGACAGCTGGTGTCCAAGCACCCCATGTAGGTGTTCCCAAACCCTGCCTTCCTCCATCTGGCCTTTGCAGATTTCTGCAATCTGGAGGCCCTCGCCAAAGCCTACTTCTGTGGTGGGGAAGCCATTTCTGGCACCTCCGTGTTCCTGTGGGCCAGCCCTCATCCCCTCATCCCTCACTCATGAGCCAAGCAGGGGGGCAGGTGCTGGAAGTGAGCGCCGAGCACATCTCTGTGTTCAGGAAGCTCATGGCCTAGCGGGGAACTGGATGAGCAAACAAGCAATGAAAATATAGCACAACGGCCGGGCGCGGTGGCTCAAGCCTGTAATCCCAGCACTTTGGGAGGCCGAGACGGGCGGATCACGAGGTTAGGAGATCAAGACCATCCTGGCGAACACGGTGAAACCCCGTCTCTACTAAAAAAAATACAAAAAACTAGCCAGGCGTGGTGGCGGCGCCTGTAGTCCCAGCTACTCGGGAGGCTGAGTCAGGAGAATGGCGGGAACCCGGGGGGCGGAGCTTGCAGTGAGCTGAGATCCGGCCACTGCACTCCAGCCCGGGCGACAGAGCCAGACTCCGTCTCAAAAAAAAAAAAAAAAAAAAAAAAAAAGAAAGAAAATATAGCACAACAAGCCCTAAGAATGAGAAGTGTAGGGTTCTGGGACCTCAAGGAAGGATAACTGGAATATGTGATTTTAAGTTAGGACTTGAAATATGAAAAGGATTTAGCCAGGCTTGGAGATGGTGGTAGTGACTACTCAAAAGAGAGATACAGCGTCAGAGGGGGCCGGAGATAGGGGAGGGTGGAGCTCAGAGAACTCAGACATGTTCAGTGCAGGGAATGTGAGGAGAGGGTGTCTGTATTGTCTGTCTGTCTCAGGGGTGTCCAGTGATAAATCAGACCATTGGATGTGGCCTTTGTCAATCTCGTTAAGGAGTTTGGACTTTATCCCAAGAGTTCTGCGGAGTTTTAAGATGTGTGCTCTGGTTAGACCAAGAGGGGAGAAGCAAGACTGATGATACAAAAGACCAGGAAGGAAAGAAACTGATGGCAGAGGCAGAGGAGGAGAGAAGGAAACTGATTCAGGATATTGAACATCACTTCCTCCTTTCTCCTGTGCTCCAAGAAACTGGCCCCTTGTGATGGGAAAGGCCATGCCAAACCCAAGAGAGAAATGCAGGGGATGGATAAGTAGTTGCCACCCAAGGTTTGCACTCTTTAACCACCCTTATTATCAGCTGGGTTCACTGCCTAGTGAGCACAATGGCAAGCACCTCACGGTCAACTGTCGCCGTCAACATATCCTTCCTGCACCTTCCATTCTAACCATGATTTTCTTGGAAAGACAGTGTTTCCCAGCAGCCAGATACTTAAGCCTTTGACTTAAAATCAGTCCCTGCAGCTTGCAAATTTACTATTGAAAATTGACAAGGGCTGGGTGCGGTGGCTCACACCTGTAATCCCAGCACTATGGGAGGCCAAGGCGGGCGGATCACCTGAGGTCAGGTATTTGAGACCAACCTGGCCAACATGGCAAGATCCCAGCTCTACTAAAAATACAAAAATTAGCCAGGCCTGGTGGCACAAGCCTGTAGTCTCAGCTACTCAGGAGGCTGAGGCAGGAGAATCTCGTGAACCCTGGAGGCGGAGGTTGCAGTGAGCCAAGATCGTGCCACTGCCCTCACTCCAGCCTGGGCAACAGAGCAAGGCTCCATCTCAAAAAAGAAAAGAAAGGAAAAGAAAATTGACAAGGAGCACCAAGAGATGACCCTCAAAATAAACTCCTGTAATTTAAGAACAAATTGTAGTAGGGTAGGGAGTTGATGCTGGCAAGTGCTGTAATATAACCATCAGGGTGCTGTGGCTGCACCATTTTACACATAAGTACAGGAACTGACCACATTCTGATTAATTTACATTTGGAAGCAAAAAGTACATTTGATAACAGAGTTACATTTAACTTACTGAGGAAGAATCATTTTTATAACACTAATAATATTAGCCAGATAATATTATAGCCAGATAATAATTATAGCCAGAATGAGCTTCTTTGACACTTCATAGGATCATAAGTTTAAAGGATTAGCTCAGAATGAGCATGCTAGTGTTTTTTTTAAAAAGTGAGAATAATCCCATATAAGATGAGTGATCATTTAAGGTGTTGATGAATCAGTAAAATTAATCCCAAATTTTACTCTTCAGGCAATGAACCTGGGTGATCCTGTATCCATACCAAGGTCTTGATTGTGAGCTTTCTCTTGCCCTTCCAGGTATAACAGACTATACCCAGTCCAGAGCCTGGGCATGCCCAGGGGGCAGGTGGGCTCCTGGTCCGTCTGACTGTGGAGAACCAGGAGGAAGCCACTGAGGTATCCAGCGCCAAACCCTTTGGGCCCAGGATCCCCAGTGGGACCAGGAGGCCCTGGAGGAACAAAGAAAAAAAAAACGAAGGCAGGTTAGGGGGTTCGGTTTAACAAATACATTAAGCACCTCTGTTCTGGCACTGTGCTAAGCACTCAGGGAGCAGAGGGGAGCATGACTCAGGCCCTCCCCGCCTTCTGGAGTGTGCACAGCTACACAGCCAAGGTACACACAACGCAGTCAGCAAGTATTTGTTCCAAGCAACTCCTAGGTGCCTGGGCTACATTAGCATAAAGACAAAAAACAGAGCAAAATCCCTGCCCTCCTAGAGCTTGCATTACACTTGAGGAAGAGAAATAAGAAACAATAAGCATAACAAAAAGGTACGTTATGAAATACGCTGGGAAGAAAAGAACGAGGACAGTGTAATGACACACCGCAAGTGTGGACTCCCCAGACTGAACTGCAGAGCAGGTGCTCCGCAAAGTCGGTCTTTCTTACACCTCCCAGACCTCTTCCCTGGTTCCAGCATATTGTCAGTTCCATTCTGAGAAGGGCAAAGGCTTGGGATCCACATCTGCAAGTGTGGCTCTCTTCTTTGAGAAGAGAGGGAAATGGAAGGAAGGCCTCATTCTAGCATTGTTGTTGGCAGATGGGAAATCAACAGTTCTAGAGAACGTGAGCAGGGTCTGTATCCTCCAACACCTCTAAGGCGCTGAACTATTGAAGAAGGCCAGGAGCTGTTTCTAATTACCAAGAGCAAAAGGTGAAGTTAGACACTGAAACCAAAAGGTATTTTGTTTTTGTGTTCTACCCTTGGTTCTGCAAGACTGGCAGGTTCTCCCCATCTACACCGTCAACCAGAGATGACAAAGCGGTAGCCTGTGGACTGAATCAGGCCTGCTCATGTGTTTTGACCTGTAAGGATTTTACGAGTTGATATTTTGAACTTGAAAAGAGCAGAGTGTAGGCCCACATTTCTGTAGACTGTAATTGGCTGGAGCTGAGCTGCAGCTTTTAGCCAAAGCTTCATTCTGCTACAGACCCCACCCAGCCCTCCTCATTCATTTCTACTCACTACTAACCTGGTACAGGAGTTTGCACCCCCGGCCAGGTACTCTCTGGGGATGGGATTGTGTCTTGGGCTCTTTGGATCCATGTGCCTAACGAGCTTCCTGGTGCACTGTTTCACACTTCTATTCTGGAGTCCTAGCTCCCCTTTCCCAACACCACTTCCCCTTTTTTTTTTTTTTTTTTTTTTTTTTTTAAGAAAGAGCCCTGTTTCCTACATCAGTGTACTAATAGTTATATGATAAGATAATGTGAACTCAGGAAACCAGGCAATTCGGCCACTTGTAGAGGGTGAGAACACACACATCATCCCTAAGGTCTTCAACACAGCCTCTCAAGGGTGACCCCACGGCCACCAGGCTGACAGTCCCTTCATGACCTTGGAAAGTGAACTGCAGAAATGGCCAAGACTTTGATGATGATGTATAGCAGTTTGGGAAAATACTGAATAGGATGCAGGGCCTTGTCTAGGTTTTATGATGGTTTAGCATCAGTTAGATCATAGGAGATGCATCCCACTCTGTTCTCATTGCTTCTGTCTCTGATACCTGGTGAGTCGGCATCTAAGGCAAATGATCTGAATAGGATCCCGTCTGGAAAGCCACTTGAGAGGTCAGAGATTTTGTATACAACTCTAAGATTTACAGTGTCAGAGAAAAGAGGAGAGACTGAAACTCTACCTGGTCCTCCGGGGTAGCCGTCTTCTCCTGTGTCACCTTTACGTCCGGGAGGCCCAGGAGACCCAGGAATGCCATCCATACCCCTCCTGCCATCCAGCCCAGGCTCTCCTTTGCACCCTGCACAAAAGTTTATGATGCTGGTGGTGAAAGCAACCATGACACCTGCTAGCATTTACCGTGCCTATACCGTGTGCCCGCCCCAGGCTTCCTTCCCACTTTGGCTGCATGCATCAGCTCGTTTAGTCTTTGCGATGATATGAAGTTGGCATTTTACTATCGCCGCTTGCAGTTGGGGTAACTGAGGCTCTGAGAGGTCAAATAATTTGCTTAAGGACTGGGCCAGGATTTGAGGCCAGACCAGGGAGATGCTGAGAGACAGGTTTTCACATTTTCTTCATAGTCTTGTATGTTTGACTTTAAAAAAGAAAAAAAAAAAAAACTACTGAACATGTATGGCATTTATAATAAATACTTTCCTTAATAATGATTGTTTAAAAGCCTAGATGGAGAAATGAATGAAATTTAATCGGTTTCATTTGGGGTCACGTTAAATCTGGAGCATGATAGGTGCAGCAATTTTTAAAAACAGCTTTTTACTGAGTGTTTACAATGTGCTAGGTACGATGCTCATCCCTTTATGTGGATTGTCCGGTTCGGTCTTGCCAGCAGCCATATGACTAGGTACTCGTACATGCCAGTGGTACCAGTGAAGAGACTGGGGCTCATAAAGGTCACAGAGCCAATCACATGTGGAGAGGAAACTTGGGCCCAAGGGGGTGAAGTGCAATGACCATCAACCACCAGACCCTGCCCCTGACACGCTGCAGAGCTCTGCATATAACCTGGGGGACTTGGCCGCAGTTGAGTTAATCCTTGAGGGGTTCTCTAAGTATGCAGTTACTTTTTTGTCAAGGCCTCAATTCATTAGCCACCATCTCCCTTCAGTCAGGGGAGCACACACAATCATTGTCTTTGGGCGAGTCTATTGCTATTACACCTAATTTCCTGAATTACTAGCCTTCTCCAAGTTTCCAGTCTCTACTTATTATTCTATTCTCTCTCTTTCTATTCTCTCTCTCTCTCTCTCTCTCTCTCTGCTACAGAGTAGCCTGGTATGGGCTGATCTGTGTACCCCCAAATTTCATATGTTGAAGTCCTAGCCCCCATATCTCAGAATGTGACTGTATTTGGAGACAGTACCTTTAAGGAGGTGATTCTGTTCAAATGAGGCTGTTAGGCTGGGCCCTAATCCAGGCTGACTAGTCTCCTTACACAAGGAGAAAATTTGGACAGGGAAAGGGACCCCGGGGATCCATGTCCCTGGAATGGCACAGAGGAGAGGCCATGTGAGGACACAGGAAGATGGTGGCATCCACAAGCCACGGAGAGAAGCCTTGGGAGAAACCGGCCCTGTCGTGGCTCCTTGATCTTGAATTTCTGCATCTAGAACTGCCTGTTGTTTAAGCCACCGGGTGGATGATACTTTGTTGTGATGGCCCGAGCAGACCAACACATTGCCTAAAATCAAACGTTAAGTCAAAGGGGCTTGCTTAAGTGGCTTTCATTCTTGCCTCTTGCCTTCGCCCTCCAGTGACTGGGGGATGATGACAAATTTGAGGATGCCAGTCAACTGAGGAATTCATGGAGCCTCCCTCCCCTACCCTACTAAGGGACCAGCCTTGCCTGATAACCATTAAATGAGTGTATTAACAGAGACGCTGACCGAAACCCTCTGCCCTTAAAGCAGCAACCCTGTCATGGAAAGGATGCATGGAGGGTTAAGGAGGTTTGACTTGGTGTTGCAAGCTAGCAGGAATCAAACATTTCCCACACAGGCCCCTCCTTGTCCCTCAGTGGCCCCAGGTGAGGCCCTGACTGTGCGTCCACACAGAGTAGAGTAGCTAACTTGCCTAGAGCAACCCTGGACTCTAATCTTCCTCCTCCAATCCACCTGAGCAACATCAGGAGGAAACACAGGGCTAAACAGCGCAATGACACAGTCACTACTGCTGCAGAGAACAGAAGCCCAAAGACATTCTGCAACACTGGCTCACACTTTGGTAGAAATCAGTATCCGCCTTGGTAGGTCTGGGGTGGGGCCTGAGAATCTGCATTTCTAGAAGTCTCCAGGTGACGCTGATGCTGCCAGTCTTCGAGAACAAATGCTGTAGATGATTTAACTTTAAAACTCTTTCCGGTGATGATCTTAGTGGCATATTTTGAAAATCCTACATTTCTGCCTATTCTTGAAACCAGAAATTCTACTCAGGGAATTTAGTTTAAAGAAACAACAACAACAATAGCAAACACATCACTGTTTATTCTGAGGCAGGCCGTGTTCTAAGTGCTTTTTATGTTAGTGAATCCACATAATCCTCACAATCAGCCCTTCTTACAGATCAGGAAACTGAGTCATGGGTTATGTGGTAAAGCCAGAGTTATGAACACATGTCATCTCTTTCCAGAATCTCTACTCTTTTTTTTTTTTTTTTTTCAGATGGAGTCTCACTCTATCACCCTGGCTGGAATAGAGTGACACTATCTCAGCTCACTGCAGCCTCTGCCTTCCGGATTCAAGCGATTCTCCTGCCTCCCCAAAAGGCTAAAGGTATAGCCTCCCGAGTAGCTGGGACTACAGGCATGCGCCACCATGCCTGGCTAATTTTTTACTTTTTATTTTTATTTTTATTTATTTATTTTTTTTTGAGATGGAGTCTCACTCTATTGGCCATGCTGGAGTACAGTGGCATGACCTCAGCTCACTGCAACCTCCGCCTCTCGGGTTCAAGCGATTCTCCTGCCTCAGAACTGGGACTACAGGTGCACGCCACCACACCCAGCTAATTTTGTTGTGATTTTAGTAGAGATTGGGTTTCACCATCTTGGCCAGGCTGGTCTTGAACTCCTGACCTCAGGTGATCTGCCCACCTCAGCCTCCCATAGTGCTGGGATTATAGGCATGAGCCACCACACCCGGCCCTTATTTCCAGAACCTCTGTTCTTATCCATTACACTATTTCTTCATGATAATCAGGGATGCATATACGTAAGATATCATTACCAGTTGCTTATCATAGTGAGAAAGTGGAAACTCCTTAAATCAGAGTAGTTACTGGACCAGCAGCAGCAGTGGCAGCACCTGGGAACATGCTAGAAATAAAAGACTCTCAGAGCCCTCTCCTTACCTAACAAATCAGGTCTAGGGTGGGCCCCAGCGAGCTGCGTTTTAACAAGCTCTTCAGGGATTCTGATGGTCCACGAAGCTCGAGAACCAAAGCCTTAAATGTTCCTCGTAACGCCCCCTCCGTACCCCCAGGTTCAGCTCCCCTTTTAGAAATTCCCACATTACCCCTTGTTAACACTCAACACTTCCGAACTGACTCGCCCAATGTCTTCATTTTCTGCTAGCCTGTGGCTCCAAAAAGCAGGGCCTTGTTGGATTAACTTATTTCTAGCAGAGCAGCTGGCAGCAAACCAATCAATAATTGGTGAAGGTAGTGGTTAAACAAATTGTGGCACAATCAGATAAGGCAATGTTCCTCAGCTACTACAGATAATATTGTAGGAAAATATGTAATGACATAGAAGTAAGGTTATGTTAAGAACAGTTTGCCAAAGAGTCTGCCTAGGATGATCATGCAGAAATAAAACTAGAAAAATACCCAGGCAATTGTGCCTTTAAAAGTGTGTTTAGTTTTTTTGTTGTTGTTTTGTTTTGTTTTTGTTTTGTTTTTTTGAGACAGAGTCTCGCTCTGTCACCCAGGCTGGAGTACAGTGGCACGATCTCGGTTCACCGCAAGCTCTGCCTCCCGGGCTCATGCCATTCTCCTGCCTCAGCCTCCCGCCCGCCACCATGCCTGGCTAATTTTTTATATTTTTAGTAGTGACGGGGTTTCACTGTGTTAACCAGGATAGTCTCCATCTCCTGACCTCGTGATCCACCCACCTCGTCCTCCCAAAGTGCTGGGATTACAGGCGTGAACCACCACGCCTGGCCAAAGTGTGTTTAGTTTTAAGTTACCTTTTTTTTTTTCTTTTGTAATAAAGTTTTTTTTTCCCTTCACCAAATGCCTCCCCAACAAGCCTAAAGGTGCATCTCCTATCTCCTGCCACATCCCTCCCTACGTAAATGGTCTTCAACATTGGGTGGTTCTGCACTGCCGCCCCCCACCCCCCAGCAGACACTTGGCAATATCTGGAGGCATTTGGTCCTCAAATGGAGGAAGAGGTCATTACTGGCATCTAGTAGGATAGGGGCGAGAGATGCTGCTCGACATCCGAGAATCCACCAAACAGCCCTCCAGGATAAAGAATGATGGGGCCCCGAATGTCAGCAGCACTGAGGTTGAGAAACTGCTCCACACAGTAGGCTACATCGAAGAGTCATGTATTCATTCACCAGATGTTTACCAAACACCCTCCATGACCCAGGCCTGTGTGTGGATATCACACTGAATAAAACAATATCCTGCCCTCAAGCTTCTTACAGTCTCTAGAATGGTGGTTGGCAAATTACAGCTTGTGGGCCATTTACTGCCCATTTTGGTAACCCCAGTTACAGTGGAACACATGCATTCATGTACGTGTTACCTACGGCTATGCTGCACCAACAGGGTTGAGTGGTCGCAGCAAAGATCATCTGACTCCAAAGCCAAAGCAGGGGACTAAAGTGCTCGGGTGATGAGGCAGATGTCTCACTTCCCTGCCCTCGGTTCCACATGCCCCACTGCTTGTAAAACTGTGTCCTCATATTGCCTACCTGAGAGTGTCCCCTTCTTCTTCCATCCCTACGACCAGCGGGTCTCTCCCCTCCATGCCCTGTGCTGGTTGAGCTACACTCAGTGTAGACATCTCAGCGTCCGATATGCTCCTGTTATGCTATTGTTCTCCCAGGATTAGAAACGAATTATTCCAGAGTGTCCTGGACTGCATGCTGTATGTGGTTACCATTCAGTAGGGGAGAAAGGACACATCCCCTCCTCTCCATCAGGGTGAGAGGAGCCCTGCCCTTCCTGGTGACTGGGCAGAAACCTCCTCTTCCCGGGGTGGCACTGCTGGTGGCATCTGGAACTCCACCACCTTCCAAGAGAGGATCAGTTATCTTGGAAGGAACACGGGGCCCCAACAGTGAGCTCAGACCATTCCTTTGTCCATCCCACCCGATAAGATGATTCCAACGTGCAATATATTGAAGAAAGGGCTGCCCTAGTGCGTATGGGTGAGGAGTTTCCCCCTTCCACTGAACAAGCAGCAGCAGGCATTCCTCCTGATGTACAGACTCATGGTGAGATCACTGAGGATCTAGGAAAAAGAATCCTGACACCAGATGTTACCACGTGGGCTTTACTCCTTTTAGGGTGAGGCAGAGAGAAATTGTCAGGCGGAAGACATTTCCCGAGAAACAGGAAGGAAGGCTCTTGTTAACCCGAGTTCTATGTTCAGAGCTTTCTACCTTATGGACTTGCTCCCTACTTGAAACTAGTTTTAGAGAATAAAACTAAACATCAAAAAAACCCTCCAGTGTTAGATGGATGACCTCCTGAGAGGGCAAGTGCTGCCTTGAAGAGAAACACAACCCTAACAGGGTGTGGGAACGTCCATTAGGCAGGAACAGTTCAAAACAAAACGGATAACACTTTTGAGTTCACTGAAGGAAGCTTCAGCCTTTGAGGGCCGCCCTGGAAGGAAAAGGTGTAGATCAAAGAGATCCGTGTGTAGAAGAGCGTTAGGCCTCCCGTGGTGGAGAACTCCTAATGGACCCACTTCATGTGGCTGTCATCCACACACACTGGGGAGGAGAGAGCCAGAAGTTTGTTCATTTTTGTGTAAGTCTCAGCTGCAGCACATGGTTACAAAATCAGTTAAGCGACGAAAGAAAAGACTTTTTCATTTTTTTTTTTTACCTTTGATTTTAGGTTCAGGGGTACGTGTGAAGGTTTGTTACATAGGAACACTCACGTCATGGAGGTTTGTTATACAGATTATTTCATCACCCAGGAATTAAGCCCAGCACTCAGTAGTTATCTTTTTTGTCTACTTGAGGGTGGCGGGGAGGAGGGAAAGGAGCAGAAAAGAGATTTGGAAGGGAAAAGAGGAAGATACCAACAATGTCATTTTAAGTGAACATTGTTCTTTCTAGTGGCAGCCGTTTCTTTATGGCAGCTGTTTCTTTATGGCACTTGATCTTGAGGGTGGTATATATGGTGGTGGTATATAAGCCCTACCTTTCCTTAAGGCTATCCTCAAATACCAGCTCTTGCTGGAGTCCTAGCAGTCCTGCAGTTCTCCACACTGGAATTAACCTCTGCCCATTCCATTCTCCCAACACCCTTAACTTGCAACTCCTTTTTTTGGCTTTGTTTTGTTTTTGTTTTAGACGGAGTTTCGCTCTTGTTGCCCAGGCTGGAGTGGTATATATGGCCCCTCACACCCTGCTGAAAAAATGCCTTCAGGAAATGTTGGAGAATGAGCAACATGGCCTGCAGATGACCCAGGTCAGCCAGGGCTGGCCATTAGGCCCTTAGAATAGACTATCACTCTTCAGTAACTGGACAGGATGGCCAATACAGCCAGTGTGGCCAACGGGCATAGAAAAGGCCGAGGAATACATAGCGGGGAAGAGAGGTCCTTTGTAACAGGAACCCAGAGGCTCCTATCAGAGAAGAGGGGACCCAGAAGAAAGTAAGGGCTTGGGAGTGGGTGCACAGGACAAAAAGGAGCCCCAGGGAAGCTGAGCCACATGCTGAGAACATAGGAAGAGAAGGTGATGCTTCACCAGAACGACGGGGCACTTTGTAAAAAACATCATAATCATGTAGATGGCAGAGAGGTGGCCTTGGAGTGTCCCTACTTCCAGCAGGCAGGGTCAGTGGCTCCAATGAAGAGAGGGCACAGGAACCCAGGGAAGGCCCTCCTGTGGCCACGTGCAGCTGATGACCCCATGCAACCCTAAGTCAGGAGGAATTAGACATCACAGGCGAGCACACCTGGGCCACATAAGCACTAGACCCTCTTTCAGAAGCTCATAGTCTATGGAGAGAGAATCTTGTTCTTGTTCATGTCAGAGATAACTATCATGTTCAAGGGTAAAGAACTGATCCGTTCACATATTTTTCTCTTCCCAGTTACTTTCTTTGGTTATTTTGCAAAGCCACCACAGTGGGTGACCCCAGCCACCCCTCTCACCTCAGCTTTGATGTTGAGGTGGAGCAGTGCGTTTCAACCTGCTATAGCCACTTGGGGGGCATTGAAAAATGCTGACATTCAGGCTTTGCCACCTTCCACATTCTATTAGTCTGAGATGAGGCCAGGCACCAATAGTCTTTCGAGATCCTGCAGGTGATTTTAACCTGCAGCTAGTATTGTCTTGCTAAAAAGGTTCTCCTCTTAGTTGAATCTTTAAGGAGTGCATTCATATAATGATCGGGGCGTCTCAAATTTGAATATGTATGCCACTATTTGGGGGACCTTGCTAAAATGCAGATTCTGATTCTGTAGGTCTGGGGCGGACCCGAGTTGCTGCTAGTTCCTAAACCAGGACCACAGTTACAGTAACAAAGATGTTGCTGACTCCTAGATGCCTGGTTATTAGGCCAATCAGCCCGGCCTGTGCTCCCACCATCTCCCTGTTGAACAACTCTGGCTCCTCAACTTGCAACTCTTTTTTTGTTTGTTTGTTTTGTTTTAGATGGAGTTTTGCTCTTGTTGCCCAGGCTGGAGTTCAGTGGTGCAATCTCAGCTTACGGCAACCTCTGCCTCCTGGGTTCAAGCAATTCTCCTGCCTCAGCCTCCCAAGTAGCTGGGATTACAGGCACCTGCCACCACGCCCGGCTACTTTTGTATTTTAAGTAGAGACAGGGTTTCACCATGTTGGCCAGGCTAGTCTCAAACTCCTGACCTCAGGTGATCCACCCACCTTGGCCTCCCAAAGTGCTGGGATTACAGGCATGAGCCACCGCGCCCGGCCTGCATCTCCTTTTTAACATGAATTGTGTAATAATCTACCATTACTTTAAGTTATTTATATTCTGCTATTTCTTTCATGGGATTATGAGACCCTGGAGGGCAAAAACACATCTTATTCATCTTTGTATCACTCACACCACCTAGTAGCATACTTTACAAAGAGTAGAGGGAGTCTGGAAGTACTTACTGAATTGAATTTGCACAACCCAGTTACAGGTCACATCTTTGACCTGGAAGTTATTTTTGTAAGTTGGAGGGACCCAGCTCTGGATATTGCAAATATGTACATAATAAGGCAGCTTGGTTTTAAAACAAGGTTGAGTGACCAGTAATACCGACTGACAGAACTTTATCCATGCAAGGAGTATCAAGAAAGGTGAGTTAAGTAACGACTGGCCCAATTCCCAGTTCTGACGAGCCGTTAAAAGAAGTTGCTACAACCAACACCCAATTAACCTGGTGCACAAACACAGATGCAATGCAACAAACACACACAACGAAAACCCCACATTAATTTGAGGAAGGCTCCAGGGCTGTTTTGGCCGCCACCTAAGAACCAGTCTGACTCCTGTTGAGAGGGACATCTCTTGAGCACTTAACTTCTTGGTTCTGAGGAACCAGAAGAAAAACAAATGGTGCAAGATTCAGCTCTGCTTCCAATTCCCTGAACCAAAAAGAACCCAAATCACAGTGGGGCCGTGGCGGGTGAAAGGAAAGAGAACATCCTGGTTCCTGTAATCCCAGCACTTTGGGAGGCCAAGGCAGGAGGATCGCAAGGTCAGGAGATGGAGACCATTCTGGCTAACATGGTGAAACCCCATCTCCACTAAAAATATAAAAAATTAGCCGGGCGTGGTGGCGGGCGCCTGTAGTCCCAGCTACTCGGGAGGCTGAGGCAGGAGAATGGCGTGAACCTGGGAGGCGGAGCTTGCAGTGAGCCAAGATGGCACCACTGCACTCCAGCCTGGGCAAAAGAGTGAGACTCTATCTCAAAAATAAAATAAAATAAAATAAAATAAAATAATAGAAGGGATATGTGGATCCAGTTAGCCTATGATTGATGTACTTTGGATCAAGGTAGAAATAAATTGCAAAGGGAAAGACATGTTTTCTTCTCACTAGTTATTAATCTCCATATCAAAAGCTACAAAATAAAACATCTAGAATTTCATTTCAGCAATATATAGTTAAAATAATGAACAATCAGCATGCGGCTCATACCTGGTCCTGGGGGGCCTCTCATTCCAGGGAGTCCCATGGCTCCTTCTGGTCCTCTCAGGCCTGGCACCCCAGGAAGCCCTGGGATTCGGGGACAGTCGTCCGCATCTGCAGGTGGCCCCGGTTCACCTGAAATTGGAATTACCGCTTGTGTAATGGATGCACACGGGCTTATGAACAAGCTCCTTCTACAGTCTCTGGTGAAACTTGGACTTCTGACTCTATGCTGAAATTCAGTTCACATTTAGTATAAATTTTAGTATAAATGTTTGTAAAGGTTCAACAATCCAGTGTAAGTTCCATGAAGGCAGGAATTTGTCTTGTTTCCTGGAGGGTGCATAAAAAACTTCCAGAACGTCGGACTGACCGAATGAGTGGAGTATCAGAGGAAGCAGAAGGATGAAACAGTGAAGGTCGGATGATGCAGCAATGTGATGACCCTCACAGGATTACCCAATCTCTGGGCCATGTTTTACTGGAGTAGCAGCCACAGGTGGCATTGTAAGAGGGACTGGTGGGTTCCTAAAGCTCAGCTTCATGTGTCCCTGAGTCCTTACTCTACACTGCAGTGCCACATGGGTTTCCATAGTGTCAGTCACTCACATAGAATTTCAGGATTGCTAGAGGCTCAGAAGTAGTGACTTTCAACCCTGAGTGAACATTGGACTTATCCAGGGGAGTCGTGGAAATATATTGACGCCTGGGTCCCACTCCCCCTAAATACTGGTTTACTTGATAATAGGATGTGGCCTGAGCAGTGTCCTCATCATTGGCTGCATAATAAACTCAGCTGGTGAGCTTTTCAAATGTACTTATTAACACTGGGGCCCCATCTAGACTAATTAAATAGGAATTTCTGGGGGTGGGATCTGGGTGTCAGTAGTTTTTGTTTGTTTGTTTAAGTCCCCTGGTGATTCCAGGGTCCATTAGGGCTGAAAAGCACCGTTGTAAAGCTATAACTCTGCCTGTAGCACCTCAGAATCATGTCGCTAGTTTGTTAGAAACCAGAGTTCCTGAGTCAGGAGGTCTGAAGTGGGGGCCATGTACATTTCTAACATGTTCCCAGGGAGGCTGATGGCGTTGATCTGGGAATCTCACTTTGAAAAACACAGGCTGGGCACAGTGACTCACACCTGTAATCCTAGCACTTTGGGAAGCTGAGGCGGTGGATCACCTGAGATCAGGAGTTTGAGACCAGCCTGGCCAACATGCTGAAACCCCATCTCTACTAAAAAGAAAAAAAAAAAAAGAAAAAAATAGCTGGGTGTAGTGGCAAGTGCCTGTAGTTCCAGCTACTCAGGAGGCTGAGGCAGGAGAATCACTGGAACCCAGGAAACGGAGGTTGCATGAGCCGAGATTGTGCCACTGCACTCCAGCCTGGATGACAGAGCAAGATTCTGTCTCAAAAAAAAAAAAAAAAAAAAAAAAAAGAAGAAGAAGAAGAAAGAAAACCACTATACTAAAGATGTGACTTTTTTTTCTTTTACCTTCACGTCTTTAAGACATTTTTAATGAAGCTTCATTCAGTCATCCTGCAAACATCACACAGGGATAAGAAATAATAACACTGAAAAATAATGATAACAGCTAAGACTCACTGAATGCTTTATCATATATCAGGCCCTGTGCTGAATGCTTTTACTATTAAATCCTCCCAACAAGACTGTGTATGTGCTACTGTTATGAGAAGGTTATGGATAAGAACACTCAGGCTTGGCCAGGTGCGGTGGCTCACACCTGTCATCCCAGCACTTTGGGAGGCCAAGGCGGGCAGATCATAAGGTCAAGAGATCGAGACCATCCTGGCCAACATGGTGAAACCCCATCTCTACTAAAAATACAAAAATTAGCCAGGCGTGGTGGTGTGCACCTGTAGTCCCAGCTACTTGGGAGGCTGAGGGAGGAGAATCACTTGAACCTGGGAGGCGGAGAGCTTGAACCCAGGAGGCGGAGACTGCAGTGAGCCGAGATCACACCACTGCACTCCAGCCTGGCGACAGAGCAAGACTCTGTCTTAAAAAAAAAAAAAAAAAAAAAAAAAAAAAAACACACACAGGCTCAGGCAAATAAGTGACACTTCTGTGGTGACACAGCTTACACATGGCAGAGTCTGGATTGCAATCCAGGGCATTCTAGCTCCAAACCCATGTTCTTAACCACCTCATCAGATGCATCAGGAACTCAATATCTGGGTAACAAATTCTCAGAAATGAAACATATTTTAAAAGGTATGACATGGTGTTTCACGCCTGTAATCCCAGTACCTTGGGAGGCTGAGGCGAGTGGACTGCCTGAGTTTGAGAGTTCAAGACCAGCCTGGGCAACAGGGTGAAACCCCATCTCTACTAAAATTGCAAGAAATCAACCATGTATGGTGGCACATGCCTGTGATCCCAGCTACTTGGGAGGCTGAGGTAGGAAAACTGCTTGAACCTGGGAGTGCAGTGGTGGGATCTCCAGTCTGGGCACCAGAGCAAGACTCTGTCACCAAAAAAATAAAATAAAAATAAAAGATATCATCTGATTAGCCATGGTGTTCTTCAAATGTATGCAAAAGTGTGAAATAATTTCAAGAACATCAATCATAAAGCAGTAAGAAAATCCTTAACAAAATGTGGCATAACAACAAAGTTTTAGCCTCCTAATACTTACTGGGCCTGTGTAAAATGACCTGGAATTCTTATGAGCTATTTGGAATTTAACCCCATGTAAAATATGGTATAAAACCACAAGCAACACAGGGCCAAATGTATTTCTACAATACGTACAGTTTAATGTAAAACTTGGCTTTTCTACTATAGGTGACTTGACAGAGATGCATAGAGGCATCCCCTATTTTCCCTCAGTAATGTCTGGCCCTTCCCAGTGGCAACGGAATTGAGAAAGTGGGAGCATGTGGTTGGTGCTTCCTATTTAGAATTTTGATGTTCTCTTGAAATGACTTTATACTTACAATCACAGAGAGACAGGATTGAAATGAAAACAACAAATAGAGTTTAATCTTTAAATATAAGCATTGAAAATACCAGGACTTTTTTTAAAAATTTTGATTTTGCTTTTCTTTACTTTCTAATAAGTCAGAAGCTGAAAAATAAAAAGCGGGGGTGGGGCGGGCGCGGTGGCTCACACCTGTAATCTCAGCACTTTGGGAGGCTGAGGCGGGCGGATTACAAGGTCAGGAGATTGAGACCACGGTGAAACCCCGTCTCTACTAAAAATATAAAAAATTAGCTGGGCGTGGTGGTGGGCGCCTGTAGTCCCAGCTACTTGGGAGGCTGAGGCAGGAGAATGGCACGAACCCGGGAGGCGGAGCTCACAGTGACCGAGATCGCGTCACTGCACTCCACCCTGGGCGACAGAGCGAAACTCTGTCTCAGAAAAAAAAAAAAAGGGGTTGAGGGGCTGACGTCTCTCTTCTAAAGACCTTAAAAGTAACACATGGTGTCTGCATTCAGAGCAATTTTCATTAGGGCTAATAACAGAGGCCTGGAAAGAACAAATGCAAGCACTCACAATTTTTCTTTTTCTCTTTTGAGAAATGCTTTTTATTTCCTTTGAAAATGCCAGGCACAAAATAACATGTTGTTTTTACATTGCAGAGCATTAAGTGAACATTTTCCTTTTAACACACAAAGAAATGTGCTCCTTAAAAATGGACTTGAGGGTGTAATAGGGAAGGCTTGTCACAGCCCCTTACTGGGAGGTGAGGCCCCACTTTTTAATGTTGTGTATACCATTTATTTTAGGGATGCTCTATGTATTTATATTGTAGAATTTAAAAAAGGAACTTACATTGGTATGTACTATAACCTTTGACAGAGAAAGCCCACACACGTCATGCCCAAATTGAAACTATGTAGGCTAAGGATCTACGCTGCCTTGACAACCTATCAATGAGGCTAAGTGTTAGGATGCTCTAATATGAGGTTACTATATCTGTAACGAGGAAGCAAAGCACTGCAGCCTAATATCCTTAGAGCACCCCATCTATAAAAATGTAACAAAGTTTAGCTCACCCATACAGAGGAAAAAGGACAAGTACAGAAATGACTAGAAACCAGAGTGAGGGGAAATTACCAATTTTATAGCAAAGCTTACCTCTGGGACCTGGAGGAATCCGAAGACGACAAACAAGGCCAGGCCGTGATTTTCACAGGGTGCAAAGAGATTGTAAATTTGTGGATTAGGACAAAAATGAAATAGATTAAGAACATGCATAATAATTTGAGGCAGCATCAATGACAAGCAGAATGGCAGCATCTATTTACATAAAAAGTCCACATCAGTGTGCCTGACAGGAGCAGCTATGATTTAGTAATGGAGTTTTCATCTGTAGAATGACTTGAAATGAAACTCTCTTGAGCAATATAAAATTCTAGTTGATTTCTTATTGCAAATATCCCCTAATTTAATGCATGTAGGAATTCTATCCATTTAAAAGCTTCTGAAAATTTCATATTAATTTGCCAAGTATAGGGTATGCATAGAAAGGAAATGTGAAAAGAATCAACATATAGGGCGCAGTGGCTCACGCCTGTAATCCCAGCACTTTGGGAGGCCGAGGCGGATGGATCACGAGGTCAGGAGATCGAGACCATCCTGGCTAACACAGTGAAACCCCGTCTCTACTTAAAATACAAAAAAATTAGCTGGGCCAGGTGGCAGGTGCCTGTAGTCCCACCTACTCGGGAGGCTGAGGCAGGAGAATGGCGTGAACCCGGGAGGCAGAGCTTGCAGTGAGCCGAGATTGCTGCACTGCACTCCAGCCTGGGTGACAAAGCGAGACTCCATCTCAAAAAAAAAAAAAAAAAAAGAATCAATATATAAGCCCTTGTTCCTCCTGTACTATGATACATCATAAAGCAGTGTGATTTATTTATTCTTTGAACTAGAGTGCTAACTTAGGACATTGCAAAATATTCTGAACTGACGCCACATTACCATAATATTGATTTAAAATCTTGAAAGATATTACTTCTGCCCATCTCAAATACACATGTCTGTTTGCCCCTTGTCTCCCCAACTCTTCCTTGTTGTAATTTAACCCTATGGTTAAAAACTGTTGCCTATAGAGTTAAACTGAATAGCTTTTTCCCTTCCTAGGAACGAATGGACTTTACAGAAAAATATTAAATAAAACATCTAGGAAAATCAATGAAAATTCAGGGATCAGAACTGAATATACGATCCTAATAAACAATAATCAATCAGTCTTTGCCTCTTGCATAAAGGAACACACATTTGTTTCCCTTAGAAATAGTCTATGTGGGCCAGGCACAGTGGCTCACGCCTGTAATCCCAGCACTTTGGGAGGCTGAGGTGGGCTGATCACCTGAGATCAGGAGTTTGAGACCAGCCTTGCCAACATGGTGAAACTCTGTCTCTATTAAAATACAAAACTTAGTTAGGCACGGTGGCACACACCTGTAATCCTAGCTACTTGAGTTTGAGTCAGATGGATCACTTGAACCCAGGAGGCAGAGGCTGCAGTGAGCTGAGATCACACCACTGCACTCCAGCCTGGGTGACAGAGCGAGACTGTCTCAAAAAAAAAAAAAAAAAAAAAAAAAAAAAGTGTATATAAAATCAATTCCTAATTTTCAAACTTACTTATTCTGGCAACAAATTATTACTTTACCAAGCATGAGACTTTGTAGTGCAGCCTGAAAGAAATATACTCTTAATATAAGAAAAGGCTTAAATAATAAAAATGTGCTAGTAATTCAGAATATTAACTACTTTCTGAACGATGATCATTTTAGTAAATGTTTAAACAAAACGCTCTGGCAGGTGGGAAGCTCACCTGGAAGACCAGTGGGTCCTTTTCTCCCTGGAGGTCCAGGTAAACCCTTCTCTCCAGGTGGCCCAGGAAATCCATGTGGTCCCTGCGGTCCTGGGAATCCCATTGGTCCTTAAAAACACCAACACATAAAAATGAGGGCACTGGAATGAGACAAGATAAAAACAATGACAGTTTGATAGACTGAATTCAGAAATTCACTCCAACAAAATGCAGGGCATAGCTAGCCTGAGAGTCGAGATGAGCCTCGCTTTCCTCTGTGGGGCTTAAACGGGTTGCCTCTGAAGGAAATGCATGATCGACCAAAAGAACTAAGGAAATGGTTCCATGATCAAGACAAGACTCAATTACAATGAAAAGAAGTCCTATAACCCTGAACTTTCTCTGGAGACAACGGACTGGAACTGAAGGGAAAATCAGGAAAGAGCTTTCAATATCCGAGAACAATGTGCCTCCCCAGCCGAGTTCAAACCACTCTCCTCCTCACTCTCTTAGTTTTAGGCACAACGTATGTGATGTTCCTTTACTTCTTCCATATCCATGGTGTCTTCCTCATTTTTTAGAGTTAAGACCAAGTCTCACTTTCTCAGGGAAGCCTTCCCTGGAATCCCAACTGAAGTTTAGTCGCTTTTTGATAAGCTCTTCATTCAGGACACTTAACTGGATTTAAACTGACATATCCCTTAGTGTGCATGTCTATCTTACATGAAACTATGCTTTTTATAAAAGAAATTTTATTATTATTATTTGCTCCATTACCCAGGCTGGAGTGTAGTGGTACAATCATTGCTCACTGCAGCCTCCAACTCTTGGGTTCCAGTGATCCTCTCACCTCAGCCTCCCGAGTAGCTGGGACTACAGGCACATACCACCATGCCCAGATAATTTTTTAATTTTTTTGTAGAGAGGGGGTCTCACTATGTTGCCCAGGCTGGTCTTGAACTATACTGGCCTCCAGGGATCCTCACACCTTGGCCTCCCAAAGTGTTGGGATTACAGGTGTGAACCACTGAGTCAGGCGGAAACTCTGTCTTTATAAGATTAGAGACTCTACTTAAATTTGTTCACCACTATATTCCTGCAGGTGCCTAATATTTCTCACTGTGTAAGTCATAAAAGGTAAACTGAGGAAACTCACTCTCTTTATAGTAAAGCACTGTTTGGCCATTATATTCTCTGGACTGGGAGTCAACAAGCATGATTAGTGGTTCCACCAATATTTCTAACTCCCTGTGTATTCTTGTGTAGATCACTCGTATTCATATGGTGTGTTATTTCCTCAGTCCTGAATTTTATGTCCAGGTAGAGATTTATTCCCTAGAGTAACTAAGGAGGAGGAGTGTTAGCCAGCCCCTTCCTCCTTTCTCTTGGTGACTACAGTGTTAGCATGTCAGTCCAATTCTGAAGTTCAATAATTGGAAGCCTACTTACCTGTAGATTTGAGCCACATTCTCTAAAATTGATTTCATTGCTAATATAGATGAACAGGCTTGCTCCATACTGTTGTACAGATGCCATTTGCATTATAGTCATGGCAGCCTCACAGTGATTTTTATCTGTGATCTAATCTTTTGCCTTATTTCACACTTCGTTCAGAACTCAGGCAAGGGGCTAGTTATTGGGCTCCTTTTGCAAATTTCAACTGCTGTTTTTCTGATACCCAGCTTCCTTATTTATGAAATGGGGGAGTTAAAATGGATACTCATTAGTCATGTTTTTTCAACAGAAAGCTTCTTTGAACCTAAAAATTATCTGAAATTCTGGCAACCAAAAACTGATCTCCCCAAATATTAGCAGTTGGATAAAAAATAATTAAAATAAATATTTTAACCTCAAAGAGTGGGGAAATTCAGTGATTGGGGATCTTTGCATGAATATAAAAAAGCAAAGTCAGCAGTCTAAAACTAAGCTGTCCAATACAGAAGCTATTAACCACACACGGCTAGTTAGCACTTGAAATGTGGCCAGTCCGACCTGAGCTGTGCTGTTAGCGTGGAACACACATGGGATTTCAAAGGCAGGAAGAAGAAGTGGCTTATTTGCAAAAGGAACTAGGTTTGCACAATCAGCTCAATTATTGCATTGATAAATGTATATTAATTATATGTTAAAATAATAATTAAATATATTATGTTAAATCACAAAGTATGAAAGTTCATTTGTTTTTACTTGTTCAAATGTGACTACTATATTTTTAAATTACACACGTGGCTTGCATCACATTTCTACTGTTCAGTTCTGGCCTGGAAGATTACCAAGAATATTATTAGGGCCTAAAGATGAATTTGTGTTTCTTCCTTTTACTTGTTCAACTTTGACCCAAACTTCAGGACTCTTTGGGGAAATAAGGACATTTTGGAAAGGAGTCACTTTGTTTGCACAGGAAATAGAAATGGTGGCACAGTACCCCAGACCCTCAAGAGTAAGATAACCAAGGTGTTCACATACTACTTAACGGAACAACATTCATACCTTTCTGGCCATCTTTTCCATCACATCCTGGAAAGCCTTTGTATCCTGGAGGGCCTGGTGGGCCGGGGAGACCTGGTGGCCCTGGTAGACCACAGTCACCTGGCTCCCCTCTCAGGAGGTCAACACTCCCAGGGAGGCCTGGAGGCCCAGGTGCTCCTGACCACAGAGAAGAGGCAAAAAATATTCTTTTAGTCAAAGACAAATGTGTATACTGGCTGCTTGACAGCTTCTGAAGAAAAACAATTTAATGATTTGCAAGCAAGGAATAAAGAGAATTAGAAGAATAAGGAAGTCAATGATAACAGAAATGAAATAGAATGGATCGTAATACCAAGTTGAGAAATGGTATAGATAATGGGTTGGTAGCTGTTAGACAAAATGAACCCAAGCAAAACCTTCCTTCCCTTCAAAGTCATTCCTGTTGAAAATATCATTTTGGGTTTTTGTTTGCATTGCCATCTTACTGCTTTAATAGGGTGGGTGGATGGAGGGATGAAGGGATGGAGGGATGGAGGGATGGAGGGATGGATGGACAGGCATTTGAGGAAATATGTCTGGTGGGAAAGGAATGTTCACTCGATTAAATTTATAATCCTAATGGAAAACTACTTTCCACAAATAGGAATAAATTGACCCCAATTATATTCCTACTTAGCTTCTGTACTTCTTAGCACACTTTTGAGAGCTTTATTATTTTCAGTGTACAATCTCTAATATCCTAAAGATTCAAAGATGATGGGCATGTGTCTTTAAGGAAGAGTTCTAAGAGCTTGTATGAATGCAATTGCCTGCATTTAGCAAGATATCACACGGAGCCACACTCCTCCCAATTCCCAACCCAGCTCTAGCCTAAACCTACTTGGTCAGCTTAGTAATGACTTCCAACATCTTTCCTTACCAAAGTTTGTCCCTGTGAAGTGATGAAAGAAACAACATGTACTGTCAGTAGCACATGAAGAGACTGTTTCTTGTGTGCAACAGGCCTGCATCCTGTCACTCTGGGCTAGTGCCAGTGGTTTATGTGACAGTTGCTAGAGACCAACAAGGAGGGTGCGATTCCCACTTGCCACCCACTTCTGAAGACTTTTGGTCAGCATCAAGCTGGTGATAGAAACGCTTGCTTGTCAGTTTCTACCCTGAATAGGCGAGGGCCTAACACAGCTGAAATAGAAGAGTGACAGGGCCAAGTCCTGGTCCTGGATATGGTCCTGAGAGCCCACCACTACCCACAGTCCCACCCTAACTGTGTCTCACTTATCCACCTGCCAAGCTGATCAGGGGCCGCTTCAGTGCTTCTATTCTGCCACTCTCCGGCCCCACATTCCTCCAGAGCTGGCAGCATCTAACAAAGGGAGCACTGCCATCCTTTGTCATGATTCTCTCATACCTCTTGGGCCATCGGGACCAGGAGGTCCCTGATCTCCAGATGGACCCGGGTCAGGAATGTCCTTAGGCACTCTTCCTGTGGCACCTGCAGGACCAGGTGGTCCTGATCTCCCTAAGAAGAGACATGATCATACATTAGCCTCATTGCATTCGGAAGGTTTTGGTTTAGTTATTGAAAGAAGGACAAAGCATGCTGCAGCTTACCTGGGGGACCTGGGAGACCTTTTTCTCCACAAGGACCTGGAGGAGAGATTCCTGGGCTCCCAGGATCTCCTCTCTCCCCTTTTAGCCCAGGCATTCCCACTGGACCAGGTGGCCCCACATCATGCAAACCTTAATGGGGAAAACAGAATTAATACTGTATCTTCTCTTTGGTTGTCCCTGTTATAGTGCCTGGAAAGGAATCACTTCCCAATAGTGGCAGAGAAGTGGCTGGTTCTGCAGACACCAACCACTGGTTGCAATGGTGATCCAAATGTCTGCACCATTTCTCTCTTAGGACCCATCACACTGGCCAGCCATAAGTTTTATTTCTTTTATAGTTATTTTCCAGCTTTTAAAAAACAACAATTTGGAGGCAATACCAACACTCCGACCTCTACAATGGATAGAGTAAAAACAAATGAGATACAATAAGTAATTATACATAAGTTCCTTTGAAATTTGAGGTGGAGACTGGCATAATTAGAACTATTGTGGAATTTCACACTGGGAAGGAAGGACATCAGTGTTTTCTTGGAAGGAACACACATTTAATCTGACTATTTGGAGGAGCTATTAAATGAATCTTAGTGACTATATTACTGGATCTTCCAAACTATAAAGATTTCACCTCTTTCCAACAATAAATTCAAACCTAGCAGCACAATTCCTGTTCCTCAGGGTCACTCAAATTTGCATGTTAGGTTTCAGCTACTTTATCTGATCATAGGCGGTTTTTCTGAGAAAGTAACACAAATATTCACTATATTAAACAGAACAAGATAAAATACACTTGTCAAAGATTAACCTATTTATGGTATGAAAATAATAGCAAATTGTGGAGGTAATTTGTTTTAGCAGTGGCCATAAAAGGATGCTATTAGTACTATTTTGACCCATGTGGTCAAACATAGCATTACTATACTTAAAACAATACAAAAATCCTAAAATCCCCAACTATTTACTTGTTAGGATAATATTTTGAAATGTGGCTCCATTAAAGCAATTGTTCAGAGCACTTTTAGTAGACAGAAAATTCCAAGCAATACCAACAAAGACACTGTTAACCAACCATTCCTTCTTAAATAGGGTTTTCTCAAATGTCCTTTTCATATGTCATTTTCAGCACTAAAAATAGCTCCAATAGTGTGTCTCTAACCTAAGCCAGTTTTTTTAGTATTGCCTCCAAATCTCATGAAGTACAGAAATACCAGGGGAGGGTACCACTTTCTCTCATGAACCATTGACTGAAGCTCAGTCTGTTACGAATGATTAGGTGCTTACCTGAAGCACCTTTGGTTCCTTTCTGACCCTTCAATCCATGCAAGCCATTCAGGCCAGGTGACCCGGAGGGACCTGAAACACACCACAGGCCTGTGACCGGAAGGGAAGACCAGCCACTGGTCCTCACTCCAGCTACAACCGCAGGCACTGCCCAGCAGAGGGCGCGCTGCTGGGGCCAGCAGACAGCTCTGAGCGTCCGGACTTCGTCATCACGGTGGAAACCCAGGCCCAGTACTATTTAACACATTCGTCCGATAAAGACTTTCTGCCAAGACAGATTAACACAAACATTTCTTTGGTTTTAAAGTACTGCTGTTGGTTTCTGATCCTATCATGACCAGATACGGCCTAGAATGACTGAATCTTGGCATAGAAAGTGACCTTTGATTTTATGACAGTAAAATCACCCTAGATGAGGAAAGAGATGGGATGGGGGCAAATCCAGGCCTCACACCTGCTTGGGGTCACTGCACCCTCCCAGGGGCTGCAGACTCTAGTTTCTTCAGGATCTACTCATGGAGATGCAGTCAGACGAGAGGATGCGTGGCGCCTGTGGCGTGATGGCAAATGCTGGCCCTGCGATGCTCAGGCCTGCATGGCGAGTGTGGCTCCAGCTACTGCTTTGCAGTCACTTCTTTCACAACCATTCTGATGCCTTTCTGCAGAACCTAAGTTTATATTGCGATGATCACTGAAAACTCCCGTCTCTGTAAATAGACATTACCCCGCTGATGCCTGTTCCTTCTCTCAGAACCTTCTGTTTAGTTCTCCAAAGAGCCGTCCACCAGCCTGGCTTGACTGAATTTGTCACTAAACACTTCCAGCGGAAAATTTTTCTTAAGGTTTTTCATCAAGGTTTGTTGAGTTGTGTTGAAGTTGTCTGAACGAGAGCCTTTTCAAATGACACTTCCTGACGGCCCTTAGTAAAGTCGGAGGAGGAGAGGGAGGGAAGAAAGCAGATAAGGAAAATTTATCGAGCATCTCCTGGGCACTGAGCCATCTGCTGGGTGCCTTCTCACAAGTCCTGTCCCACTGATGGCTATGAGCGCTGCAGCTTCTCCCCAGCCTCTGGCCAAGCCTGGAAAACTTCCTATCTCATCAGTAGATCTTCCACCCAGTAGCTGTTCTTTCTTATCCAAGACAAGAGCCTCTCGGTGTACAGCCAGCCTGTTTACTTAGTTTAGGGTCACATCTCTCAAATTTGGGATAAAAATACCATCAGCTTATAAGGCTGAACACAGAAGGTGCCCCTCACCTACCCCCATGATATAGGACCCCCTTGATTGTTGATGTCCACCCCACACTGTGCAACAATCATGTCTTTCGGTGACTATATCCCCTGCTCAAGGGTAAATCAGAGTTCAAGAATAGGTCCTATGAATGTGTTCAATAAATGTTTGTTGAGTGAGTGAATGAGAAAATATGGAACAAGGTGGATGAGGGAGAAATCTACAAAAAGGAGTAGGGTAGAATTTTTATTTGTATACCATATCTTTCTTTAATAGATTTATAGGACAAATATAATTTACAGAAGTTAGAGGTATCAGTTTGCATATAAATAATTCAAGTGCTAATTATTATCTATTCATTTTAAGCAAATCCTCTATAGATTCTTATTAGAAGGTGGTACAGTTAGTTGCTTCCATTCTATTTATCATCAGTACTTGAAACAGAAAGTTGTTATTCTTTTAAGATCTAAGCTTTAGATTGGTTTAAATGAGCCACATTCTCTTGAAAAAAAAAAAAGGGAATGCATCTTTATTTTCCCTAAATCTCTTATTCCTAACCACTTTGTACAGTTCTGGCTTAGTTTATTCTCCAATCCTGTTTCCTATTTTATGAGCCAACGTTTCAAGTTTGCACCAAAAGAACACACAGACCTTCTTTATCTGCCAAATCTGGGTATTTATTGCAGTCTATCTGAAATGATAATAAATTTTCAGGGGGACCACTTCACTATTTCCACATGTTTTGATCTCCAGCTTTAGTCACCAAGATTGATGGCTTGGGGACTTGGCTGGGGTGGAATGTCTCTGCTCCTGCCAGCTCCCCATTGTCACATCAACACATCCAGATCCTAGATTGTCACAGCCCCAGCCTCTCGCCATTGTTGAACTGGCCGACCCTTATCTGACCCAATGTTACCGTTCTAAATTGAACGCAGCTACATCTGAGTAGGGTTGTAAGGGTAATTTTTCCTTCTCACTGAAAGCTTTTTATCAATCCCATCTCTAAATCAGAAAGTTGTTCATGCATAAAATATATACAGTGCAGATGAGAGGCAATTAGGCTAACAAAGCACATTTCTGGGTAATGAGGAATTTTTATTCACCTCTCTGGTTGTCCTCCTGCTAAACAACCATCATTTCGTTATTTCAGTCTTTAAGGCTGCAGCACACTGTACTTGCAGGCCGGGTGCTCTTTCTCCGGTCAGTGAATCTAACCTCCAGTCCAGCTGGAATTGTGGCTCCCCTCTTTGTTAGCCAGTGAACTCTTTACGACTGGATTCCCACTCTCAGGCTGTATTTTGCCTGAAATACAGGCTGTATAAAGCCTGAAAACATTACTCTACACACCCAAGAGCCTTTATATGGGTTCATACTTTTAATAGGGTGACCAATGTGTCCCTGTTTGCCTGGGACTTTTTCCTGGTTTTAGCACTGAAATTTCTACATCCTGAAATACCCACTCAGGCCCAGGCAAAACAGGACAACTGCTCACCCCAACTTTAAAGCTGATGGGAAGAGAGATCTTTGTGACTGTAAGTCATGGTTGAAAAACCTGGAAGATTCTTATCAACAAAGATTCTGAAATAAGATTTAAATATTTTTTATATCAGCAAATATGTGAGTGCCTAATAAGGGTATAAGACATGTTTCCCTAATGCACAGAGAGTCTGCCCCAAATGTACCTCCTGGCAGGTGGTACTGTCAAGACAATGCGGTGCTGTCAAGACAATGCGGGACAAGTGTGTCCCTGATGTGATGGAACAAACGGGCAATTACATCCAGTGTGGTAAGTGCTGTGGGGGAAGGGCAGGAGGGAAGTAATCTAGTAAAAAAAGCGGCGGTGGGGGAGAGTATTTCCATGATGTGCATAGCTCTAAGGGACATGGCGTTTCTTTTCTGAGGAAAGCTATTTCCAGATTCTTTTTTCTTATGAAACATTTTACTTGCTACCAGCCAAGATATGAAATCCACATTCTTTCCAGTTCTTGTCATGCTCCAGATAATATTCTTTAGGTTTTCATTATTTCAATCTTATATTACTTCCCAACTAGGAATTGGGTGTCTTCCTTTTAAAGGGCATATGTACTTAAAATTTTAAGTCTAGGAATCAAGCCATTTTATTATTATTATTACACTTTAAGTTCTGGCATACATGCGCAGAATATGCAGGTTTTTTACATAGGTATACATGGGCCATGGTGGTTTGCTGCACCCATCAACCCATCGTCTACATTAGGTATTTCTCCTAATGCTGTCCCTCCCCTAGCCTCTCACCCACTGACAGGCCCCAGTGTGTGATGTTCCTCTCCCTGTGTCCAGTGTTCTCACTGTTTAGGTCCCACTTACGAGTGAGAACATGTGGTGTTTGGTTTTCTGTTCCTGTGTTAATCTGCTGAGAATGATGGTTTCCAGCTTCATCCATGTCCTTGAAAAGGACATGAACTCATTCTTTTTTTATGGCTGAATAGTATTCCATGGTGCATATGTGCCACATTTTCTTTATTCAGTCTATCATTGACGGGCATTTGGGTTGGTTCCAAGCCTTTGCTACTGTGAATAGTGCTGCAATAAACATACATTTTCATAGGTCTTTATAGCAGAATTATTCATAATCCTTTGGGTATGTACCCAGTAATGGGATGGCTGGGTCAAATGGTATTTCTGGTTCTAGATCCTTGAGGAATCACCACACTGTCTTCCACAATGGTTGCACTAATTTACACTCCCACCAACAGTGTAAAAGCATTCCTATTTCTCCACATCCTCTCCAGCATCTGTTGTTTCCTGAATTTTTAATGATTGCCATTCTAACTGACGTGAGATGGTGTCTCATTGTGGTTTTGATTTGCATTTCTCTAATGACCACTGATGATGAGCTTTTTTTTCATATGTTTTTTGGCCGCACAAATGTCGTGTTTTTGTTTTTGTTTTTTTTGAGAAGTGTTCATATCCTGTTTATATCTTTCACCCACTTTTTGATGGGGGTTCTTTCTTGTAAGTTTGTTTGAATTCCTTGTAGATTGACAGATGGATAGATTGCAAAAATTTTCTCCCATTCTGTAAGTTGCCTGTTCACTCTGATGATAGTTTCTTTTGCTGTGCAGAAGCTCTTTAATTAGATCCCCTCTGTCTATTTTGACTTCTGTTGCCACTGCTTTTGGTGGTTTAGCCATGAAGTCTTTGCCCATGCCTATGTTCTGAATGGTACTGTTTAGGTTTTCTTCTAGGGTTTTTATAGTTTTAGGACTTATGTTTAAGTCTTTAATCCATCTTGAGTTAATTTTTGTATAAGGTGTAAGGAGGGGGTCCAGTTTTTGTATAAGGTGTAAGGAAGGGGTCCAATTTTTGTATGAGGTGTAAGGAAGGGGTCCAGTTTCAGTTTTCTGCATATGGCTAGCCAGTTTTCCCAACACCATGTATTAAATAGGGAATCCTTTCCCCATTGCTTGTTTTTGTCAGGTTTGTGGAAGATCAGATGGTTGTAGATGTGTAGAGTTATTTCTGAGGCTTCTGTCTTGTTCCATTGGTTCCATATCTGTTTTGGTACTGGTACCATGCTGTTTAGATTACTGTAGCCTTGTAGTATAGTTTCAAGTCAGGTAGCCTGATGCCTCCAGCTTTGTTCTTTTTGTTTAGGATTGTCTTGGCTATACAGGCTCCTTTTTGGTTCCATATGAAATTTAAAGTAGTTTTTTGTAATTCTGTGAAGAAAGTCAATGGTGGCTGGAATCAAGCCATTTTTAGCATATGTTTAAGTTAAAGTTTAAATCTGATTGAACACAAGCAGGACGCAAAATCCATATGGCCTGTTCTAGCAGAGCAAACAACTTTGAGTTCAGCAGCTGGTTTGTTCAAACAAGATAATCAGTCCCCTTGACTTAGTTAGAGCATACTTCAAATATTTAGTTTCTCAGTTCAAAGTGTTTCTGCTGGAGTGTGGTTCATTTTTATATCAACATGACAAGCTGCAACAATGAATTTATACTGTAGATGTTTTAACTTTTAGGAATACATTTCACTGTTTTGTTTTGTGCTATCATTTTTAAAGACCGGTTGTTCTCTGAGCTGTCTGAAGTGAAACAGCGTCACTATATGGGGATGGAGCACTACTGCAACATCTGTCTGTAGGTGGTATGAACATGTGAAGTAATATGTTCATTTCCTCACCTTCTCTTTTTAACACACTATTTCATAGCACGGAATTATGATGTGATTGGAGATTAATTTTGGGGTGATTTTGTTATGGATCAAATTTACTAGCTATTTGTTTTGTTTTTTTGAAATGGAGTCTTGCTGTGTCACCCAGGCTGGAGTTCAGTGATGCAATCTCAGTTCACTGCAACCTCCACTCCTGGGTTCTAGCAATTATCCTGCCTCAGCTTCCCGAGTAGGTGGGACTACAGGCACCCGTCACCACGTCCACCTAATTTTTGTATTTTTTTAGTAGAGACGGGGTTTCGCTATATGTTGGCCAGGCTGGTCTTGAACTCCTGACCTCAGCTGATCCACCCACCTCAGCCTCCCACAGTGCTGTGATTACAGGCATTAACCACCATGCCGGCCAGCTGTTAGTTTCGTAATAGCATGCCATACTGAAGTTGTGTGATAAATTCAAACAAATTCAAGGGCAAGAAGGATCAACAACACTGACATGAGCCCTGTCATTTTGACCAAATTGGGTGTATGTTGTTAAGCCACCAAGACACTTAAAAATCCTTGCTGTGTTACTAAACTGGGAGGGTAGGAAAAAGTGGAAATGCAGTGGGTGGGAGTGGTTAATAATGACAAATGTTTTCTTTTGTTTCTTTAGCAACTGTCTTCCAGACACAAAAGAGTGTCAAAGAATATGCCATGAAGGCTGTAGAGATGGTCAGAGACAGGAAGTGGTCACAATCACCAGAGAAACTTTCAAAATAACAGAATGATCATTTTGCCTGAAATCCTAAATTTATCATGAATTGCTATAATTCACATTACTAAAAGTGTCAATGAAGATGGAGAACAGTACAAAGATATCTTGTGAAGGGAACTTTTCCTATCAAGTTATGTGATTGCATGAAAATACATGAGTATACCAACTCTTCAACATAAATGGCTCCTGTCTCCACAGAATCACACCAAGTAATACCTACCACACTACAACTTCTGGAAAATTACAATTATTTCAAAGCTATCCAATGAGTGAAGAGGGCAAAGTGTCGGAAAATCATATTTGAATTTTCAAAACAATAAAAGGATTAATCCCGGAAGAAGGGGTTTCCAACTCAGTACCTTCTGAAAGAAGGTACTTTTTATTTTACCAGGATTTCGTATATGTATGAGTCAACGAGCAAAGGCAGGTGGAAGGAGAAGGGAAGGAAGAAGAAATAGAGGAAACCTGGTTAAAAGACTCTACCAAGTAAGCCGGAACCATCAGCTGTTGGTTCAGATAAGGACTGCAACCTCATGGCTACCAGCTCAGATATTCATTCTCCTGTTTGTCCATCTATTCATACCACCAACCAATATATTTACTGGGTAGTGACTGGGTCTCAAGGATATATGAAAGGTCCTTGCTTTTTAAAAAATCACACTCTATTTGATGAGAAAAACCTCCAAACAAATGTAATACAACGTAAGTGTTATGCTAAAGATATGCCCAAAAATACCCATAGAAAAAGATGGAGTCTTACTCTGTTGCCTAGGCTGGAGTGCAATGGCACAATCTTGGCTCACTGCAACCTCCACCTCCCGGATTCAAGCAATTCTCCTGCCTCAGCCTCTCAAATAGATGGGATGACAGGCATGCACTACCACACAGCTAATTTTTATATTTTTAGTAGAGATGGGGTTTCACCATGTTGGCCAGGCTGGTCTCAAACTACTGACCTCAAGTGATCCGCCCACCTCAGCCTCCCAAAATGCTGGGATTACAGGCATAAGCCACCACTCCCGGCCAAAAAAGTACTTTTTCTAAAGCGGAAGAAATGGACTGAAGAGGGATTGATACCATGGATGAATGTGAGGGCATAAAGATTTGTTAAAGACAAGTATTTTATAGCATGTTGTATTGTATTATATTATTATATTATAACCAGACTTTTCTAACCAGTCCACTATTGCCTTTACAGACCAAGAAGTTCAACCCAGAAAAAATTATCCTTGATCAAACGAAGATGGTGAACACTAATTACTCTATCTCTGTAGCACCTTATTATTTTCTCTTCCACTTATCATGATCAGTAAACATATGTTCATTTCCACATGTATGATTGATGTCTTTCTTTCCTGCCATACTGTCAGCTCCATGAGGGCAGGAAGCAGGTCTATTTTCTTCAAAACTGTACACCCAGCATTTAGCACAGAATCTAGGACATAGTAGGAGCTTAACCACAGGTGAAGAGAATACATAAATAATGGGCCTAAACATCATAAAAATCATTTGGCTAAATGCCGTCAGAAATAAGATGGCAGCAGCTGGGCACTCACATCCTAGCATTTTGAGAGGCCGAGGCGGGTGGATCATTTGAGGTCAGGAGGTTGAGACCAGCCTGGCCAACCTGGTGAAACCCCGTCTCCACTAAAAAATACAAAAATTAGCCAGGCATGGTGGTGGGCGCCTGTAATCCTAGCTGCTTGGAAGGCTGAGGCAGGAGAATCGCTTGAACCTGGGAAGTGGAGGTTGCAGTGAGCTGAGATTGCGCCACCGCACTTCAGCCTGGGCGACAGAGCAAGACACTGTCTCAAAAAAAAAAAAAAAAGAAGAAAGAAAAGAAAAGAAAAGAGAAGAGAGAAGAGAAGAGAAGAAAAGAAAAGAGAAGAAAAAAGAAAAGAAAAGAAAAGAAAAAAGAAAAGAAAAAAGAAAATGGTAGCACTACCATCTCCCTGGTAGAAGGCAGGTCAGCTGGCTGGATGGGCACTACAGCCCTGGCTAAGGAAGAGCAGGAAGATGCTAACAGCACCTACGGAAAAGAGTGGTATGACCAAGAGCATGGTCACTCACTGGTACAGGAAAAAACATCATTAATTTGCCCTCATTGGGCTGCATTTTTCTGGTGGGATGGGCTTCCTTTTGACTTACCTTTTATTCCTGGAGGACCTGGTATCCCTGGATCCCCCTGGAGGCCTCTTGGCCCAGGGTCTCCCATTTCTCCTGGCTGTCCCCTCAGCCCAGGCATCCCCCGATCACCTAAGGATGACAGGGAAGTTTTGCAGATACCCAGATAATAAATGAGTTACATTCACTGCAAAAGTCATCTATGTTCTTAATAAATGGCTAACAGAGAACATTGTCTCATTACTTTTTCTTCCTATATATCTGAACTCTAGGGAGAAAAATACATTTAAATTCAGAAGGAGAAAATACACTTCCAAATGAATGAAGTTGCCAATTATAGTTTTCAACTTTCTTTTTTCTGAATTGGCAGGAAAAGTATCCATTAAAATACTGTGCTGTAAGTGTGGCATCTGCCTTAGGTCGAGAAGGGGGGGAAAAAAAAAGAATCCTGAATGGCAGGGGAAATGCAAAGGGCTGGAAAGGAGCTGCTATCTGGACCAGGCACACTGGCTCATGCCTGTAATCCTGGCACTTTGGGAGACTGAGACAGCCTCCCTGAGGCCAGGAGTTCGAGGCTACAGTGAGCTGTGATTAGGCCACCATACTCCAGCCTTGTTAATAGAGTGAAGCCCTCTCTCTCTAAAAAAACAAAAACTAAAAAGAAAGGAGTTGCTATCTGTCCAACCATTCCTTTGTGTCTGGTGCCACGCTAGGCACTTTACAGGTGCTATCTTAATCTACTCCAAGTCACTTGGTGAAACCCGCTAGCTTATAGGTGAGGCATAGGTGAGCTTAAGTGACCTATCCGAAGTCACAGGTCTGGGAAACGGCAGAGCCGTATCTGAATTTAGGTCTAATTAAAGACTCGTTGTTTCTGAAACACTCTGAGACACAAGAGTGCTCAGGAAGTCTCCAGATTCCCTTTCAAGGTACCTGGGCACCCTGGTGGTCCAGAGGAGCCAGGTGGTCCTGGCCATCCAGGTGATCCTCTGGGCCCTTGAACGCCAGGCAAGCCCTGCTCTCCGGATGCTCCAAAATGCCCTAAAGAAGGAAAGATCAAACATCCGAGTTGCTGTTTGAGACAGTGAATCTGTAAAATCACCAACTTCAGCCCACCCTATTCTTTCCTATCCTTACTTTTTTATTTTTAAATAGTTTCTATTGGAAAGGCAAATAACATTAATGAGATATTGATAACAAAATGCCCACAATCCCACCAGCTTAACACAAGTCTCCATATATGCATACATGTACAGATGATAGCCACAATTTTATATTCTGATTTTTAAAACTAGTGTTGTAGCATAAGTAATTTTCCAAGTTTATATTGGTTTTCCTAATTATCATTTTTAAGTAAATGACCAATAGCTTTTTAAGTCAATCTTAATTAAATTAACTAATTCAATTTTCTTTTACTATTGGCCATTTAAGTTTTCTCTAACTCTGCTGTTATCCATAATGCTCTTTATATGTCTCTCATCAATTTTTTTTCCTCCTATTAAATTATTTCCTTAGGAAAAATTCCTAGGAGTAGAATTTCTGGACAAATAGCATGATATTTTGGTATTTTCAAATGCATTTTAAATGCTGAAGTATTTTAAAGTGCATCACACCATAGTGTAATTCCATCCCTAAATACTTCAGGAGGTAAGAAGTCTGAAAAGTAGGAGTGTTTTTCTCCATTGCCAAAATAACATTTTCACAGCCAAGAAAATTAATAGCAATTCTTAATACCATCAAACACTCATCCCCATACTTGAATGCCCCCAATTCTCCCCTTAATGTCCTTCACAGTTGGTTTGTCCACACCATGTTTCATCCCAGAATCACCCATCACATCTAATGGGTAGGTCTTTTCCATTTTTAACAATTTAAAACGGTCCTTTTCTCATGACAGTGACTTGCCGCAGGGCACAATTCAGTTCTTCTCTAGTTTTCTACAACAGACCATTCAGCCTTTGGTTTTTGATACAGGTTGCCAGTACTTTAGAGTAAGTACTGCACTGACTCATACCACCATGTGGAACCCACCCACAGCTCCAAGAGCATGCCATGTTCTTACTGAGGACATTTTAGTTTGCTGACTTATTTTCTTCCTAATTTATTAAGGATAAAATGATATTTCAGACACTTGAAATTACATTTCTTTGATTACTAAAGAGGATGACTATTTCCCCATGGGTTTATTTACAATGTATGAGTTTAATGCATGTTTATGGGATAAACCAAGAGTGTGTGCTGAAAATCACTGGTTGAATCTGTACATAAAATACATGTCTCTGTATTTACAAACCGTGGTAGGGGCTATAGTCATCATTTATTATAGCACACATGTAACAAGCTTTCGTTCGTCTATAACTGTTCCCTGATCGAATTTACCATTTATTAGTCTCACTCTATACTATCTTATTTATCCTGAAAACATTCCTACAGTAAAGGTAAAGCAGCATTATTCTCATCCACAAATGAAAACACTGAAATAGCCGGGCGCGGTGGCTCACGCCTGTAATCCCAGCACTTTGGGAGGCTGAGGTGGGCGGATCACAAGGTCAGGAGATCGAGACCACGGTGAAACCCCGTCTCTACTAAAAATACAAAAAATTAGCCGGGCGCGGTTGTGGGCGCCTGTAGTCCCAGCTACTCGGGAGGCTGAGGCAGGAGAATGGCGTGAACCCGGGAGGCGGAGCTTGCGGTGAGCCGAGATCGCGCCACTGCACTCCAGCCTGGGCGACAGAGCGAGACTCCGTCTCAAAAAAAAAAAAAAAAAAAAAAAGAAAACACTGAAATATTAAAAAAAAAAAAATTTCTCCCGAATTTTGTGAGTTTGTGTTAAGAACAGAACTTCTGAGGTAATTTGCACTATATTTTCTCTCTGAATAGAGTGCAGAGTAGGTAGGACTGAACCCAGAATAATCACATATAATCCCAAAACCAGCTGCAAATCTATGCCTTCTCACGATGCTCATTCAAATTCAATGCAGCTTTCTCCAGTCAATGGAAATAGTGTATTAAGTAAACTTTACGCTGGCGAATAACATATAATATAATTTAAAATTTCTAAGCTGAGGCCATGGCATATGGGAAAGGGGCCAATTTAAATGGTGGTAACCACATGAGAACAGGCAAATTCTGCCAAGGCAAACTTTCTGAAAAAGTTAACCTAAGTGTAAAATCACTCAGATTTATCATTTTTAACTTAAAATACTAGGTAACATCACAGGCCCCCATTTTGGACTACTCTGAGCTTATAAAATCTTATCTTTGGGGTTTACATAAAAATACCAGTAAGTATAGGAAAATGTCTTCAGGTTTTGCTGACTGATGATGATAATGATGACAATGATGATCATTGCACTTTACATTTGCATAATCATTTTCAGTTTCAGGTTCTTTCGTTTGATCCTCAGGACAATCCTGCAATATGCATAGGGCCAGTTTACAGGTGAGGAAGCTACGCTCAGAGAAGATACTCAGCTTATCCAAGATCACAGGTGAAGTAATAATGGTTGACTTTGAGCCGCTGATTTTTCCCTTCTGAGGCTTCTCACTTTGATATTTGTCATGAACTCCCATAATGCTGACCTCAAAACTCTTTTCCCCATCAAATGTACACTTCAGTTATACAGTTCAGTTAAAATATTATACTATAGCCTAGGCCAGGCACAGTGGATCACACCTGTAATCCCAGCACTTTGGGAAGCCGAGGCAGGCAGATCACTTGAGGCCAGTAGTTTGAGATCAGCCTAACCAACATGGTGAAACTCTGTCTCTATCAAAAATACTAGGTGTGGTAGAGCACACCTGTGGTCCCAGCTACTTGGGAGGCTAAGGTGGGAGAATTGCTTGAACCCAGAAGGTGGAGGTTGCAGTGAGCCAAGATCGTGCCACTGCACTCCAGCCTGGGCGAAAGAGCAAGACTCCATCTAAAATACACACACACACACACACACATATGTATATATACACATACTATCTAAATGTATTTATTCATGTCAGAGGTGAAAGACCCATAAGAAAGAGTGGGAAGAAGGTGGGAAAGGTCGTTTTTGTCACTGTACTAACTTGTTTTTGTTAGACTTCCATTTTAACAATCTTATAATATAAAAACAAAGAAAATAAAATTTCTCATATAGTTCTGCTCAGAAAATATCTAATATTCTTTCTGTTATATGAAATGAAACACAGCTATTGCCAGAGGGAATTTTAAGGTAATGCACACATTTATTAATACGAGGTGTTTTAATTTACAAGGGACCCATCTAAACACAAACCTGATTTCTAACCTGACCACTATTGGCTGAATGCCCTGGGGTATAACTTATTTAACCAGGCATCTGTGGATGGACATTTGTTCCATCCAAACAATGCACATTCCTGGGCATGCATCTTTGTACACTTGTCTGATTATTGACTCCAGATAAATTCCTAGAATTCCTAAGTCAAGGGATATGCATATTTTAAATATTGATGCATTTCTATAGGGTCCAGAAAGGGGGGGCCAATTAATGTCTCCAACATTTTCTGAAATGTAAACATATATGAGTGCAAACCAATAGAGCATTCTGTCCTAAAGCTGCTTTCTCCTCTAGGGGTCCTGTTCTGTTGGCTTGAACTCAAATGGTTTCCCTTTGCCTGTAAAGCATGGAGCTGTGCATAGCACTGGCACTTCCCTTCTACTGTGGGTCATCTAATGTAGCCAGTTGTGGCCTCAACTGTCACAAGAACTCAATGGTGCATCACAATCCATTCTGAAGGATTCCATGTTAATTGTTGTTGAGAAGCAAAATATTGTTTTAAATGACTTAGATTTCTTGTTGGTGATGAGGCTTACGTTTGCTTGATTTGGTTTGATTTTTAGTAAATTAAAATAGATTCAATGATAGCTCAACAATGGTGCACCTCACTTACACTGGCATATACTTTTCTCAGCAGAAAGAAAGAGCTGGAATGACAACCTGCAGCTGTAGTCAGTGTGAGTGGTTATTGCGAATGCATCATTTTAAATGATAGAGGGTACAAAATGGTCCAGATTTTAATTGTTTGCAATATTCATTTTTGAGTTTGCCAAAATATGGGCACACCTGGGGAGTTTACTGTTGTGTCAGCATCATCGGTCACATGAGCCATGATGGAAAAATGATTGCGAATCCTTAGTGTATAACCCTGGTGTTCTTCTAGGCCAGGAATGCTATGGAAGTGCTTATATATAATCCAGTTTATTTGTACCTTAATGCACAAAGGGGGAAGAAAATATTGATATGATCATTGCCAGCTAGAAGTAACTGTTCTGCTTTTCAAACTAAACTATATTTTTTTGTTTTAGTAAGAAAAATATGCAGCTATACCTGGACATCCAGAGCTACCTGGCTCACCCTTTGGACCAGGTGGACCAAAGTGACTGGCAGGGGCAGGGTCACCTTTGTTTCCTGAAAGGGATAAAATGCATGTTACATAATTTTAGACAATTTAATTTGGTCTCATACAGGTGACAATAACATTTATGGTATTTGTCTATATAGCTTATCTTCAGATATTTTAGGAGAGTATTTTTAAATATTTCTTTTCTAAAGAAGAACAAATAGAAATATAAAACGCAAGATGCATTTTACATACCACACACACACATACACACACACAGTTTTAGAGTTCATCACAATCATAAGGATCTCCAGGTCTTGATAAGTTTGAGTTTTTAAGTCCTGAAAAAATTTTCAAATTTAAGTTTCTAGTTAAGAAATTATTTGGCATTGAGTGACTATATCCTTATGTTTTTGAAACAAAAAGCAAAAATTGTCACTGTTTTGGCTGCTGCAATCATATTTCAAGCTCTTTTATAAGGCAGCTCAACTCAATGTCCTAGAAAAAGAAAATCACAAAGGCATACTGCATTGATGACAACAGATGGCACATTCAAAAGTCACTGTAGGCCATGACTCCCACAGTCCCACAAAGCTACTGGACACTCCATAATGCTTCCAGACACAAGGACCTACATTATGGTTGGGAGCCAGTTTGAAGTGGAGGACTCAAAATGGAGTGGGAAGAAAGGCAAGAAAATAGATGGGGTTTCAAGAGAATTAGAGAGGTAAGTTAAGTGTATCTTACAGTAATTGCCCATTTACACCCCTTTCTAAAGGGGTCCCACCAGCACCTTGTGGAAGCCTTTCTCCTATCTGACTCTACTCATAATCATGGCCAATTGCTTGAGGAGTGGAATTCTGGCCCATTCCAGGTCAAACAAGTCTTTCCTTGAGAAGATGGAATAAGAAAGTGAGAATTTGAAGTCCTTGGCTATTGGGGCAGAAACCAAGAGCATTATCATGAGTTGTCCTGATGTAGAACATATTAGAGTGCAACCCAACATATCCAGAAATATCCAGAAAAGATACTGTGTAGAGAGAGATGAAGCCAGTTGGTAGACAGTTAAGTAAAAAAATATACCATGGGAAAAAGTGAGAAACCATGGATTGCTTAAGGGCTAGGGTCCCTTTAGCCTTGGCAGAACTATGTCTCCTATCTGTGGGATCCATAAGACATCTTTGACTCCAGGTATCTTGAGTGCATTTCAATTCCTTGTAAGCATGGCCCAATACAAGTATGAAGGAAGTGAGAAGAGGTAGGTTTTTACTGTGAAAGAAAAGTAAAGAGACTATAATAAATGTATAGGTAAGTGGAAAAGGAGTAACTTCTGAACCCTGAAGTTATACAATATCAAAATCAAATATAAAATTTTTTCTATTTGTAACCATTTCCCAAGAAGGGATCTAGATTATATTCTTTCTGAAGAAATAAGCCCACACAGGTCATGTTTCTTACAGCATTTAGCATATTATTTATAGAGTGTCTCTCAAAGTAGTAAGACAGAGGATTGTAGGTGGTTCATTAACTAGTATTTTATATTTTAAATTTATTTTAACTTATATCAAAATAAAGGATAATTGCATGTTAACCTGTGAATTTACAGCTAGTTAGGCTAAGGCTAAGGTTAAAAAGGTGAATCATTTGAAAGTAGATTTAAAGAAAAATATCAACCCAATGATATACCAAGATAGTAAAACTATTAAAGGTTTTATGCAAATATTGCAACTAAGATATCCTGCTCTTTGTTTACTTGTTTGTCTGAATAAAGGGTTAATGAAGCCTCTCTTTCACTAGAATGTTAGGTGTGTTACAATGCAACATTGCTTTTGACACAAGGTAAACTAAGGCCCATGGGGCCAAATGTAGCCTGCAGCCAATTTTGCAAATAAAATTCTATTGGAAAACAGCCACACTCCTTTGTTTACATATAGTCTACAGCTGCTTTCACACTATAACAACACAGTTGAATAGTTGTGACTGAGACCATATAGCCCAACAAGCTGAAAATCATTATTATCTGGCTCTTTAGGAAAAAATATTTTGCTGACCTTGACTTATAGTGGGGAAAAAAAAAAAAAAAAAAAAAAAAAAAACCCCAATTGTAAATTACATCTATCTTGAAACTTCTCAGGTGAACTCTTAGCACCTGCTGGAAAGTCATGGCTTTAGCCTCTATGTCCTAACTGGGACTCTAAAAGCTGTACTTATGGAGTCCTTAGAAAAGATACTGACTCCTGTGGGACATAGGGTTTCTAAGCCAAGGTGGGCACTGCCCACTGATGTGGATCTGTTATCCCTGCGGGCACTGCCCACTGATGTGGATCTGTTATCCTTGCAACTGAGCTGTTACTTGAGGGGCTGCAGTCACTCCATGGACTGCTGCTGGGACTCTCACGGAGGAGGAAGACACGAAGAGCCTGCAGGCATGCTGTTTTCTATCTGATACCCTTGGATCTGAGTGACAACTGTAGAACATTTGGATCTTGAGTGTTTGACTGTCTAAGAAGAGCCCCTTGGGTGCTGCAGTTTCTTGGATACACTTTGCTTATCATGTAAAAGGCACTTGTTTATAATGTTAGAAACTCTCGGGACTATGCATTTGACAGGTGGCTTCTGTATCTCCAAACCATACCTTTAGGTCCTCTTGCTCCATCGATTCCTGAAAATCCAGGGGGACCTGGAGAACCTGGCTCACCCTGACAGTTTAATGAAACAAAAGGCCTTAATCAGATTTCAAATACAAATGGCACATGCACGACACGATCCATTTGTAATTTTCTGTAACTAATTCGGTTTTTGTAATTTGCAGTGGTAATGAAAGTTGAAATGCATTGCAAGTCTCCCACTACATGTATCTAGTTTTTCAAAGTTGATATAGCTCCTCTAGAATTAGAGTTCTCAATAGCAACTGGTAGCATCCCATTCTCTACACTTGGTTGTGAAACAGTAATTGTGTTACTAATTTGAATTTTAAATTACAAACAAACAAGCTGATACTAAATAAAATAGTATTATAAGTCATAGCATATGAAAGACTTTAAAAATCCATTTCATTCCAAAAGATGGATAGTGAGTTATGCATTTTCCAGAAGTATAATGTTGGCTACTACACATAATGTACCTCCTGGATTCTCAAAGGGTATTTCACTCATGGTTGTGAAGACTAAATATATTTAAAGCAAAATCTGCAATATCTGAAACTGGAAGACTTTAAAGAGAGGATTTGGGTGATTTTTCAGGACGACTTTCATTCCAGTAAACCAGTGGTCATGAGGCAAGTCTTCGTGGGTGGTTTAAACCAGGCTGGGGGATAGTGATTACGTGCCTTGGTCCTCTATTTTAGGGGAACCAGGCAGGTGCACTGGTCAGAAATGTCAGTTTCATCGTGGCCTTCTAGAAGGCTCTGTTTTCTCCTTGGGCTACACCTTACATTCTAAGAGCCAGTGAAAGGGCAATGGTATATATGCTGGCAAATTATAGCCCCTTACGGACATCATAAGAGCGGAAAGGTTTTATTATCTCTCCCCCCACAAAGCACTAGCCCCTTACCTGGTCACCTGGAAGTCCTGGAAAACCAATGAACCCTCTTAGACCAGTTGAGCCTGGAGGGCCTGGGGGTCCAGGAGGCCCTGGCTGACCTTTCTCACCAGGTTCCCCTCTGTGAAATCCAGGTGGTCCATATCTTCCTGGCTCTCCTCTTCTCCCTTGCATCCCGGGTGTTCCTTTATCACCTGATGAAGTTGGAGGTATTAAGGTCTCTGCTGAAATTTTGAGCTAGGTAATAGTTAGGCTGAGGGACTTCATCCTACTTTTAGGAGATAAAGCCAAAGGTATTGAGGATTCTGATTCCCGCCCCAAGCCGCTTCCTGATCATTTCTGGTTTCAGTGACTTCACTGATGAAAGAAGCTGCCTGAGAACATCTAAGGACTATCAGAGGTGGGAGGGAGCACACAGGATTATTTGCTTCGACTGCTTATTTTACAAATGAAGAAGCACTTACCCAGAAAAGTTAAAATATTTGCCCTCTAACAACTAGCTGAGAGATGAGCACCTCATGCAGATTAAGTCTGACCTTGGAGGAGCACACAAATGGGGTTGTCAAAAATCCTCACTCTGCAATGTTTCTGTGGACCGTTAGCACGGGCATTGGGGTGTCTGTTAGAAAGGCAGGATCCCTGGCTGCTCTAGAGCTGCTGAATCAGAATCTGCATTTTAACAAGCTCTCCAGGTAATTAATGTGCACTGAAGTTTGAGAGGCACTGGTCATAATGACTTGAACAGTCATTGTGCTATTCACTTTAAAATCAATTACCAAACCTGAAACCAGTAGTTTTTGTATAGCTCAGGTTGATCCTAGTTTAGAATATCCAAATCTAGGAATACACAGGAACTTCGGCTAAGTTTTAGCATGGAGGAGCAAAAAATGTACCACAAGGTTTATTTGTATCTAAAAAATGGCCTTTTCTCGTGGTGGCTCACGCCTGTAATCCAGCACTTTGGGAGGCCAAGGCGGGTGGATCACCAGGAGTTTGAGACCAGCCTGGCCAACATGGTAAAACTCACGTCTCTACTAAAAATACAAAAATTAGTCAGGTGTGGTGGCATGCACCTGTAATTCCAGCTACTCGGGAGGCTGAGGCAGGAGAATCGCTTGAACCCAGGAGGCAGAGGTTGCAATGAGCTGAGATGGTGCCACTGCACTCCAGCCTGGACGACAAGAGCGAAACTCCATCTCAAAAAAAAAAAAAAAAGGCCTTTTCTAATCTCTGTTATTGGGGAAAGTTGCCTACACATGCGATCTGTAAGGATGTCAACTTATTTGATATGGTTAAAAACTCTAAGTGTTTACCTCTTTCTCCTGGGAATCCATCATCTCCAGGAGGTCCAGGTTCCCCGGGTTTTCCCTTTTTGGAAATGATAGCCATTTCTCCTTCATCTCCAGGAGGTCCTATGGCTCCTATAGATATTAATTATGCAAGAACAAAATGAACAGGAACATCGCACACATAATTCATCTGTTACCACATTTCACTCCCAAATTACAAATTCCCACTTAACCTACGAAGCTGTATTTATGTAGATCACAAAACATCACCATCGTTGGCTGATTTCCTAAAGGAAAGTCAGTCATCTTTTACATTCCTGACCCCACTTGTCCAGTCACAGAGTCTGGTGTACCGGGAGTGCTCACTGAATGTTTGCCAAATTCAGCCAAACTGGTCTGGGTCTTCACTGAGGTTAAGACAGATTTGAAAAGTTCCAGTCTACAAAAAATGTCGCTTTGTGCTATAAAGTTTGAATTTGCCCATCTCATATTTCCAGTTCCATGTCTCCTCCTAGCCATCCTCTCTTACTTTCCTTGTATTGAAAGAACAGACACTTATCTCAATGTGGCACTCCTCACAGTGACTTCCGAAAGGTAGGTAGGACATAGTGTACTTCTGCCTGATTTTGTAAACACTGCCCAGCTATAGCAGTGTGCAGGCGTGGGCTCCTACCAGCTTGACGAGTGCCAATTACCACAATTCAAGAACCCTGCAAGCCAGTTGTTAAACCATTGCTAACTTTAAATCAGCCATGGCAGGAGTATTTACAGTGTGGCACTCAGCAAACACTATAAACCACAGTGCTTTTTTATTTTATTTTATTTCAAAGAACTAGTTTACTAGCCCATCACTGGCATTAGTCCGAATTTTAATTTTTAGTGGGATAATTGTATAGTAGCATAATAGCACAGCAAACATCACTTATCTAAGCTAGCAAAGAATGACTCTTTGGTTCCTTGATTCTACATAATGTACAAGCTAGTAAAACAAAAAATTGTGGTAGAATCAATCAACTAAGAAGAAAAGGTAATTTTAATTCAATATGAGGCTACTTGCCCAAAAGGCCTTAAGGGCAAAAATCCTTGGGTCTGAAAATTGTCAAGCATTTTTTTCTCAACACTGGAAAGGAAGTATTACCTTCACCCATTAGTGCCCCAGAACTAAGAAGTGGGAGTAAACATTTAACAGGGATGAGGACATAACATTTAAACCATTGCTCTCAAAAACTTATTTTTCATAGTAAAGAAAACTTTTTTTTTTTTTTCTGGAGACGGAGTCTCCCTCTGTCGCCCAGGCTGGAGTACAGTGGCGTGATCTTGGCTCACTGCAAGCTCCGCCTCCCAGGTTCACACCATTCTCCTGCCTCAGCCTCCTGAGTAGCTGGGACTACAGGTGCCCGCCCACACGCCTGGCTAATTTTTTGTAGTTTTAGTAGAGACAGGGTTTCACCATGTTAGCCAGGATGGTCTCGATCTCCTAACCTTGTGATCCGCCCACCTCGGCCTCCCAAAGTGCTGGGATTACAGGCGTGAGCCACCGCGCCCGGCCAGAAAATATTTTTTCAAATGAAACTTGGGGAAACTCTACTTGTGGCCCAGATGAAAGTGGACTCATGGTAGTTCAGAGGTTGGCAAACTGCAGCCCATGGGCCAAATCCCTCCTGCTGCCAGTTCTGTCAGCACATGAGATGCGAATGGTTTTTACACTGTGAAATGGTTGAGGGGTAAAACTCAAAAACAAGGTAATATTTCATGGTGTGAAAATTATATGAAATTCAAACCTTCGTATCCATAAATACCATCTTATTGAAATTTTATTTTATGTTTGTTTCTGTGTTGTCTATGTCTGCTTTCATGCTACAAAAGCAGACTTGAGTCACTGTGACAGAGACCAGAAGGCCTGCAAAGCCTGAAATTGTTATTACTGTGCTTTTTACAGGAAGAGCTTACCAGCCTCTGTTCTAACTGAAACAGAGGTAGGAGAACAAGAGGCCCCCTTCCCAAAAGGTGAGAAAGTTCTCTGAAACCTAGAAGCTATAAATCAGTGCATTAAGAACTACTTGTTAGGCCGGGGGCGGTGGCTCACGCCTGTAATCCCAGCACTTTGGGAGGCCGGGGAGGGCAGATCACGAGGTCAGGAGATCGAGACCATCCTGGCTGACACGGTGAAACCCTGTCTCTACTAAAACTACAAAAAATTAGCCGGGCGAGGTGGCGGGCACCTGTAGTCCCAGCTGCTCAGGAGGCTGAGGCAGGAGAATGGCATGAACCCAGGAGGCGGAGCTTGCAGTGAGCCGAGATCGCGCCACTGCTCTCTAGCCTGGGTGACAGAGCGAGATTCCGTCTCAAAAAAAAAAAAAAAAAGAACCACTTGTTAATTATTTTTCAATTAATAGAGCAGTTCATATGCCATGTATATGTAATAAGATTAAAAGGTAAATAAAATGAATTTTGTTTAAAAATGTAAAACAAACACCATACAACTAAAAGGAAGAGGAATCCAAGCTTCAGAAAGGTCCTGTTTTATATTTCAGAGATCACATTTCTAGGTTTGGATCAAATACCAGAAACAAACGCATGTTTCATGGCTGTATTTTATTTACCTTTGGCCCCTCTCACTCCCTGGTCTCCGGGAAAGCCAGACATGCCCTTCTCTCCGGGTTCTCCCTTTGTGCCAGGACATCCCTCTGCACCAGGCTTTCCTCGTTCTCCGGGAAAACCTGGGAAACCAGGCAGCCCCCGGGGTCCTGGTGAAACGAGAGCATAAAGTTTTAGGAAAATATTTTATTATTTATTTATTTTTTCAGCAGGGGGAGGTGGACAGTCTCACTCGGTCACCCAGGCTGAAGGGCAGTGGCACCATCTCGGCTCGTTGCCACCTCTGCCTCCCAAGTTCAAGTGATTCTCCTCCCTCGGCCTCCCAAGTAGCTGGGATTACAGGTGTGAGCCACCGCACTTGACTAATTTTCGTATTTTTAGTACAGACGGAGTTTCACCATGTTGGCCAGGCTGGTCTCAAACTCCTAGCCTCAAGTGATCCACCCGCCTCAGCCTCCCAAAATGCTGGGATTATAGGTGTGAGCCACTGTGCCCGGCCCTAGGAAAGACTAGTATGATTCTTATATATTGTGTTCCTGTAGTTCATCTACAGATGCAAACTCCTGCCTAATGCTGAGTTTCTATTCAAAGTAAACAACAATTGTCAACCTCACTGCGCTTAATAGCTGGGCTCGGTTGGGCAAGGTGGCTCAGACCTGTAATCCTAGCACTGTGGAGACCAAGGCAGGAGGATCCTTGAGGCCAGGATTTCAAGATCAGCCTGGGTAAAACAGGGAGATCCTCTCTCCTTAAAAAAAAAAAAAAAAAAATTAGCCAGGTGTGGTGGCACATGCCTGTAGTCCTAGACTCACAAGAGGCTGAGGTGGGAGGATCACTTGAGCCCAGGAGTTCCAGGCTGCAGTGAGCTATGATCCTGCCACTGCCCTCTAGCCTGGGCTACAGAGCGAGCCTCTGTCTCAAAACAAAACAAAACAAAACAAAAATCCATGCTCTGCTGTCCTGTCCTCAGTTTCCTACCTACAGACCTGAAGTGTGGGCCCTGATGTGTCTGAGTCCTAATCCCCCAATTGGGGGTACGGATGAGAGTGGGGACCCCATCCAAAATGAAAATGCACCTTCCCCGACCCTAGGACTTTACCGTGCTACCCAGTCCTCATGAATTCTGTGGCCCTAACACCTTCAAACCCCTTTTCCCATTGACCAGCACAGAAACATTCTGCCACTGGAAATAACGATGCAGAGGACAAGAGCAAGGGAGGCATCATTAAGGGAAGGACAAAGCTAGACTAACAGTTAACTCTTTTCATGTGGTCATCTGTCCAGTCTTCAGCTGGCAGTGGATTTCATGTTTCTAAGATGGGGGGACATCATGGAAAAGCACTACCTACCTTTTGGACCTGGAGGACCAGGTAGCCCATCATCCCCAAAGGGACCTGGGATTCCTGGGAGGCCCGGGGGACCGTGTGCCCCAGGCCGTCCTGGGAGTCCAGGGAGACCTTTCATTCCAGCTGGCCCAGGAGGCCCCACATCTCCCGGCTGTCCTTTCCCACCTGGAGCACCTAAGACAAACCACAGTGACCACAGTGTGTGAAGGCTGAACACTGGCTTCACACACAGCAGGAAAAACATACAGTAGCTTAAACCATGCATTAAACAACAGTAAAACAATATTTGTTGGCTAAAATAATAGTAGCAACTTTCCATCAATCTAAGAATCTATTTTTCTAGATGATATAAATAGAAGGGCAGATCACTTGAGTAAATGTTTCCCAGCAGGGATGAATGAAGATTATAAAAGTATTTTTAATGGAAAACAGAAAGAAAAAACAAACATTGTATTTGTATTTCCTCTTGCTGGAGAGAAACTAATAGAAGAAAACTTTCCAGGTTTTTCCTGAAGCTCTACAGCTGAGTGAACTTCAGTCGGAAGTCAGAGCTGATGTCTAGCGTTGTTGGTGCTAGAAATATGGCTGTAGTGGAAAGTTTTGCCTCAATCTTGTTTTAATTTTTCAAGTGTATATATTACTGCATTTGGATAAAAGCAATGGGATTTAAACAACAGAGTAAACAATGCGAATAGTGAAATGAAGATCATATTGAAAATAGCTCGTGCTATGTTCTGAATGTGTCCCTCCAAAATTCATATGTTGAAAGTTAATCACCAATGTGATAGTATTAAGAGGTGAAGACCTGGGGAGGTGATTAAGTCATTAGGGCAGCGCCCTCATGAATAAGATTGGTGACCTTATTAAAGAGGTGCAAAAGAGCTGTTTGCCTCGTCCACTTGTGAGGACACAAGGAAGGCACACCAGATCTGCTGGCAGCTTGATCTTGGACTTCCCAGCCTCCTGAGCCATAAGAAATAAATTTCTGTTGTTTATAAATTGCCTAGCTTAAGGTATTTGGTAGAGCAGTGCAAATGGACTAAGACAGCCTCCCTGCACCTTGTATTAGGAGACACTCCAGGGGTCTCTTGTGTTCCTACATCTTGATGGATATGCCAAGAATGCAAGATCCTGATGCTCTTTCTCTGGGAAACTTCTCAAGCTTGTGTTTGCAGCAAGCACCCTTGATAGATGATATAGCACTTTCCTCAATAGAAAAAGCAGGCATTCTCACAGGCTGCTATAAAGCAGTGGTTCCTTGGCTCAGGGCTCCTCCCATATAAGGGAACCCACTGTGTGAGTGGTCTACTAGCCCACTATGTTGCCCCATGAGACTTGGGTGACACAGGGAAATGATGCAAACCAACATGAAACTCATGAGTAACGAAATCCTTTATCTCTGACTCAGGACTCTTGCTTCTGGCGGCATCCATAAAAAAGAAAGAGGGGAGCTTATTTAGTTGTAAGTAGGGTAAGCCCCAGACCCTTTACAGTTCTTGACACTTACCTGGGCTACCTGGATCCCCAGGGAGTCCCGGTTGCCCTGGTATTCCTGGAGCACCTCTTTCACAGGAATGGCCAGGTGGACCTGGGACACCTGGAAACCCAGCATGTCCCTCTCTGCCTTTGGGACCTTTGAGACCTGGGAATCCAGGAATGCCAGCTGGCCCTGAAATGATACAATGCATCCATGACATTTGTGACATAAAACTATACAGATGGCCCATGATGAATTGTTCAGGCATATCAATACTGGAGGTGAACATTTTCATCCTGAATCAGTGCTCAAATGGGTTAAGTCTTTAAATGGATTTCTTATCATAGATGTAATGAGTTCCTTATGAATAGAGAATGCATTGCTAAGTGAGTTACTTGATAAGGTTATATGAACTGCAAAGTTGCCAATGCAAATAAGAAACCACTTGGTTCTTCCTAATTTTAATTAACCTCTAACTTTGCGTCAAGCTTTACACCATATCTCTACAATATTTACAAACCCAGTTTGCACTGTATGAATTTGCATTTTATGAGAGATTTCATCACTTGCACTCTCAAATTTCTACTTACTGGAAAGACAGTGTCATAATCTTCAGGAAAGAACATCCCCCATCATTCCACACCCTAACCCAAAAATCTACTTTGTTTTTCTATGTTTTCTTTGCATTTTGGTTCACATGTTTACATTTAAAAATAGTAATCACAGTGCAAATTCAGTTGTTGGAGCACTTCAGATTGCATATTAATCTGTAAATGTTTTCCATTTTGTTGCAGTCTTTACAAATATGATTTTAATTGCTAATGGCTGGATGATATTTCTTTGAGAGAGAGAGTGCGTGTATGTGTGTGTGTGTCTTTGTTCTTCCCAATTATTCCTCTCCTGTGGATAATACTACAAGAGCATTTTCATATCTATAACTTTCTTCCATTGAACACTTCCCTTAGATACATTTTCACAAGTGAGATAGTCGGATTACTGGGTCATTATTTTTACTGACTTACATCATGTTTCACCTGTTACTTTCCAACTAATTGTTTCTTTGAATATGAATGTTTTTATTTACAAACTTCCATACAAGCTCCTTGAGGGTGCTAATTCTCCTCCTCCCCTCCACACGTCCTGTGCTAATGTACTCTAGTGGATGCCTAATAAACATTGGCCCACCCACTTTTAGAAAAGAACCAGAATGTTGTTTGTAAACATCCGGTCTGTAGTCCACATCTTGATCACCATCACCCAAGAGGCCCACTGAAGTTCCCATGTGGGGCCCCACCGCAGAAATAATGAATCAGAATTCCTCAGACTGGGGTCCTGAAGACAATAATTTTCATGAGCTGCCCCACCCCTAGTTGGTTATTTTTAAGTACATTAAAATCTGAAAAACTCCACTGGGGATCCTGAAGGATCCTTACAGATTTTAGAAAAGGATATGAATCAGTGTCCGGGCCATCTTCCTCTTTTGCGTTTGATGCCCTGCCTGCCACCCCAGATGGAATGAAAGTCCCTCTACCCTGTCTTCTATCTGAAGACAGCTTGTCCTCTAGGCTCAGCTCATGCCCAGCTCTCCCACAAAGTGTTCCCAGATGCCAGCCTACAGCTCCAGCCTCTAAGCTACTCTTTCTCTTACAATCAGGCCTGCCTACCTTCCACCTGGCAACAGCCCCAAACAGGTTACACAGTCCCTGCTCTTGGCCTTTGCAGCACCAACATACTAGCTGCGGAACCAAACTGAGTTGAATGAACAACAGTGAGCTGCCCTGCATTTGAAAACAACCAATAAAATGCAAGGACAAGGCTGGAAATTCAGGTTATTTGAAATGTAACCAGTACCCCATATGAGGGAAAACACTTGGGTAAACTGTTTATACTCTACATGGCTAAAGCAAAATAATCTAAACATTCTTCAGTGACCTATTCCAAAACTGAGCCCGCTCTATGCACCGAAAGGACAGCAAAGCCCTCATACCTTCAGCACCTGGATATCCCGGATCACCTCTGGGTCCTTTTATCCCTGGCACTCCTGAAAGACCCCTCTTTCCCGGGGGTCCCAGGTGACCAAATGCAGGGTCTCCCGGGATTCCTTTCTGACCATTCACTCCTGGTGACCCAGGAGGGCCTGGGGGCCCAACAGGGGAGGACCCCTTTTCACCTCCAAAACCCGGATCTCCTATGTCACCACGAAAACCTATTTAACAACAACAACAAAATTAATGATAACATGTGCTAGTATAGAACAAATACATATAAGACTACTTTGATAAAAATATGTTTCTTAAAAACACAGGGGTATTTACTAAAATTAAGAGCAGTTTAACAGGTAATGTTGTTTTACCACCTTTTGTAGAGAGATAAACTGCACCTTTGTGTTTCCTATAAGCCAGTGATGTTTCCCTAATTGCTTTCCTTCTCTGGCAAACATTCTGGCTGGACTGAGTAGTTTCAACAACATAATAGACAAATAATAGCCCATAACTTATGCTTCAAGGTGGAAGGAGGCTTGGCAACTTATAAAAGTATAATCTGAAGTTATCACAATATAGCTAAGAGTCTATCAAGAAACAGCATTTCCCTATTATCTAGGGATCCCTGGACCATTTCCTCAGTGAACATCCATCAGTAGAAATGTTAAAAAGTTCCTGATAGATACTCCCAAAGCAGAAAGAAAAACAAACATAAAAAACTTCACTGACCAGGTGGACCTGGTATTTCCGATGTTCCTGGTGTGCCAGGTCTGCCTTTATGCCCATCTGAACCGCTCAGCCCAGGGGCACCCTGGGGACCTGGAAATCCCTTTGGACCTAAACAATTACAACAACAAAACACAGACTCAATAAAACAAAATCTAACGTGAACAAAATGAGATTTTTTTAAAGTCTATATTAAGTCCTTTTTGAATATTTCTACTTGATGGAAGTAAGGATGTTGCCTATCCTAATTTACAAAATTGTGTTGTAAGTCATATGATCCAAACGAATGTTTTCTAGGAGTGATTTTCTTAAGGCGCTTTCTCAGAAGCCATCCTGTGAAGGATTCTTCCTGAAAGCCTTTGGAACTTGCGCCACTATTCAGATGACTCTTTTTGGTATCTTCCTATGCTAGGTCTGAAACACAACTATGCAACCATCGTCTGCCCTTGTAGGGATAAAGAGGTTGTGGCCAGTGTCTATCTTCGTAAGACAGGATCAGATTAAAGACCAAAATCTATTTCCCTGCATCTTACTGAATTTGCCCTTAAATGAAGTATAGGCAAAAGCACTTGCAAAAAGTAATAGAGAATCTTTTTTTTTTTTTTTTGAGAGAGAGAGTCTCGCTCTGTCACCCAGGCTGGAGTGCAGTGGCGCAATCTCGGCTTACTGCAAGCTCCGTCTCACGGGTTCACGCAATTCTCCTGCCTCAGTCTCCCGAGTAGCTGGGACTACAGGCGCCCGCCACCATGCCCGGCTAATTTTTTGTATTTTTAGTAGAGACAGGGTTTCACCATGTTAGCCAGGATGGTCTCGATCTCCTGACCTCGTGATCCACCCGCCTTGGCCTCCCAAAGTGCTGGGTTTACAGGCATGAGCCACTGTGCCCGGCCTAGAGAATTTATTTTAAACCTTCTGTGATTTTCTACAAGGAGTTATCTCAGCTAAAATAACGTATTAATCATAAACTTCAATGGAGGCACAACTGTCAAATTAAAATTTGAGTAATCACTTCTCTCGGAGTTAAAAGCTGCTGAAAGTAATCAAACTTTTTTTTAATCCACTCATGACCAGTAAAAGTAAAAATGAATGTTCAATCCGTCAACCTGCAATTCTCAACTCCGCTGATATGGAATTATATTTCCACACACTCTTGCCATTGACTTGTGGTGGGCGGAGTGTAATTACCTGCCCTTTTACCCAGGGCTTGGTCATGTGACTTGTTTTGGGCAATAGCAAATGAATAACCATGATCCAATCAGACGTGTGGAGGGAGCCTGTGAACTGAGTTGGCCCTCTTGCATTTCTGCAATCACATGAGAAAAGCCTGGCCTTGCAATGAGATGCATGTTGCAACCCCAAACCTAACTTGGAACTCTACTCTAAGCCAACAGAGACCATCTTAGATCAGCTAAACCCTACCAACCTGCAGACCCATAAGATAGAAAATAAGTGTTTGTTGTAGCCTACTGAGATTTTAAGATTATTTACACATTATTGTCATGAAATTTGATGGTAGAGAGAGTAACAGTCAGTCATTATTCATACTAGTAATGAATGGGTAGGGAACTCTAAAGAAAGAAGAGTCAGGCAAAATATCTTAGATAGATTTTGGACTTAATTCATCTAAACCTAAGTGATTGATTCAAACGAAGCTGTGGCATGAATGTGCAAACAAGGACAGAGATATTTGAGCATTTTTTTCAAATGTTTCTGATCAAATGTTGGTTCTTTTGGAAAGTAAAACAAAGTAAACTTGCAATCAATAAACAAATGATCATTTTTCACTCTTGAGGCACAGGAAAGAAAAGAAGATACAGTTTTAAAACTTTCAGGCCAGGCGTAATGGCTCACACCTGCAATCCCAGCACTTTGGGAGGCCGAGGTGGGTGGATCACAAGGTCAGGAGTTTGAGACCAGCCTAACCAATATGGTGAAACCCTGTCTCTACTAAAAATACAAAAATTAGCCGGGTGTGGTGGCGGGCACCTGCAGTCCCAGCTACTTGGGAGACTGAGGCAGGAGAATCACTTGAACCCAGGAGGCAGAGGTTGCAGTGAGCCAAGATCACACCACTGCAATCCAGCCTAGGAGACAGAGTGAGGCTCCGTCTCAAAAAAAAAAAAGAAAAAAAAAAAATTTCAAGGGACAGACATTTTAACCGATATGTGAGCAAATGAAGGTAAATTTTGTTGCACAAAGATTTGAAAAGCCCATCTGGAGTGTTCTCAAACCAACAGACTAGAGACCCAACTACAAATTACTATGAATGCCGTTTTCCCCTATCCGCGGTCTCTCAAAACTTTGCAAATAATTTTGGAAATGTCCTAACTGGTCAGAGGATTCACTGTTGGTTTATCTGTCTTGCTGATTCTTTTACTCTGGGAAGTATGTAAGACAGTAACTTCTCATTGCTAATACCTGGAGGTCCATCAAAACCTGGAGGGCCTTGCCTCCCAGGATAGGTCACATTGCAAGAAACTGTGTCACCTGGAATGAGAAAAGAAAAGCAACATTCACATAACTGATAGCCCAGTGGAATGTGAGGCTGTCTCAGCCACAACTTGCTCAGGATATGTTTCTGTATAGCACATGTAGAAGTCAAAGTAACAGACTCCCAAGTATCATTGGATCACTTGAGCTGCTTTCATACAGAATTTGTAGATTTTTCCTGAAATCTGAATTTCAACCATCAGAAGAGTTCTAAACATAATGAAGAAAAGAAAGATTGATTCTAAAAAGTATAAGTTTCAATAATCTAGAAAAACAATGTAGATGATAAAAATGTAATGGAGATGAACTACATGGGTAGTAGATAATAATAATAATATAATGGAGATCTATTACATGCATATCTAACACAATACAATGAGAAGTTTTGATAAATCATGAAATAGCAGTAGGTGTCCAATGCTGAGTTCAGAAAATATGTCTCTTACTATGAACATGGGGAAATTGTGCACATGAAGAGCCTGGGCTAGATGTGAATAGCTACCCTTTATTGAGGGTCAGGTGCTTCAAATATATTGTCTTGTTTTTCCTAATGACTTTCGCAATCTAGTAGCATCATCCCCCATGTTAAAGAAATGTTTGAAGAAAGTTAATAAGCAGTTCAGGGTATGAATGAAAAATTTTCTAGAGAGATAGATATCATCAATAAGACACCACAGTTTAGCCTCTCAGTTCCTATCTCCTGAAATGGAATGTTTCTCTTTTATAATAGGAATAATATCTCATAATACATTTCTTTATATGCTGTCAGATCAAAGATATATGAGATGAATAAAAATGACATCAGATTTTATTGGGTTTTAGAGCATGAATTTACACCTTATCAAATACCAGGATACTTGTTTGCCTTTCTATATTATCAAAACAAGAACTAAGGATATTACTTTGTTCTAAAACTTCACAATTAGCAATGTAGCTCAAGATATATATATATATACACACACACATCATAAAAGAAAAAACTTGAACATTTTTTGCCACCTTCTTAAGAGTTTTCAACTATAATCCTGAAAGTCATTTTATTGTTTGAAATTCACATAACTGTAAAATATATTTAAAATACCTTCTTTTTTCTCACTAGAATGCCAGCAAATGGTTTTTCATGGACAATGACCGTTTAAATGACATACTAGTTTTTAAAAATTAAAATATATGGTATTATCTCAAAAGACTATAAAAAATAATTCTATACTTTGAGTATGTGTATATAATATATATACATATATGTAATTTTAATATAGTCAGATTGTGTGAGTTCATACTGAGAAATGAAGGAAAAGCAATTTTGGTATGTCAAATAAACAACAAAGATATTTTAGTATCCTAAGGATTTATTTTAAATATTGATTGTATTGTAATGCTTTTATTTGTTCAACAAGTTATAAGGTTTGAACAGTGCCTGGATAAAATTTTATTTAGCTGTTATGCCATAGCTATAACTTTGCCCAGAAGAGACTCATTTTAGCTTCCATGATTTCATGTCACATTCTGCCACAAAAATATTCAAAATTACCTTCCTGGGTGAAAACATCATAAATAAATTTAAAAAGCAGTTCAGGATATGAACAAAAAAATTCTCTAGACAGACAGATATAATCAAGAAAAACCAATCAGAACTTCGACAAATGAAAGACATACTGAGGGAATTACAAAATGCAGTGGAAAGTTTTAACAATAGACTAGAACAAGTAGAAGAAAGAATTTCAGAGTTCAAAGACAAGGCTTTTGAATTAACCCAATCAGACAAAAATAAAGAAAAAAAGAAATGAACAAAGTCTCTGAGACATATGGTATTAGTAAAATAGCCAAACCTAAGAATAATTCGTGTTCCTGAGGGAGAAGAAAAAAAGAACTAATTTGAGGGAGTAATTAAGGAAAACTTCCAAGGCCTGGCTACAGATTTAGATATCCAAAGCCAAGAAGCTTAAAGAACTCCTGGGAAATTCTTTGCAAAAAGATCTTCACCGAGCCATGTAGTTATCAGACTATCTAAAGTCAAAATGAAGGCAAGAATTCTAAGAGCAGTGAGACAAATGCCTCAGGTAACTTATAGATGAAAACCTATCAGACTTACAGCAGACTTCTCACAGAAACCTTACAAGCCAAAAGGGATTGGCGTCCTATCTTCAACCTCCTTAAACAGAACAACTATCAGCCAAGAATTTCGTATCCCACAAAACTAAATTTCATAAATGAAGGAGAAATAAAGTCATTTTCAGACAAGCAAGTGCTAAGGAAATTTGTCATTACCAAACATAACACTACAAGAAATGCTAAAAGAAATTCTAAACCTTGAAACAAAAGCCTGATATGCACCAAAATAGAACCTCTTGAAAGTTTAGAACTCACAGGGCCTATAACACAATAACAAAATAAAAAGAAAACTATCTGGGTAACAATTAACATGATGAAGAGAACAATACCTCACATCTCAATATTCATGTTGAGAGTAAATGCTCCACTTAAAAGATATAGGATGGCAAAATGAATGAAAACATCACAATCCAAATATCTGCTGTCTTTAAGAGGCTCACCTAACACAAAAGTATTCATATAAACTCAAGGTAAAGGGGTAGGAAAATGTATTCCATGCAAATAGAAACCAAAAGCCAGCGGGCATAGCTATTCTTCTATCAGAAAAAAACAGACTTCAAAATAACAACAGTAAAAACAAAAAGACAAAGATGGTCACTATATAATGATAAAACGATCAATTCAACAAGAAGTTACTACAATCCTAAATTTATATGCAACTTACACTGGAGCTTTTAGATTCATAAAACAATTACTGCTAGACCTAAGAAATGAGATAGACAGCAAAACAATAATAGTGGGAGATTTCAATACACCACTGACAGCACTAGACAGATCTTCATGACAGAAAGTCAACAGAGAAACAATGGATGTAAGTGATACACTAGAGCAAATTTACTTAACAGACATTTACAGAACATTCTTCCCAAGATCTGCAGAATATACATTCTTCTCAGAAGCATGGAACATTCTCCAAGATAGACCATATGGTAGGCCACAAAATAAGTCTCCATAAATTTTTTAAAATTGAAATTATATCAAGTCTCTTCTCAGACCACAGTGGAATAAAACTAGAAATCAACTCCAAAAGGAACCCTCAAAATTATACAAATACATGGTAATTAAATAATCTGCTCCTGAATGATATCTGGGTTAACAATGAAATCAGGATGGGAATATAAAAATTATTTGAATCGAATGATAATATTAACACAAGTTATCAAAACCTTTGGAATACAGCAAAAGCAGTGCTAAGAGGAAAGTTTATAATGCTAAATGCCTACATCAGAAAGTCTGAAAAAGCACAAATTGACAACCGAAAGTCACATCTCAAGGAACTAGAAAAACAAAAGCATACTAAACTTAAAGCTAGAAGAATAAAAGAAATAAAGATTAAAGTGAACCAAATGAAATGCAAACCAAAAAAGTATGAAATATTAATGAATAAAAAGCTGGTTCCTTGAAAAAATAAACGAAATCAATAGACCATTAGCTAGATTAAACAAGAAGAGAGAAGATCCAAATAAGTTCAATTAGAACTGAAACTGGGGTCATTACAACCAACACCGCAGAAATACAAAAGACCATTCAAGACTACGACGGATAACTTCAAGCACACAAACTAGGAAATCTAGAGGAAATTAACAAATTCCTGGAAACATACAATCCTACTAGATTATATCAGGAAGAAATAGAAACCTCGTACAAACCAATAACAAGTGTGAGACTGAATCAGTAATTTTTAAATTCCCAACAAAAAAAAACCCAGGATCAGATGGATTCACAGCTAAATTCTACCTAGACATTGAAAGAAAAGAATTGGTACAAATCCTACTGAAACTATTCCAAAAGACTGATAAAGAAGGCATCCTCCCAAAATCATTCTATTAAGCTAGTATCATTCTGATACCAAAACAGGAAAAGACACGCACGCACACACACACACACACACACACACACACACACTACAGACCAATTTCCTTGATGAATATAGATGCAAAAATCCTTAACAAAATACTAGCTAAATGAATTGAACAGCATATCAAAAAGAGAATTCATCATGATCAAGTGGGTTTCATCCCAGGGATGCAGGAATGGTTTAATATATGCAAGTCAATAAATGTGATTCATCACGTAAACATAATTAAAAACAAAAACCATATGATCAATAGAGGCAGAAAAAGCATTCAACAAAATCCGGCATTCCTTTACGACAAAAACTGTCAACGAACTAGGCATAGAAGGGACCTACCTCAAAATAATAAAAACTATATATGACAGACCCACAGATAGCATCATACTGAATGGAAAAAAGTTGAAAGCATTCCCCCTGGATACAGGAAGAAAACAAGGATGCCCACTTTCACCACTTCTATTCAACATAGTTCTGGAAGTACTAGGCAGAGCAATTAGGCAAGAGAAATAAATAAACAGCATCAAAATTAGAAAACAGGAAGTCAAACTATCACTGTTTGCTGATAATATGATTGTACACCTACAAAATCCTAAGGACTCTTCAAAAATACTCTTAGATATGATAAACAAATTCAGTAAAGTCTCAGGTCACATAATCATTATACATAAATCAGTAGCATTGCTATACATCAACAACAATCAAGTTGAGAATCAAATTAAGAACTCAATTCCTTTTACAACAGCTGCAAAAAATAAAATAAAATAACTAAAAGTATACTTAACCAAGGAGGTGAAAGTTCTCAAAAAGGAGAACTACAAAACACTGTTGAAAGAAATCATAGATGACACAAACAAATGGAAATGCATCCAATGTTTATGGACTGGGATAATCGATATTGTGAAAATGACCATACTGCCAAAAGTAATCTACAGATTCAATAGAATTTCCATCAAAATATGAACATCATTTTTCATAGACTTAGAAAAAACCATCCTGAATTTCGTTTTGAACCAAAAAAGAGCCTGAATAGATAAAGCAATCCTAAGCAAAAAGAACAAATCTGGAGACATCATATTACTGAACTTCAAATTATACTATAAGGCTATAGTTACCAAAACAGCATGGTACTGGTGTAAAAGTAGGCACATAGACCAATGGAACAGCACAGAGAATCCAGAAACAAAGCCAAATACATACAGCTAACTGATCTTCAACAAAGCACACAAAAACAAAAAATTGGGGGATAGACACTCTATTTAATAAATGATGCTGGGAAAATTGGCAAGCTACATGTGTTAGCAGAATAAAACTGGATTCCTATCTCTCACCTTACACAAAAATCAACTGAAGATGGTTCAAAGACTTAAATATAAGACCCGAAACTATAAAAATTCTATAAGGTAACATTGGAAAAACTCATATACATATTGGCCTATGCAAAGAATTCATGAATATGACCCCAAAAGCAAATGCAACAAAAACTAAATAAATAAATGGGACCCAATTAAACTAAAAGGCCTGTGCACAGCAAAAGAAATAAATAAACGGAGCAAACAGAAACCCACAGAATGGGAGAAACTATTTGCAAACTATGCATCCAACAAACGGCCAGTATCCGGAATTTACAAAGAACTCAAACAAATTACCAAGAAAAAAACAAATAATCCCATTAAAAAGTGGGAAAAGGACATGAATAGACATTCCTCAAAGGAATATATACAAATGGGCAACAAACATATGAAAAAATGCCCAACATCACTACTCATTAGGGAAATGCCAATTAAAACTGCAATGAGATATCACCTTACTCCTGCAAAAAATGGCCATTATTTAAAGGCAAGAAACAATAGATATTGGCATGGATGTGGAGAAAAGGAACACTTATACAATGCTGGTGGAAATGTAAATTAGTACAACCTCTGTAGAAAACAAGTGTGGAGATTCCCTAAAGAGATAAAAGTAGATCCAACATGCGACCCAGCAATCCCACTACTGGGTATCTACCCAAAGGAAGAGAAGTCATTATATGAAAAAGACACTTGCACGTGTATATTTATAGCAGCACAATTCACAATTGCAAAGATGTGGCACCAATCTAAGTGCCTATTGACTAATGAGTGGATAAAGAAAATATGTTTTACAAAAAACGTGGACTACCACTCAGGCATTAAAAGGAACAAAACAATGGCTTTTGCAGCAACTTAGATGGAGCTGGAGGCCATAATTCTAAGTGAAGTAACACAGGAGTGGAAAACAAAAACTGCATGTTCTCACTTATGAGTGGGAGGTAAGTAATGAGTATGCAAAGGCATAAGAGTGATATAATGGACTTCAGAGATTCAGAAAAGGGAGGATGTCCCAAGACTAACCAGAAAGAATTCAAATCCCTGAATAGACCAATAATAAGCTCTGAAATTGAGGCAGTAATTAATAGCTACCAACCAAAAGAAGTCCACGACCAGATGGATTCACAGCCGAAGTTTACCAGAGGTACAAAGAGGAGCTGGTACCATTTCTTATTGAAGTATTCCAAACAACAGAAAAATAAGAACTCCTCCCTAACTCATTTTATGAGGTCAGCATCATCCTGACACCAAAACCCGGCAGAGACACAACAAAAAAATTTTCAGCTAATATCCCTGATGAACATCTATGCTAAAACCCTCAATAAAATGCTGGCAAACGGAATCCAGCAGCACATCAAAAAGGATATCTACCACAGTCAAGTCTGGGATGCAAGGCTGGTTCAACATATGGAAATTAATAAAAGTAATTCATCACATAAACAGAAACAATCACAAAAAACACATGATTGTTTTAATAGAGGCAGAAAAGGCCTTCAACAAAATTCAACATCCCTTCATGCAAAAAACTCTCAATAAACTACGTATTGATGGAACATATCTCAAAATAACAAGAGCTATTTATGACAAACCTATAGGCAATATCATACTGAATTTGCAAAAGCTGGAAGAATTCCCTCTGAAAACCAGCACAAGACAAAGATGTACTCTCTCACCACTCCTATTCAACATAGTATTGGAAGTCCTGGCCAGGGCAATTAGGGAACAGAAAGAAATAAAGGGCATTCAAATCAGAACAGAGGAAGTCAAATTGTCTCTGTTTGCAGATGACATGATTGTATATTTCGAAAATCCCATCGTCTCAGCCCAAAAATTCCTTAAGCTGATAAGCAATTTCAGCGAAGTCTCAGGATACAAAATCAATGTGCAAAATTCACAAGCATTCCTATACACCAACAATAGACAAACAGAGAGCCAAATCATGAGTGAACTCCCATTCACAATTGCTACAAAGAGACTAAAATACCTAGGAATAAAACTTACAAGGGATATGAAGGACCTCTTCAAGGAGAACTACAAACCACTGCGCAAAGAAATAAGAGAGGACATAAACAAATGGAAAAACATGATATGCTCATGGATAGGAAGGATCAATATCATGAAAATGGCCATATTGCACAAAGTAATTTATAGATTCAATGCTATTCCCATCAAGCTACCATTGACTTTCTTCACAGAATTAGAAGAAAAAATTACTTTAAATTTCATATGGAATCAAAAAAGAGCCTGTATAGCCAAGACAATCCTAAGCAAAAAGAACAAAGCTGGAGGCATCAAGATACCTGACTTCAAACTATCCTACAAGGCTACAGTAACCAAAACAGCATGGTACTGGTACCAAAGCAGATATACAGATCAATGAAACAGAACAGACCTCAGAAATAATACCACACATCTACAACCATCTGCTTTTCGACAAACCTGATAAAAACAAGCAATGGAGAAAGGAGTCCCTATTTAATTAATGGTGCTGGGGAAACTGGCTGGCCATATGCTGAAAGCAGAAACTGGACTCCTTCCTTACATCTTATACAAAAATTAACCCAAGATGGATTAAAGACTTAAATGTAAAACCCAAAACCATAAAAACCCTAGAAGAAAACCTAGACAATATCATTCAGGACATAGGCATGGGCAAAGACTTCATGACTAAAACACCAAAACCAATTGCAACAGAAGCCAAACTGACAAATGGGATCTAATCAAACTAAAAAGCTTCTGCGCAGCAAAAGAAACTATCATCAGAGTGAACAGGCAACCTACAGAATGGGAGAAAAATTATTCAATTTCTACCCATCTGACAAAAGTCTAATATCCAGAATATACAAGGAACTTAAACAAATTTACAAGAAAAAACCAACCCCTTCAAAAAGTGGGTGAAGGATATGAACAGACACTCCTCAAAAGAAGACATTTATGTGGCCAACAAACATGAAAAAAAGCTCATCATCACTGGTCATTAGAGAAATGCAAATGAAAACCACAATGAGATACCATCCCAAGGCAGTTAGAATAGAGATTATTAAAAAGTCAGGAAACAACAAATGCTGGAGAGCATGTGGAGAAATAGGAATGCTTTTACACTGTTAGTGGGAGTGTAAATTAGTTCAACTATTGTGGAAGACAGTGTGGCGATTCCTTAAGGATCTAAAACCAGAAATATCATTTGATCCAGCAATCCCATTACTAGGTATATAACCAAAGGATTATAAATCGTTCTACTATAAAGACACATGTAAACCTATGTTTAGTGCAACATTATTCACAATAGCAAAGACTTGGAACCAACCCAAATGTCCATCAATGATAGACTGGAAAAAGAAAATGTGGCACATATACACCATGGAATACTATGCAGCCATAAAAAAGAATGATAACATTTTCTTTTGCAGGGACATGGATGAAGCTGGAAACCATCATTCTCAGCACACTAACACAGGAACAGAAAACCAAACACCACATGTTCTTGCTCATAAGTGGGAGTTGAACAATGAGAACACATGGACACAGGGAGGGGAACATCACATACTGAGACCTGTCACGGGGTCGGGGGTAAGAGGAGGGAGAGCATTAGGACAAATATCTTAATGCATGTGGGGCTTAAAACCTAGATGATGCATTGATGGGTGCAGCAAACCACCATGGCACATGTATACCTATGTAACAAACCTGCTCATTCTGCGTATGTAACCCAGAACTTAAAGTAAAATTAAAAAAAAAAAAAAGAAAGAAAGAAAGAAAAACACTTGAATACTGAAAACAAAGAAGGGGGAGAGAGGAAGAGGGTCTAGGGACACAAAAAACCACACATTAGGTAAAATGTACACTACTTGGGTGATGGGTACACTAAAATCTCAGAATTCACTACTATATAATTCTTCCACATAAGAAAAAAAAACACTTGTACCCCAAAGCTATTGAATTAAATAAAATTTTTTTAAAATTACCTTTCTGACCCTTCAAGCCATCAGGGCCCCTCACACCTGGGCGGCCTGGAACTCCTGGGTGGCCTCGCTCTCCTGGTGGACCAGGAAATCCCAGTCCCGGGGGCCCCACAGGTCCTGCTTTGCCTGGGGGACCCAGAGGTCCAGGAAATCCTTTACCACCTGCAATCGCGTCTTCATGATCCCCCTGGGAATGTTATGTCACAAATCAATTACCAACCACTGAAAGTCCATGAACTCAAAGCAGTCATTGTAGGTTATAGAAATACATGCAAAAGTCCATAATTTCAGGAGACAGTTACTCTTAAGCAAATGTAATTTTAAAATAAATAACTTAGATACTTCTCAATATTTTAAACATATATATATTTAATATATATATTAAATATTTTATCCTTCTACATGGCTTGGTCTCAAATGTGGTCTACCACAGTCTTACAGATCTGGATTGTTTCAATGAATCTAGGCGATATATATATATATATGTCTAGGACATATATATATAGAGAGAGATATATATATATATCCTATATATAGAGAGATATATATAGATATATAAATCTAGGAGATATATGTGTGTGTGTGTGTGTGTGTGTGTGTGTGTGTGTGTGTGTATATATATATATAGAGAGAGAGAGAGAGAGAGATGGATCCTCTCTCTGCAACTCAGGCTGGTGTGCAGTGGTGCTATCTTGGCTCACTGCAGCCTCTGCCTCCCAGGTTCAAGCAATTCTCCTGCCTGAGCCTCCTGAGTAGCTGGGATTACAGGCACCCACCAGCTCACCTGGCTAATTTTTGTATTTTTAGTAGAGACTGAGTTTCACCATGTTGGCCAGGCTGGTCTCGAACCCCTGACCTCAAGTGATCCACGTGCCTTGGCCTCCCGAACTACTGGGATTACAGGCGTCAGCTACCATGCCTCCCCAAAATACACATTTTACATCTTTATATACATATATATATTTTATATATACATATATATAATATAAGCATGTGTGTTATGCCTCAAATACTGGAAACAATGTGTGTGATACACCTTAAATACAGAATAAGAGATTTTATGTCAAACCATTCTCTAATATCATGTCATAGAATATAGAAATACGTAGATCAAGGGAGGTGGTGGGATTACAAATCAAATACATTCTTATGCATTACCTTGAGAAGATGCATAGATAGACTCCATCATCCTCCATCCCTGTAGGTAAAAGCCTAACAAGTCCTTTCCCCTCCTGCATGAGAATTTGACTTTTGGTTCACTGTCTGGTTCTGTTCCTCTCATAAAAATTAGATTGTCAACTACATTTCTAGGCAGTCTTGCTTATAGTAAAATCAATCCCCAGCTGCAAAATTTGCATCTGGTCTGGAAGCACTGTGGGAAAGCTGCATCAAGGGTTCCCTCACTGGCAATCCCTGGTGGGGTCCTCAAAAGCTGCGCAGCGGATAACAGCTCTCATGGGGAATGAGGCTTTCAAGTCAGGGCTGCCTCGATGTCCACCATATGTGGGTCTCATCCCTTCTTGCACCCCACCGGATTGAACAGCTGCAAGGACTCTCAAATGCAAGGAATATCTGACACTGTCCTGCTGGCATTTTGAGTGATCTTTTATCCTTCTACATGGCCTGGTCTCAGATGTGGTCTACAACAGTCTTATGGATCTGGATTGTTTCAATGAATCTAGGAAGACCTCAGCAAATGTTGAAATTCCTCTTCCAGTTTGATCTATATAGACACAGCTTTTTCACAATTAGATGAGTACTTTATGACAATGTCCACTCAGTGACAATGATTTCTAAGTAGTTCCTTAAGGGGAAGAATGAATTAAGCAGAGATTACCAAGCCTAAAGCAGAGATCATTCACATACTTGTGACCAGGAGAAAGGTCAGAAAGCTATAAACACCATCTAAGCCAATTTCCAGGCTTCTCTCTCTTATTCACTTGGGTTTCCTGTAGAATCAGGACATGGTCTTTCCCTGTTGCAACACTCTCAATGGCTTCCCATTATATATGGCAGGCAGCACAGGTTGGTGGAAATAGCATGCACTTTGAAATAAGACAGACAAAGTTTCACTCCTATTTTGCCTATTAGACAGATGGGTGGTCTTGAATATCAGATGCTAAGCCTCCATTTTCTTACTGTAAAATTGGAAAGGTATTGCTTTTCAGGGGACTGCTGTTATGAGGAAACCATCTAGCCTGGTTTCTGTGATACTGTACGCATTCAGAAATACTGCATATATTTAAGATATTTTAAGTTCCTAAGCATTGGACCATCTCATCCTCTTCTTTTATGACCTTAATCACATACACGTGGTATCCACCCAAAGCATGTCTGAAAAATGCAGCAACATCCTTTATCAGTGAGATTTTCCATCAGCCAATGCCTTGACTCTGTGGGCTTGCACTAGTTCACCCTTTCACGCTCACTACTTCCCCCGTGTGCATCTTCTCCAGGAAACAGAATTGATGCTAAACATTGGGATCTGAGCTCCATCCTCCATACCACAGAGTCAACTGAACACACCTAAAATCAGTGGGGCCCTTCTAAGATACAAGTTTCTCTGAAGAAAATAAACACCATGAGAATGATATAAAGACTGAGGACCAAAAGTCTTGCTAGGACTGAACTGCCACTGAAGATTTTAGACCATCTCCAATGATGTTATACCTTTTATAACAATCATCTTTCCATGTCAGGGTGCCAAAGGTGACTCTGATTTATGGCATGTTGATATTTTACTGAATTTCAGCTTGGCAAATACAGAAGGGGGAAATAGTTGCTTGTGTGACCATATAAGAAAGTGAAATTCTATAGCAAGAGAAGAATTCTACATACTGGGAGTCCTGGATCCCCTTTTTCTCCAGCATGTCCATCCAGACCATGCGATCCTGGTTGCCCTGGAAATCCTGGGGGCCCATCAGGACCTCTTTCTCCTTTGTGCCCTGGGAATAGAGGTCAAAAGATACTCAAGCTCTTATCAGCAGGGGGTAAAGTAGGATAGAGAGGACAAAAAATAAAGAAAATGACCTCGGTCCTGGGTTGATACAGTTTCCTGTGTATCTCAGTTGCCCAAGTCACATAAAACATGCCAAAGCCAGAGGGGAGAATGACAACTGCTAGAACCATCGAATCTCTTTAGTTGGGAAAAGCTCCTTTTCCCTTTTCCCATTCCAACAAGGAGCTGGTGTGTAAAGGTGTCAATCACAGAATTTTCCCCTACTTGTGTGATGCCAAGCACAGCACTCTATCCCTGGCCGTCGAAAAGGGGGAATGGTCTGCCGTTGGGTACTTACCCTAAGCTAATCAATCCTTTCTGAAATTATTTTTCTATTTGGAACTGACAAAGCAGGGCTCTCTCCATCTCTGAATGTAAGAACTTAGAGCTGCCTGGGGGTATGAAAATCGGTCTGATGGGAGAAAATATAGATGGTGGAATGTGAGATGAAAGATGCAGGGAGAGCCTCTTGATGCCACTGGAGGCCCGGATCTGGTTGTCCCAATGCAAACCTGTAATGGTTAATATTAAGTGTCAACTTGATTGGAATGAAGGATGCCTACATAGCTGGTAAAGGGTTGTTGCTGGGTGTGCCTGTGAGGGTGTTGCCAGAGAAGATTAACATTTGAGTCAGTGGACTGTGACAGGAAGTCCTACTCCCAATGTGGGTGGGCACCATCCAATTAGCTGCCAGCACAGCTGGAACAAAGCAGGTGGAAGAAGGTGGGATAGGCTGGCTTGCTGAATCTTCTGGCTTTCATCTTTCTCCTGTGCAGAAAGCTTCCTGCCCTTGGTCATCAGTCTCCAGGGTCTTTGGCCTTTGGACTCTTAAATTTACACCAGTAGTTTGCCAGGGCTCTTGTGCCTTCAGCCACAGACTGAGGGCCACACTATTGGCTTCTCTACTTTTGAGGGTTTTGAACTCAAAAGTAGGAAAACCACTACTTTTAGGGCTGAGCCACTTCTGGCTTCCTTGCTCCTCAGCTTGCAGACAGCCTATAGTGGGGTTTCGCCTTGCGATCATATGAGTCAATTCTCCTTAATAAACTCCTTTTCATATATACGTATATCCTATTAGTTCTGTCCCTGGAGAACTCTTACTGATAAAAGACCCTACCTTTTAATCTTTCACATTTTGTTTAGGTCAGTACATTATTTAAAAAAAAAAAAAAAAATTTCAAGCTGGGTTTCTTTCATTTACAACTAAAATATTATAGACTAATATAGAACACTGGAATGCGGTGAATAAACACCAGCCAAGCCAAAGGAGGGCTTGAGTCAAACCCAAGTTCACTATAATGAAGATGTGAATGTGTGGCTGAAGGAATATTTACATTTTCAAATAAGAGACGGGGGATTTGGCTCAACATTCAGACAACCTTATGAAGGGCAGAAGTATTTTTGTAAGTAAGCTCAACCATCCTAAATTGTATAGAATTGATCTATGGTCACAGGGGAAATTACTGCAAGAGGAGGGTCCATACATCATTAAAGTGATGGATTATGCTCACCTTTAACTCTTGATATGACCACGTCACCCTTCGCCCCTTTGTTGCCGGGTGGTCCGGAGGCACCAGGCTTTCCCTTGGTGAAAAACAAGAGCAACAAATTAGATTAATTGTGATGGTTCAACAGTTCCATCTGTACATGTTGAATCTCTCTCTTCCTCCCTCCTAAATCTCTTGTTAAAGATTCCAGCTTGGCATTCTTGTTCTCACCCCCTTCCCTGCCTTCCAAGATAGTCCTATCTTGCCAAATTGAGGCTCTTAAACTGCATGTAAAATGCAAAAGCTGGTGAAACCTGAATTAAGGTCTGCGCCTGAGTTAAGAGGACAGTTTCCTGGTTTTGACAGTGTACTGTGGTTATGTAAATATGGTTAGGCATATGTATCATGGGGGAAGCTAGGGGAAGCATACATGGGAACTTTATGACTGTGCAACCTCTTGTGAGTCAACTACCTCAAATTAAAATTTATAATTAATTTTTGTCATTATCGTGGGCTTTGTAATGTGAAACAGAGAGGAAAGAAGAGAGTGGGATAACCACAAGAGTTGCCACTAGAGCTGAAGGTAGAGGTTTAGGGATAAGTTTGTGATGAAAAGGCATGGAAGTGATGTGCTGCTAAAGAAAGTTGATGAGCAAGAGAAGAAGAAATAAGAACCTTTTCTGAAGCTAATATATTTATTATGTATAACAGGTAAATAGCTAATTTTGGCTGACAGGCTTGTGATCTCTTAACCACAACATTGCTCAAAACTAAATAATTTGAGTCATGCTTTTTAAGTGTTACATATTACTGAATATCAAACCATGTCAAAAATATGGGAACCTGGCTGGGCACAGTGGCTCACATCTCTAATCCCAGCACTTTGAGAGGCCAAGGAAGGTGGATCACTTGAGGCCAAGAGTTCGAGACTAGCCTAACCAACATGGCAAAACCCCGTCCCTACTAAAAATACAAAAATTAGCTGGACGTGATGGTGCACACCTGTAGTCATAGCTACTTGGGAGACTGAGGCATAAGAATCACTTGAACCCAGGAGGCGGAGGTTGCAGTGAGCTAAGATCGTGCCACTGTACTCCAACCTGGGTGACAGAGCAAGAATCTGTCAAAAAATATATATATACACACATATATAAATATTTTAACACAGAGTATATTATACATATATATGTATATATAAACATATATGTATATATAAATATATGTATGTATATATAAACATATATATGTTTATATATAAACACATATATATATGAACCTATTGTCAGTATATTAGGGTGGCCAAGCACCATATCAAATAACATTATAGAAACACCATACAGAGCCCAAGATTACTTACCTAGTGATATCAATAACCAAAAAACCACAGCAAAGAAATAGGAGGGAGGTAAAAATGACTGAGCAGGCCAGTTCCTTTGCTCACACAGATGCCACTACCTTGTCGTATTTTCTTTTTCTTTTTTTTTCTTTTTTTGAGATAGTGTCTCACTTCATCCCCCAGGCTGCAGTGCAGTGGCGCAATCATAACTCACTGCGGCCTTAAACTCCTGGGCTCAAGCGATCCTCCTGCCTCAGCCTCTCAGGTAGTAGGACCGCAGGTACATGCCACCATGACTGGCTAATTGGATTTTACTTTTTTGTGTGTAGAGATGGGGTCTTGCTGTATTGCCCCAGCTAGTCTCAAACGCCTAGCCTTAAGGGATCCTGCTGCCTCTGAAAGTGTTGAGATTACAGGAGTTCCGAGCCACCATACCTGGTCTTGTCTTATTTTCACACAATCTAACAATGTGTTCAAACAAGCTTAACTATCTTTTTTTTAACTGGCCCTACTACTTTATAAGCTGAGAGCTACAGAGGGGAGGAGAGTACCAGTAGAGATGAGCACACTGGCATCAGCAATCATCAGGCAGCAACAGTGAAGAGGAAGCCAAAAATGCACGTAACAGGCATAACAACTCAAATGGACAAAAGGGTTGGGAGCCATTTCATGCAGAGAAAAAAAAAAATGTCCACACATAACTCAGTATCTCTGATATCACTCTAGTATAGCATACTGTTTGTAGCAATGTCTGTGAACCATCAAAAAGGTGGGTAGAACCAATTTCTTAGTATAAATCAAGACATTAGAAAGAATTAGAAATCATAAAGTGCTAATGTAGGTTGAGTTTTGTTTTAATTCTTATTTTTACTATATATGCTAGTCATAAGTAGCAATGGGGCCTGGCCAAAGTGTATGTCATATGGTGTCCTGCCTAAGAAATGGATAAAGAAAATGGCCTTCTGATGCATAAATTATCAGGACAGAAAACCGTTCACATAGCATTTGGACCAACTTCTTTCCAGAAAGAGAACAAACTGGAATGCTTAATAAAGAAGACTTTGGTACTTTGGAAGAATGAACCCGCCCCCAGGAGACTGAGCAGTTTATTACTCAGCACATTGGAGACTTCAAATGTATGATGAATTGCTCTAATGCTCTGTAGGTGTTGAATTTTAAGTACTAGAGTAGATCATAGACTTATTTGAGCTAGTAAGGAAAAAAATTATCAGTGCTGTTTTTGGATTTCATTAAAGAAACATTTACTGAAAACATTACTGAACCATTACCAAACCATTACTAAATGGCTTAGTAAATGTTACTAAACATTACTAAAACCATTACTGTAGTTTTCTTTGAAAACTACAAAGAACCAGGCATTAGTCTGAGTACTGAGAATACAGCAGTTAACTAGTGAAATAAACGTGTAATTTAAGAGATTCTTAGGGCAAAGTTTCTCAGCAGCTTCAGATAGTGAGCTACTTTTTACAATCTTAAGACCTGAGATCACCAAACACTTGTGTTACTCTAACAACGGAAGCCCAGTAGCGACAAAAACTCCTCTCTGGGCCGGGTGCAGCAGCTCATGCCTGTAATCCCAGCACTTTGGGAGGCTGAAGTGGGAGGATCACCTGAGGCCGGGAGTTCGAGACCAGCCTGACCAAAAAGGTGAAACCCTGTCTCTACTAAAAATACAAAATTAGCTGGGTATGATGGCACATGTCTGTAGTCCTAGCTACTTGAACAGCTCAGGCAACAGAATCACCTGAACCCAGAAGGCAGAGGTTGCAATGAGCTGAGATTGCGCCACTGCACTCCAGCCTGGATGACAAGAGTGAAATTCCATCAAAAGAAAAAAACAAGAAAAACACCTCCTCTCTGCCAGGCATATCCTAGTTGTTCAGTCTAGATAAGGGACATCAACTGCAGATGCCCACAGGGGCAGCGCCTGTCCAGTCCAAGGGGAACAGGTGGGTGGGCATGGGGGGAGTCAGCCCACAGTCACAGCAGCAGTGGAAACACAATAACCTTGTGCTCATAAACTTCTAATGTCTCAGGAGAAGCCATAAACCTCACATTAATAATTCAAAAACAAACACCACAAGGACACAACCAAACATTCCAGCAGGTCAGAAATAGCCCATATATTAGTCCATTTTTGTGTCGCTGTAAAGAAATACCTGAGGCCAGGTAATTGATAAAGAAAAGGAGCTCATGGTTCTGCAGGCTGTACAAGCCTGGCACCAGCATCTGCTCAGCTTCTGGTAAGGCCTCAGGAAGCTTCCAATCATGGCGGAAGGTGAAGCGGGAAGCCAATGTATAACATGGTAAGAGAGGGAGCAAGAGAGGAAAGTGGAGGTTCCAGACTCTTTTACACAATCAGATCTCCTGTGAACTAACTGAGCAAGAACTCACTCATCACCAAAAGCATAGAGCTGAGCCATTCATGAGGGATCCGCCCCCATGACTCAAACACCTCCCACCAGGCCCCACCTCAAACACTGGGGATTACATTTCAACATGAGATTTGGAGGGGGCACACATCCAAACTTTATCAGCCTGTGACAGTTTGCGACCTTTGGCTCACTCTGCAGCCTCCTGGACTTTAATTCACTGGTGTGTACCTTATACAGTGTGCAAAACACATGACTCAATCGAATTCTTACCAACAAGCCTCTAAGATGGTGTTCTTACATCCATTTTATAAATGCTGCAAGTAAAACTCAGAAGACTGCAGAGCTCCCAAATGTCGGAGATGGGATCTGAAGCTGGTCCACTTGCTCCTAGGCCCTAGTGCCCTGCACTAGAGCATGCTGGCCGGAAATCCCATCCTAAGGAATGCTGTCAGACTAAGGCAATGAGCAAAGACTTGGTCCAATTATACAAACAATTGCAAAGAACTTAAGCCTACTTTTCTGTTTTCTACTTTTCTACCAATCTGTGGCTGCTAGGGCCAGAGACCAGCAGACCATCTCCAGAGCGAGGAGATGTAGGGAGGATGGAGAGACCCCAAGAGCGAGAGCACCCCATAGTCTGCACTGTCTTTCATGCTGTCTCTTCTGTCTGTCCTTCCTTTCCTCCTTTTCTTTCTTTACTTCCTTCCTTCCTTTCCTTCTTTCTTTCCCTTCCTTTTCTTCTCTCCCTTCCCCTTCTTCTCCCCCTCTCCTCCCTTCTCTACCCTTTCCTTCCCTAGTGCCCCATGGTATGACCCTGGTCCCTGACTATGACCACAGTGTAATGAATTTAATGCAGAGAAGCCATATGGACAGAATAATATACACAATAGACATCAGAAACGTGGCCAGCCTACAAAGGAAAGCCCTATGGAGCAATTGAATTAAGTACACCTCAGCCATGATAACCCTAGATAAACAAGCAGTCCTCACTCAAAGATGTTAGCCCTAAGTAGCAACTCAACAGGAAGCCACAAAAATATTTTAGAACCATTAAAATCTTCACTAAGAAGATTAAGTAACAACCACACACAAAAATGACTATAGTAAAATGTTGAATTTAAAAACGAGACAATAAAATGCAAACTACTTAACAATTGCAACCATGCTCATGCACATACATGCATTGAGGACCTAGCTTCCTATTGAGTAGAGGTTGCCAGTGCGCTTTGTACATGTGAGAAGGGTGCTGCTGGGACACGTTAATCATTAACTTCACTTAAGGCCCTCAGGTTGGAACCTTATTTTCATGAGATTTTCTGGGGAAAATGGGAAAAAGTCCTTTGGGGCTTGATGGTCAAGTTCCAGGCCATCCCAGGATTGAACCTTGCTAATAAGGAGGGGACAGAGGGCTCTCTCCATTCTCCAGGGGAGTACACCAGTGGGCAGTGCTTTTATTCTGAGCAATCAGACAGCTGAGAGGCTTTGCCTCAACATGGGTTATCTGTAACTTTCACCAAATGAGAACCATCTTGAGATAAATCTCATCTACTCTCTGGCACAATATCACATAAACTCTGACAAAGCCAGTATTTATATCCTCAGCCCGAACTTCTCATCTGAATCCTTAAGTTGAATATCATCCTACTGCCTACTTGACTTCTTGACTTGATTGTCTAACAGGCACCTCAAACTTGAAATGTCTCAAATAGTACTGCTTTCTTTCCTCACCCAAGAGCCACTCCTTCCATTGCCTTCCCATCTCAGTACATGGCAACTGCCTTCCTCTAGTGGCTCAAACAAAAAACCTTGGTTCTGTCCCTTACTTCTCTTTTCCTTATATCCTATGTCCAATCTAACAGCCAACCTGTTGGCTCTATCTTCAAAATATATCCAGAATCTGACCACCTTGCACCACACCCAGTACCACCACATTAAGGCATTGGCTGTGGTATCTCACCAGGATTACACAGCAGCCTCCCAGTTCATCTCCCAGCCAAAGTCCCTTGTCCATATGGTCTATGCTCCACAGAGCAACCGGGGTGAGTGATCCATTTAAAACTATTGTCTCGCTCTTCTTAAAACTCTCCCCTGGCTGTTCCATGTAGTCTAGAGTAAAGGCTCAGACCTCACCCATCTGCAAAGCCCCGTGCTCTGCGGCCCTTGCGAACATCCAGCCAGTTCCCTGAGTTCATCTCCTGCTCTGGCCCTCTCTCTCTTCTCTCCAGCTACAACAGATGGTGATGGCGTTTATCACCACAAGATATGCTGGGTATTTACTTGATGATCTGTTAGATGGTCTGTGTCCTCTCTGAAGCTCTAGGAGGGCAGAGACTGGGCTCTGGTCCCTGCTATATCCCCAGCACCTGAAACAAGGCCTAGAACATAGGAGGCACTCAGTAATACTAATTAGTTGAATAAGTAAACAAAGGATGAATAGATGAATAAATAATACTGTTTTTGTAGTCGTTAACATAATGTTTATAGGTTCAAAACATAAAGCAGATATCACACTATAAATTAGAAAGAGGCATCTCGATTTTTAGGTCTACATGTCTGGTATGGTTTGGCTTTGTGACCCCACCCAAATCTCATCTCGAATTGTAGTCGCCATAATCCCCATGTGTCAAGGGAGGGACCAGGTGGGAGGTGACTGGATCATGGGGAGGGTTTCCCCCATGCTGTTCTCACAATAGTGAGTGAGTTCTCATGAGATCTGACGGTTTTACAAGGGGCTCTTCCCCGTTCATGCTGTCACCTGCTGTCGTGTAAGACATGCCTGCTTCCCCTTCTGCCATGATTGTAAGTTTCCTGAGGCCTCCCCACCCATGCAGAACGGTGAGTCAGTGAAACCTCTTTCCTTAATAAATCACCTAGTCTTGCGTAGTATCTTTATGGTGGTGTAAAAACAGACTGATACAGTGTCTCTTTTAACTGGAAAGATGACTGATAAGAGGTACTCACTGGTAGCCCTGGAGGTCCTTCAGCACCAGGAGGTCCTGGGTCACCTTTTGTTCCAAGCCAGCCAGGGAGCCCCAAGTCTCCCTTACTCCCCTGCCTCCCGGGAAGTCCTGGAGGTCCAGGGGGGCCCATGGGACCAGGCTCACAGGCACAGAGTCCTTCATTTCCTAGACAGAGGATCAATGGCAGATTTGTCATCTTTCCTGAATAAAATCCCCAATAAGGGCTTTACTGTACAAAACCAATAGCATAAATGAACAACAAAGAGTCCGATATGCACTTATTGCAGACAATTGAGAGCACGTGCTGTGGGGGCTGGGTGTAGCATGGGGCACTGCGTGGGGTGCCTAGGCATGGGATGTAAGGTGGGCATACCATTTCTAAACAAATGGAGGCTTTTGTTCCTTAATAAATTTATCCTGACAAATTCTAGAGAAAAGCTGATATCCAATTCTACTGAAGAAACATTAAAAATGATACAACTTTTTTATTTTTAAAAGTTTAAAAGCCTGTCCTTTGGTTCCTGCTGAAAAAAAAAAAAACTGAAAAAATTAATTGGTGTGTGCACACACCCTAAACAATTAAGGAGACACAATAATATGTGAAGGATTTTGACTGCATTGAATATTATAATTGATAATTCACCACAATGCATTTTCCAATTATCAGGACTTTTTGTCTTAAACAAATGTCTTCAGGGTAGTCAGAGTCCTCATCTGTGTTGATGCTGTCACACCCACCTGACTCCGCTGCCCAAAACGACTCCAAACAATTTAGAGTGGAGAAACAGAGAGACAGGCAATTGATGGGTCTTGGAAATATAGGTCCCACAAGAATCAAACATCAGTACTCTCCTCCTATCACTGCCACTCTCAAGGAATCAAGAGTACCTCGTGTGCAAAGTCACCATTTGCAGGCAAAATGCATGGCAGGTAAATGTTTCCTTTATATTCTAAGACACGAGGCTTTGACTTTTCAGTGATTTGTAATCTCATAGCACTTAATGGAGTACTCTAGTGGGTGACTAAGGTAAGTAACGAATCTGAATGAAATGTCACATTACACGTCTCAGAAATACCCCCAATCGTCCATGTACAGTTGTCTTCTAGAAATTCTACATTTGGTGTCTACTTGCCTTTTTCTCCTTTTGAGCCTCTTCCTCCTGGGGGACCCACTTTGCCTTTTATTCCTTGTGGTCCAGGGTTCCCAACACTACAGTATGTCACTGTCAAGGGGGTAAGGGATGGGCAGAGAGAATCACATAATTTTTCTGACTGTCTTCTATGGAACAAGTGACTTTTGCACTCACATCCTCCCCCACGTGTTTCCTTTCCCAACCCCATTCTTTGCTCCCTTGTTTTCCTAGGATTCTTTCTGTCTGAAATAAGAATATACACACATATAGATGATGCAGTGGTTATGCCATGCTTTTGCTACCATAACCATTGATAAAGCCAACCCTAATTTCAGCCCTACCCTAAATTAATGGGTTGCAAAACAAGATAATGGACAACAAAACAAAACAAATAAAAAAAAAAAATGGAGCCAGTGTGTGGCAAAGATATTCTCCCACTCAGTGATCAATTCTTAACTAATGAAGAAAATGTAAAAGCAGAGCTTGTAAAAACAAAATTTCAGAGATGTCAGTTAAAGATGACAGATAAAATGCAAACAGTTTGGCATCCTCCCCAAATCCCAGTAGAGTAAAAGAATATTATAAAAAAGCATAAACCAGCCTGGTGCGGTGACTCACACCTGTAATCCCAGCACTTTGGGAGGCTGAGATGGATGGATCGCTTGAGAAGGTCAGGAGTTCGAGACCAGCCTGGCCAACATGGTAAAACTCTATTAAATCACAAAAATTAGCCAGTCACAGTGGTGTGTGCCTGTAATCCCAGCTACTTGAGAGGCCAAGGCAGGAGAATAGCTTGAACCTGGCAGGCAGAGGTTGCAGTGAGCTGAGACCGCACCACTATACTCCAGCCTGGGCGACAGAATGAGACTCCATCTCAAAATAAATAAATAAGTAAATAAGAAAGTAAATAAATAAATAAAAATAAGCATAAACCCACAGGACAAGGAAAAAAGGAGAGGAACCAACAACAACAAGTAAAAGAACTTGGCAGATCCTTAAAAAAAAAAAAAAAAAGCTGAATTTGAAGCAGGAAGCTTAGAAAGCTGAGAAAGAACCTGATTTACCCCAGAAATGTCTCCTAAATTTCGGGAATCTGTACCTCTGGAATAAGAACAACAGTGAGATCCAAAACAGGATGATTTGTTTAAAAAAACAGACTACCAGATCCCCCTTCCTGCAACTGGCAGCAGGAAAAGAAAAGACTCCCCATTACCCCTGTCAAAAAAACCTAGAAGAAACACGCATCGCAGCAAGCTATTTTAATTTATTTTATAATTAAAGCAGATGAGGGAGAGTATTGTATCCCTGAAACATGAACAGCCTGCTACAAAAGGAAACATTAAAAGAGAACAACAGCAATTGAAAATCCTTGAAATTAAAATAGATATAGATACAGATAAAGATCACGATAGCAGAAATTTAAAAACTCAGGTGGAGGGTTGTAACATAGAATTGAGGAAATCTCCTAGAAAGTGTTTCAGAAAAATAAACAGGTGGAGAGTAACAGAGTAAAGATTAAAAAAAAAAAAAAAAAAAAAAAAAGACATGTAGGATTGATTTCCTGACAGATAGATAGAGTCCAGAAAGAGAAAAAAAGAGGAAAAAAATGGAGGAGACAATGTTTTCAAAGGACACTTGATCTCTTCTCAACCTTTTGGCTAAGATCAAATGCAAAGAAATACTTGAAGAAAATTTTTCAGAAATGAAGGATATAGGGTCAGGCATGGTGGCTCACAGCTATAATCCCAGCACTTTGGGAGGCTGAGGCTGGCAGATCACCTGGGGTCAGGAGTGTGAGACCAGCTTGGCCAACATAGTGAAACCCTGTCTCTATTTAAAAATGCAAAAAATTAGCTGGGTGTGGTGGCATGTGCCTGTCATCCCAGCTACTCAGAAGGCTAAGGTAGGCAAATCGCTTGAACCAAGGAGGCAGAGGTTGCAGTGAACCAAGATTGCATCACTGCACTCCAGCCTGCGCAAGAGTAAGACTCTGTCTCAAAAAAAGAATGAGAGGAGAGGAGGAGAGGGAGAGGAGGGGAGGAGAGGGCAGGGGACAGGGGAGGGGAGGAGAGGGCAGGGGACAGGAGAGGAGAGGAGAGGAGAGGAGAGGAGAGGAGAAAGAAAAGACATGAAGGCTATGTGGATTAAAACTGCCCACTGACTGTGTACAAGCCAATAGAAATGTACCCACACTAAGGCAAATCAAGTGGAATTTAAGACCCTGAAAACAAACAAAAAAGAGCTCCTATCCAGAAAGGAAAACGGATTTCAAACCCAAAAAGTCAAGTATCTACATGTTATGAGTTCTCGGTAGCCAACACTGGAAGCTAGGAAACAATAGAAAATGCCCTCAAAATCCTGAGGAAGAAAGATTTCCTACCTAAAATTTTATACTCAGCCAAACTAGCAATCAAAGTCCACAGCAGAATGAAGGCATTTTCAGACGAGCAAGATCTCCCAACTTTTCCCTTTTAGTTATACTTTTTCCCAGGAAATATAATGAGGTAGTAAAGCATTAAAAAATATATGGGAAATAGAGGGCCCCAGAGAAAGAGAGAGGACGGAGGAAAGACTCAGAATATTGGTAAAGGAAGATCTCAAGACAGTATTCTGGCAACAAATTAAAAAATGTAATCTGACCTAATCTGAACAACTCAAAAAGCTGCAGGAGAGATTTATTCAAAGAGCTAATACTAATGGAATAGTTCATGAGTTTTAGTGTATAATGATGAAATTTAGATAATTCTGGGCAGTCTGAGGTTAAATTATAAGCATATTGAAAACCAAGCAAACAGACAAAGGAAACAAGACAACTGACAAGATGTTCTGGAAAAGCAATAATTTATACTATTATATGGCTCAGCTGGTGAATAGCCCTTATATAACCAACTATTCAGTGTAAACTCTGAATATTGATGTAACCAAAATTATGACAATAATTGTATTGTAGTTTGTGGGAGTAGAAAATGTGCACGTGTCAGGTGGGGGGTTGGTGAAAGAAACCTAAATTCATCTTCTGTAGAGGAAAGTCAAAAGATAATGCTGAATTGGAAAAATTGAGAAATAGCAATACAAGTACATCGAATGTCAGTATAGAGGCGAATAACAAAAGATCCAGTCACATGTGTTGAAATGATTGCCCTTGGTGAGGAAGGATTAGGAGAAGGAGTTGTGGGGGACTTCAGTTGTCCATACCATGCCTTGTAGAACAGTTTGACTCTTAAACCTGAAACTGCCCTTGCAAAAATTCTCACAGTGAAAACATTGTGACAGTGAAAGAGATATCACCTAAATAACTTCATCTTGTCTTTAGCCTCTAAACTGCCCTTGGCCGTTTCTGAGCATGGGCCAAGCTAACTTTGAAAGAATTTAGTATAGTTTAAATAATAATAGCCCTTCCCAAAACTAAACTGCCTTTATAATGTTAATAAAAGGCCACCAGGTAAACAAAACAAAAGGGGAAGGGCCTGTATTCTGCTAAGATGTAGGTATACTTAAATGATTAGCAGCATTATTATTCCAGAGGTCTCAAGATTTGCAACTTCCCCAATTATTTCCATAAATAATATCACTGTTATAAAACCTAAGATGGGCCTTTTGAGATGTCTTTTCAGACTTTTGCATTTCTGATGACTGGATGGCTCCACTTAGACCCAAGACTCATGACTCAAGGGTCCCGTGGCCCCCACCCAGAAGTGGATTCAGCACATGAGGACCATTTTCCACACCCCCATGATTTCATCCCCAGCCCCCTGCCTGACAAACTATCTTTACAAAACCCTAGCCTCCAAATTTTCAGAGAGGCTGATTTTAGTAATAATAAAACTCTTCCATTTAGCCAGCTCTATGTATGTTAAATGCTTTATTGCAATTCCCCTGTCTTGACAAATCGGTTTTCTCTGGGCAGTGGGCAAAATAAGCCCACCAGGCAGTTACAAACCAAGCCCATATATAACTCTGATGAAAATTAAAACTATATTTAAAAAATAAAAATTGGTATTATTTTACAAAGTTCTATCATTTACACCGAAACTCCTAACCAATGATTGCACATACTTTAATTGATGTGAAAGTCCAACTTCTGTTTATTTGTTTGTAAAAGACTACCAACTTAGCTCACAAAACATCATATAACTTTCAAAATATTTAAAAACTACGCTTTCTGAATGACAAAAGCAGCATGAATGCTAATGGGTATGAATAAGGAGTACTTTACCACTTGATCCTGGGAGGCCCTGCAGGCCTGGTGCTCCAGGCAAGCCAGGTGATCCTGGCTTCCCTGGTTTTCCTGGAGCAGAATCAGGTCTCCCAGGAATACCAGCTTCTCCTGGAAGCCCAGGAAGACCAGGAAATCCTTGTGGCCCAGGGGGTCCTATCATGCCTGCAAGATAAATTAAGAATGAAAATTACATATACTCTCAGTAAACGTCTCTGTAGAAGAAATCAACATCAGTACACACTTGCTTAGGTTATCGAATTTTTTAAAGGGAAAGAGATGGAGTTGGAGGCCATTATGCTAAGTGAAATAAGCCAGACACAGAGAGACATACTGCATGATCTGACTTACGTGTGGAATCTAAAATAGTCAAACTCATAAAAGCAGAGAGTAGGATGGTGGTTGCCAGGGGCTGGGGGAAGAGAGGAATGGAGTGATGTTGGTCAAAGGGTACAAAACCTTAGTCATGCAAGATGAATAAGTTCCAGAGATCTAATGTACAGCATGAAAATGATAGTTAACAATACTGTGTCTTATATTTGAAATTTGCTAAGAGGCTAGATCTAAAGTAAATCTTCTCACCACCCCCCATAAATGATAATTTTGTAGACGTGACAAATAGGTTAATTAGCTGGAATGTGGTGATCATTGTACAATGTATACATATATCAAAAGATCAAGCTGTGTATCTTAAATATAAACAATTTTTATATGTCGATGATATCTCCATAAAGCAATTTTTTAATGCTCTAGATGACAGCTTTCAGAAGTAGAAAAAAAAAGTGATGTATAAAGTTTGCTTTGCCACAGAAGATTACTAGTCATAAAGCAGGAGTTATAATAATTTGAATAAGCTGCATTAAAAGAAAAAAACGTAACTCAAAAATAAAGACAATATACCAGCCATTAAAATGGCTTGCCTCCTTTGAAATAAGCACATAGTGGAAAGAAATGGGTTTAGAGAATGAGATTTTCTTACCTTTTCCCCATTCTTTAGGGTTATCGGGGAAGAAACATATTTGATTTAATTAAAATGATTACTTTTTCAATCTTTCTACCTTGATAACTTGGTAAAAATAATTCAAATAAACATATTAGCATACTTAGTAGGTAAAAATATAGACCCACATAATCAACTACATAGAACATAAAATATTGCACCTATCACAGCTGCCCAGGTTGATGGGGAAGGATGGAGGTGCCTGATTTGAACTTGGCCTCTCCCTCTCTAGCCAGGGGACCTTGAGCAGGTTATTCAACTTATTGAGTAGTCTGTATATACCTCCAGAGGCTTGTTATGAGGATTAAAGAAAATAATCCATGTAAGAAGCTTAGTGTAATATCCAGCAAGAGCACATCCTCAGTGAATGTTCAGATGTTCAGTGTGTTCAGATGAGGTCAGAACAAATAATTAACAGCAGGAAATCCTGCTTCCCCTTGACATCCTACTCCCCTTGCTGCTGTCTTTGGCTTAAAGATAGCTGAAAGCTGGCCAGACCCGGTGGTTCATACCTGTAATCCCAGTACTTTGGGAGGCCAAGGCAGACGGATCACCTGAGGTCAGGAGTTCAAGACTAGCCTGGCCAAAATGGTGAAACCCCATCTCTACTGAAAATACAAAAATTACCTGGGCATAGTGGCAGGTGCCTATAATCCCACCTATTTGGGAGGCTGAGGTAGGAGAATCACTTGAACCTGAGAGGCAGAGGTTGCAGTGAGCCGAGATCTTGTCATTGCACTCTTGCACTCCAGCCTGGGCAACAAAAGTGAAGCTCCATCTCAAAAAAAGGAAAAAAAAAAAAAAAAAAAAAAAAAAGAGAGAGAGCTAGAAGCCTCTGTGAGAGTGGCCACCTCTCACAGCTTCCTTTTCCTAAGCGTGTCTGGCTCCAGATCCTCTCTATGGAAGACTGCATTTTTCACTGATGCCCATCACAGGAGCTCTGCCCCACACCCTCTGGTTGAACTTTGACATTTCTCTATCAAAAGGTGGCGTGTTTCCTCCCTCTGAATAAGGCCATTAGAAAAGATGATTCAACTTCTGCCTTGTGAGCCAAAACACTTGTGGCTGGAGTTCTGAGCTACCATATAAGCAATGATAAGAAGCTACCATATTGTAAGGAAGCCTTAGTACAGAGCCCACCCAGGGAGGCTCCTGAGACTATACAAGAGAAATCAGAGAGAGGTGTCCAATCAGGCCCAGCCCTTCCTGAACTCTTAAACTGCAGAAAGAGTGAGAGGTACTGTACTGATTGCTATTGTTTCAAACCACGAGGTTTTAGGAAATTTTTTCAGCAAGAGATAACTGAAACCTTGTCAGTAATCAGTAATGTAGCATGTTTATTAAATTAATGGCTGTCATTATTGTGTCCATATGTGCTGGGCTTCCATAGACTTACAAACATATGCACTCCTCGAACAACCCTGCAAAGTTTATACCGTATAGATGAGGCACAGAAAGTTTAGGCCAAATATCTGTAGTAATAATAGCTAACATATTGAATCTTTACTATACACTAGACTGCAGTCTAAAGGCTGTATACATATTATTTCTTTCACCCCAAGACCTTGTTTTACACATAAGAAAACTGATGTACCGACAGGTTTAATAAATGTCTAAGACCACACAGCTTGCGAGTAGGAGAAACTGGAACTTTTCTAGTTCATAGTGCAAATGCTTAAGTATGTCACTGTACCACATTATACTATATGACTTTCACAAAATGCTAAGGTGGGATTTGATTACAAGTGTCTGACTCTAAAATTGTGCTTATCTCATGGTAAATACCGTAGATAATAACCAAATTATCTACAAGATGTTGTATGCATTGTATATATAGTAAATACTATAGATATTACCAATAATATCTATAATTACCTATAAATTATATATTCTAGTACATAATAGGACTAGATACACTCCTGTGCTTAGAACAAAATGAAAACGAGCCCCTGTGGATTTGGCTGCCATCTTGTCTTCATGCCATTTCTAAGACCTGATGTGGACTCTAGACAATCAGTCATTGGATGAACCTGGGTGCTCCCTGCTGCCTTGTCCCATTGCCAAGAAGAATGCTTAGCCACCTGCCAACAGGGAGAATGGGCTACAGTGTGTGGTATATTGCAGTATTGTCCACCCAACTGTAGAGCGTGAAGTCAATAGAGTCAGTTGTTGACAGCATTACATTTTTTTATTATAAAAGAAATGAATGGGATAGAAGAGTGTGTCACATGTATACTTTTGTGTATTTTTGTCTCAGTCACCTGTACATATGGATACATACATGTTCGTGTAATGTAAATGTATGTTTTGCATATAAATGTAATGTAAAATCAAATGCATTTCTTACTATGGGTCATAGTCAAGATTTGAAAGTCATTGGGTTGATCTATTTTTTAAAACCTTGTGAATTAAGGGATTTCCTGGGTTTGAATCCACTAGAGACACTTGTTACTTACTATCAGATTTTCATTTTAATCTGCTGGAGACACTATTCTATTACAAACAAGACTGAATGGAGAATTCTAAGACCAGAGTCCAGTGCTTTCTGACCAACGGAATCCTCTATATGATTTTTATGCTCCTGAGTCAGTTAGGCTAAGGCTGTGCTATCTAAAGATTAAGTGAACTAGACAAAGCTTTTCCAGCTTTGCGGTTATCGAATCCTGCAAACTGAAAGCTAGATTCATGGAAGATTAAACAAGGGTTTTGTAGTTAGCAGTTGAATATCTCAGAAAACTTCTCACTTCTTCTCGGTAAATATAACAAGAGACATAGGCTGGGTAAAACTTTGTTTATTCAAGACTTTTCTCCTCACGGGTTTAATCAGTTCTCCTGGGTTCACAGACTGCAAATACCCTCTAAACTTCAATTCCTAGTCTTACTAGGAATATTAACCAGCACAGCACCTGAAGGAGTTCAAAGTCCTTATGCCAATAGGACCCTTTCCCAGGCTTTTTACCAAATGCCACTGTGGCCCATCATTTTCTTATTTTTGTTTTTATTTTGAGGGGAGGGAAGAAGACTTTTTTAAAGTAATTATGAATGCAAGTTTTTTTAATCATAATTTTTACTTCCACCTTTCATGCAGGAGATTTAAGCAAGGGATTAGGTGAACGTACTAAAGTTTACAAGTAGATGTCAACAGGGAGAGCCTTCCAGAGGGTTGGGAAAACATGGGAGAACACTAACCCAGCAGTGGTTTCCAAGCCTTATATGCATGTGATAATTTTGTGGGAGGTCTGTTGTTATACATACATGTTCCTTACAACACCCCTGTGATATTGATTGAATGTTCTGGGGTGCAGCTGAGAAACCTGTATTCCTCCCAAGTAAGTGATTAATTGGTTTGAGTTCAGTGGTTCCTAACCCTGGCGGTATATTACAAATACGGGAGAACTTCTACAGTATCAGATCCCCAGGCCTGTCTCCCACGAGTCCAACATTCTTGGTCTGGGGTGTGCACAGGCGTCAGTATTATTTTACACAATCCTAAGGTGATTCCAGTATCAGTTACAGTTGAAAGCCACTGGTGCCAATGATGATGCAGGAAATCTGACCTGTAAAGCCAGGGCATCAGGGCATCCGTACCTGCATAGGCTTCCCCTGGTCTGCCCAAGAGACCTGGGGGACCAGGTGGTCCAACATCCCCTGTTTCTCCATAGCGGCCAGGGAATCCTGGGTCCCCTGGTGGGCCTGCCAAAAATAATGGCACATGAGAACAAACAAATGATATGTGCATTTTAAAATTCAGACAACCATTACTTTTTGTGAGACTCAGTAAAGTATAAATAGGAGACATTTTTGCAGTTTCTCATTACATTTAAAATGAAATACCTGAAATGTGAACCCCTTTGGCTGTGCCTCATCCTCAGACACGTAAACATTGCATGGGGCTCTTTGTCTTTGATTTAGGCTATTCTTTTTGGCGGCAGCATCTTGATAGGTATTAGTCAAATAGTCTTGTTTTTGTTTTTGTTATTTTTTTGAGATGGAGTCTTGCTCTGTCACCCAGGCTGGAGGGCATGATCTCAGCTCACTGCAACCTCCAGCTCCCAGGTTCAAATGATTCTCTTGCCTCAGCCTCGCAAGTAGCTGGGATTACAAGCATGTGGCACCACACCCGGCTAATTTTTGTATTATTAGTAGAGATGGGGTTTTACCATGTTGGCCAGGCTGGTCTCGAACTCCTGACCTCAAGTGATCTGCCCGCCTCAGCCTTCCAAAGTACTAGGATTACAGGTATGAGCCACTGAAACCAGCCAATAAAATGATTTCGTACTATTTTTAGCGATTAAAAAATGACTTTCTGAAAGATGACATAATAACAATCCCAGCATACAGTTTATGTACTGAAAAAACCTCAGGCACATGTATAATTATACACTCATGCTAAAGTGTGTGCATTCAGCCTGCTTAGTGTACAAGCTATGGAAATACTGGGCCAGACTCTTCTGTCCTGGCCACTCAACTCCTATTTCTGCATAATTTATGGAGGAACTGAATGGGAACACAAACCTTTGAGTGGAAGAGGTGGAGTCACCAAAACACCTGGTGGTCCTGGGTGCCCTCGGTCTCCAGGATCCCCCTGAAATCATTCATTCATTCACTTTTTAAAGGAATATTAATTTTACTCATGTTGCCCGGCATTAAACCAATATTAGAATGACCATGTGCACATTCATATAAGAAGCAGAGATTATAGGCTTACTAGAGAAATGAAGCATCCATGGAGTTTCAGGAGCAGCACAGATGCATCTACTCTCTTACCAACCAATAGTGGAAGTAAATAGCAAGTCACAAAGCTTCCACAAAAGAAAAGAAATTTAACTCCAATGAAATTATTCTATGCCTATAAATTGGATACCTCTGATGTCACCAAGTTTCTTAAATATACTATGAGCATTAATGTCTAACATGGCATCGATGACTAATAGTTTATTCACCTAACAAGGTCCGAATCTACATTTTATTTTAGCAGCAAATAGTGTCCCCCTAAATCATGTTCCTTTAATGCCACCATGGCTTTAAGGGAACACAATTCCCTTGCACATGCTGAGCAAGTGCCAGATGTGAGATCACAGAGGTTAAAAAGGAAAGAAAAAATGCAATGGTATTAAAAGCAGAAAACGCTCTAAAATGCCCTCTGTTTCTAATCTCAATATTATGTGAGCCCATGCATTTTTTAAACTTTCATGATTATTCCCCTTCAAAAGGATCACTTCTCAAAAGTAGAACATAATAATGCTTAATATGAACTGATATGATAATATGATAATCATGCATAATAACACACAGCAGGCATTAAAGTAATACACAGTCAGCACTCTCATGCAAAATATTTTAAAAACAATAATCCAACAATAAAAATAATAAAACAACAGACTATGACAACTGTTTACATAGCATTTACATTGTATTAGAGATTATAAGTAACCTAGAGTTATTTAAAATACAAGGTAGGGCCTGTGTAAGTATTATGCAAATACTACATCGTTTTACATCAGGGACTTGAGCATCTGAGGATTTTGGTAGCCTGGGGGTTCTGAAACTAATCTCCCACAGATAACGAGGGACAACTGATATGGTTTGGCTGTGCCCCCAGTCAAATCTTATCTTCAATTGTAACTCCTACAATTCCCACCCATCGTGAAAGGAACCCAGTGGGAGGTGATTAAATTATGGGTGGATCTTTCCTGTGCTATTCTTTTTTTTTTTTGAGATGGACTCTCGCTCTGTCGCCCAGGCTCAAGTGAAGTGACCCGATCTCAGCTCCCTGCAAGCCCCGCCTCCTGAATTCATGCCATTCTCCTGCCTCAGCCTCCCACATAGCTAGGACAACAGGCACCTGCCACCACGTCCAGCTAATTTTGTTTTTGTATTTTTAGTAGAGACGGGGGTTTCACCGTGTTAGCCAGGATAATCTCGATCTCCTGACCTTGTTATCCACCCACCTCAGCCTCCCAAAGTGCTGGGATTACAGGCATGAGCCACCGTGCCCAGCCTTTCCTGTACTTTTCTTGTGATATGAATGAGTCTCACAAGATGATGGTTTTAAAAAATAGGAGTTTCCCTGTACAAGCTCTCTTTTTGGCTGCTGCCATCCATGTAAGACTTGACTTGCTCCTTCTTGCCTTCTGCCATGATTGTGAGGCCTCCCCAGCCATGTGGAACTGTAAGTCCATTAAACCTCTTTCTTTTGTAAATTGCCTAATCTTGGATACATCTCTATCAACAGCATGAAACACAAACTAATGTAACAATTGAATAAAATATTAACTGTGTCTCTTCTAAAAATTACATTCTTGAATGATTCCTGGCAATACTTTTAAAAATAAATTAGATAACATTAAGGATATAAACTTTTATCAGAATATATTCAAATAGGCTCACTTTTTACCTTTGGGCCAAGAAATCCAAATGGCCCAGGATCTCCAACCAGTCCTAGTTCTCCCTATAAACAAGCACAAACATGCCTTTAAAAAAAAAAAAAAAAAAGTGACTGGGTGACAAATTATCTCATTCTCATTTAATTTAAGCAACACATTGCCCACTGAGACCATGCAAAGTCTTAACACTGTTTGTCCGTTGCATCAGACAATCTTGTGCTTCAATTTTTACACCCACAGCTAAATCCTGCAATCCATAAAATGAATGTGTCTGCCTTCCTAATTACTGTGTTTGCACGCAACAGTACAACTTCTGAATTATACTAAATTGCATTTACTAGTGAAAATGTATTTATTATCTCTATAATGAGGTACATTTACCTTTAATCCTGGGAAACCTGGAGATCCGTAGGAACCAGGATCCCCCTAATAAATTCACAAAAATCAGGATAAACAGAATTAAATCAAAATGCATTAACCAGCTCAATGCATCATTTTTCACCTTGTCAAATCGTTCCATGGACATTTGGTCTTGTTTGCAAAGCTAGCTGAATAAAAGGAAATAAATATAAAATAGGTGCCATTTCTTTATAACATTTGCTACTTGAAGTGACCTTTATTGTTATTCAAAAAATTCATGTCATTGCCAGTGTTTTAATTAAGAATGTATTTTTGTTGTCGTCGCTTTTCCAATTTAATTTATTTAACTTAGTGCTTGCACTGGGCCAAATATCTTTAAAATCCCTACAATATAATTTTCCTGGAAATTAATAGTTGCTCTGTGCATCATTAGCAATAAAAATGACCATGGAAACCAATATTGCCCCATTCAGTACTAAATCTAGAACCAAAGAAACTCAATGTCTATGCCAGCTGCGGTCTGGCCTCCATGGTGACTCTATGAATGGGCTTTCTATCAGTGACACTTGGTGATGTGTGGAGCTTAATATTGTATTTTTTTCTAGCTACTGCCCCTAGATCACCATGTTGTTTTATCAAATAGACTTAAATTAATTATTCCAAGCTACTTTCATACTGACACTGAGGTGCCAGACAAGAGATGTCACAATCCTGTTACTTTTCCCAAATTGTTCTATCTTTTGCTTGCCTGTTTTATCTAAATGATGTCAACAGAAGGATGCTCTGGGATATTTAACTATTCCATAATTCTTGTCCAAAATGTTTTGTTCTTACATGAGATATTCTTCACTTTTGAGCTTGTGGGACTACTGACCTGGTTTTATAAAAACGTGAAAGAGAAGTATCTCCAAATTCACTGATGTTAATAGCAAATGATGCTTACCCAAGGCCCTGGAAATCCAGGAATGCCTTTTTCTCCTTTTGCCCCAATACCAGATTCTCCCTTTAAGAGATGACAACATTTAGAGGGGTTCAAGCAACAATATTTCAGCAATAGGGAAAGCAAAAATAAAATGAGAAACAAAAATTATTGTCAGCAGCTTAAAGAAAACAACTACTTTAGAATAGAGGCTCTATAGGATTATGATAAGATAGCGAAAAATTCTGGTAATACATATTAGCACTTAAAGCAATGATAAAGACCATGAGAAATAACATTTTAAGTTAAGATAGCATATCACACACACACACACACAAAGTACTTAAACTACCTTGCGTCCTGGTGGTCCTGGCAGTCCAATCATTCCAGGAATTCCTTTTATACCCTAAAAATTACAATGAATATTATTTGGTCTATTCTTATTATTTAACATATTGAATTCCATCTCCTTCAGAAATCATCTCTTTTTACAATCTGTTTCACCTTTAAAAAAAAAAAAAAACCTTAAGAGATTACTTTTCACCTGTTCTAATTAGCACTAAAATCTAAGCACACTTGTAAACCAGACTCTATTTGAGCCAGTTCTCTGTGTGAGAGGTATATGGGACACCACAGTGGACCACCATGGAGCCAGGCAGCAGATACAATTTGGGAATGTAGTCATTAAAAAAGTGGCTCATTTTGAGCAAAGTAGAGAAATTTAACCCAGCAATTGAAAAGCAACAACAGAATCTGCATGTGGCACCAGTAATATTAGCACTAGAAACTGACAAAGGAATTAATATTTGCCAAGAGTCTGTTATGGCCCAGTTCTATGCATTTGTTAACTTCTCAGTTATCAAGACATCAAACTCATCTGTAACATCTAAAGGACAACTGGGCTTCCAGTGGTCTTTTCAATCCACATATCAAAACAACGTTAACAAGCACATGTCATAATTTAGCAGCTTGAGCTAGGTCTGCCACTCAGCAGCTGGGTAAACTTGAGAACACTGGGAACCTTCCAAGCTTCATTTTCAATTCTGCACGATGGGGCCAATAGTAGTACCAACCTAATAAAGTAGGTTTGTGACTAGTGCAGTGATGCATGGAAAGACCTCCATACTTTCTGCCACAGATACATGTTCAAAAAATGTTTTCTATTGCTACTTTCCTAGGTGACATATGGATTTGGGAGTTACCTTTTCTCCTTTATAGAGACAAAAGTCAGGTGGCTCTACCAACAGGGTGGGTCCAGGAGAACCTTGCTGACCAACCTCACCCTTAAAAAAAAAAGCAAGATAATAAAAATTTCATATTAATTTATGTTTTGAAGATTTTCACCCATATATTATGGTATAATGCTTCCCATCCTCTGTGTCATGGATTTAAAATACAAGTCGTGGCAAGTACCTCACAGAATATAAAGGGATATTTACTGCTTTTCTTATAAAAATTTAATACATACTTATTGTTAAAAATAAATTTAAAAAATGAAAATGATTCTTAATCCTACTATCCAGAAGTAATCTCTATTAAAACTTTGATATAGTTTTTTGCCGTGTGTGTGTGTATATGTGTGTATATGTACTTATATGTGTATATAGGTGAATAAACAATTTGTTTTATGTATTTGAAGATACAATCAGCATACTATATAATAAACATAATTTAAAATATACAGCATATTTTATTAAAATTTTAAATAATTTTGTATTTTTCTTATAACAATATTTTGTGAGCCTTTTCCTATCATACTAAAAGCTCTTCAGAATCCTGATCTTTTTTTTTTTTTTTTTTTTTTTTTTTTTTGGAGACAGAGTGTTCCTCTGTCACTCAGGCTGGAGCGCAATGGCGCAATCTCAGCTCACTGCAACCTCTGCCTCCCGGGCTCGAGCGATTCTTGTGCCTCAGCCTCTCGAGTACCTGGGATTACAGATAATGCACCATCATGCCCAGCTAATTTTTGCATTTTTAGTAGAGATGGGATTTCATCATGTTGGCCAGGCTGGTCTCAAACTCCTGGCCTTATGTAACAATCCTGATTTTTAATGCCAATACAATAATCTATCATAAGAATGTACTGTGATGTATTAAGCCATCCTACTCTGGTTAAATTAGATTATTTCTATTTATTTTCAATATTTTAAAACTGTAAAATAATAGCCAGAATTTTTATTTATGCCATGATAGATGTTTTTCTACAGAAGAATGTTTCTTGAATGAATTTTGCCACAATCATAAATTCTCACCATTAATTAGAAGATAAATATTTTGTGCTTTTCTGGGTATTACTATTATTCTACACTTACTATGATCTTTCCTCTTAGTCATAGTTAAGAACAGGCTATAGGTCACCCATATTTGCAAACCAGGCCCTTACCGGCTCTGTCACTCGGGGCAAGTTCCTTAAAACCTTTCTCAGTCCACATTTCCTTACTTTGAAACCTCATTTTTCTTCTCTGTGAAATGGAGATTGTAATATTACCTACCTCAAACTATTCTTCTATTGAATAGATAATATACATAAAATGCTTCCTGTGTTGAGGGTAACAGTAAATTCCCTAATATATAATTACTAAAACTACTAATGCTTTTGATAGTTGGGATTTTTAGAAGAACATCAAGTTTAAATGAAAAAAAAAAAAAAAACCACAAGAGTTCAATTTCTACCTAAACCTGGGAAATTGCAGAAAAGCCAGGTTAGAAACATTGTCTGCTTTGTTTTTTTTTTTTTTTACTTGGTTTATCTACACACTTAACACAGTGTTGGTGTAGCACCTGCCCTAAAGATATCTGCTGCATGAATAAACCATTGAACAAACACATTAACAAAACATGAGTAAATGCATAGTAGGTATTGGTAAAGATAGCCACTCTTATTCTTGTAATTGAAATAAACCTGAACAAAACTCTTAAAGGCTGACAAGCAGGCACCTTCTTCAAAATATTGTTCATATTGCTATTTTTTTTCATATTGTAAAAGTGCCATATACTCAGTATAGTCAAAGGTACAAAGAAGGAAAACTGTGAAGAATTAAAATGTAAAAGGCCCATAATTATATCACGTAGGCATAATTAGAAGCAACCATTTAGGGCACTGTTTCTTTTTTCTTTTTTTTTAATTATACTTTATGTTCTAGGGTACATGTGCACAATGTGCAGGTTTGTTTCATATGTATACATGAGGGCACTGTTTCTTAAAATGAAGTGGGCAAACACGTTCTAGAACATCTGGGAATTCTGCATCAATATTTTATTTTATTTATTTATATTTTTTGAGACGTAGTCTCGCTCTGTCACCCAGGCTGGAGTGCAATGGCACAATCTTGGCTCGCTGCAACTGCTGCCTTCCAGGTTCAAGCAATTCTTCTGCCTCAACCTCCCAAGTAGCTGGGACTACAGGCATGGGCCACCATGTCCAGCTAAGTTTTGTATTTTAGCAGAGACAGGGTTTCGCCATGGTGGCCAGGCTGGTCTCGAACTCCTGACCTCAGGTGATCCCCCCCGCCTTGGCCTCCCAAAGTGCTGGGATTATAGGCGTGAACCACTGGGCCTGGCCCAAAATCATAAAATTATGTGTTCATTCACCTGACAACCTAAAAGAATTAATGTAAGCACATTTGGGATCATTTGAATGGCCATCTCATAGCCAAATGCTTCCAAGTTATTCCACAGTCTGAGTTTACAAATGTGTCTGATTGGACTGGCGCGGAAAGTGACTAAGATGCCAATGCTTGCTGGACTCTGCAGTGGCGCGTGGGCTCCTGTGGCTTTGATGAACATATTGCAGAGCTCCATGGCTTCCCGAACTTGAAAAACATTGTTTTGGTATATTTTCAATCAGTCATTTCTGTAAGCCAGAGATTCTCAAGGTGGGGGATAGGGGATAGTTAGGCAATCCCTTCCCCCAGGGACATTTGACAATGTTTAGATACATTTTAAGTTGTCACAATTGGAGGGACGGGATGCTACTGACATCTAGTGGGGAGAGGCCAAGAATGTGGCTAAATATCCTGTAATACACGGGACAGCCCCCGCAACAATGAAATAGCAGCAGCCTGAGGTTGAGAAATCCCTCTCTGTATATATTTTAATGTCTTTCTTGTTGCTGTTGCTTTTACAAAGTTGAGTTTATATTTTGTAACCTGTACTTTCTGTTCAGCATTATATCATAGGCACCTCCCCACATCATGAAGTCTTCATATATAATTTTGACTCTTGTGCTGTTCTGTTAAATGTCTATACCATGACTTAGTCAATCATGCTGGAACTCCATGAGAGCAGGGATCAGGTCTGTCTTGATAAATCCCCACACCTAGTGTCAGTCCTAGCTTGACACGAAGCAGATGCTTACTATTGACTTGCCCTAAGTTGTTGAAAGAGCCACACACCTACTGCTGGACATTCAGATTGTTCCCTAGGTGAGTTGCCTTCTTAAATCACTTTTCTTTTTTGAGACGGAGTCTCACTTTGTCGCCAGGCTGGAGTGCAGTGGCGCGATCTCGGCTCACTGCAACTTCTGCCTCCCAGGTTCAAGCGATTCTCCTGCCTCAGCCTCCCAAGCAGCTGGGACTACAGCCACTCACCACCACGCCCAGCTGATTTCTGTATTTTTAGTAGAGACGGGGTTTCACCATTGGCCAGGATGGTCTCAATCTCTTGACCTCATGATCCGCCCACCTCGGCCTCCCAAAGTGCTGGAATTACAGGCATGAGCCACCTTGCCCAGCCCTTAAATCACTTTTCTAAAGCTTATTCTTACTTAGTTTTATGCTTCAGCCAAAAGGACAGTGGGTGTGAGTGGCGGGCAGAGACGGGGAGGAGGGGTGCAGAAAAGGAGTGGGTTGGAGATCGTGTATTGCTCAGTGCTCTTGGTTCCAGTCATTTATATTTGCATTTATATGCATATTTATGGCTGGAACTTAGGATTTATGTGAAATTAAGCAAAACAAATCCGTGATTTGACAAAATTGTTACTCTGGACATAATATATTGTCAAAAATGTTCGATCTCTGTTTGCTGGGGTGAAATGTGTTACACAGATTAACCTGAATGTGGTGTTAAATTTTGTCAGATCTTTCATTTTTACAGTCAAGGGTAATGGTGCCATCATAATTCGGCAAAGAAAAGTTCTCAGCCATAAAATTGGGCAGTGACTAGATAATGAATACAAGTTCAAATCATCAGAAGAGCCTCCACCCCTGAGCAGCACGCACACTTTGCCATCTGCTCCTCTGAACAAGAGGGGATTCTTACCGGGTCTCCCATTTGCCCCTTTACTCCCACACCGGGATTTCCCTGAGAAAGAAAAGAAAAAGAATCTAATTGCTTTTGCATTTTAAAAAAGTAATTAAAAGCTATTAAGACTTCTGGCTACACAATTTAGTTTATTGAATACTTCGGGAAATCTGATAAGAGGAAAGCCATAATTCTGACAAACACAGTGGTCAATTATTTCATTGTTCAAGGCTCTATTTATGTATCTTGCTCATGACTGCCTACCTTCAAACCTGGACGCCCTGGTTGGCCCGGAGGTCCCTAAATCGAGGGCAAAAAAAAAAACACACACACAAATCAATCTTCAGACGTAGAAATCAGAATGTGCCTTCTTTTGTTGCTCCAAGATCCTATTTAGGAAACTCTTAATTTTAAAACATGCAATGATGGTGTTTCTATCATGGATGGGCTGTTGTTTTCTGTGAAGATGATGTCAGTGGCTCCTCCCCAGGGGACCTGTGCTTCAAGATGGAATCCCACTGATAATGGTGGGTTTTCACTGATTCATCGATTATAATCTCTCAAACGGCCCACCTGTGTCTGACCCAAAATGGCAACTTTGCTTCTTTATTTTCATGCAGAATCTGGTTTTCAAAGGGATCACATCAGCAGTGCTGTACTTACCACTAACCCTGGCTCTCCAGGATATCCTGTGGGGCCCGCTGGTCCTCCTGCACCCCAAGATCCCTAAACATGAGAAAAATCAGTACGTCTGTTACCAAAATTGTAATCATCTTTCACAGAAAGAGTTACGTGTGATCCCATGTGAATAAAAACCTCTAAAGAAATCACAGCCCCCAGCATATCTGCCCTGCTAGGACATTTTCAACAGCAGGTTTGATGCAGCCCTAAGAGGGCCCCAAGCAGGCCGGGCGCGGTGGCTCACGCCTGTAATCCCAGCACTTTGAAAGGCCAAGTGGTGTGGATCACAAGGTGGCCTACATGGTGAAACCCCGTCTCTACTAAAAATACAAAAGTTAGATGGGCGTGGTGGCGGACGCCTGTAGTCCCAGCTACTCGGGAGGCTGAGACAGGAGAATCACTTGAACTAGGGAGTTGGCGATTGCAGTGAACCGAGATCACTGCACTCCAGCCTGGTGACAGAGCAAGACTCTGTCACAAAAAACAAAAAAAAAAAAAAAAAAAAAAAAAAAAAAACAGAGGCACCAAGCTAAAGGTAGTAGCATTCTGGTAGTTTTAATAAAGTCCTTCATTTAGGGTCCAGAGATCAATCTTCCTATTTACAAATTTAGGACCCAGAGATCAATCTTCCTATTTACAAATACATCCTGTAATAACAAAAGCGGAGAACAAAGAAAATGCATTACCACCTACTCCTAAATTCTGTGTTACAATTTTAAACACATCAGGATGTTTTTAAAGTATTATTATTAATTAACATTACATATTAATGTATTTATTCTTCTTAGTATATTTTTAAAACATGGTCTGCAAGATCTCAAATTGGGGAAATATAGTCCCTAATTTGAGATCAAGATGAGTCAGCCATACAAAATTTTCTACAACATGTGAGTTGTAACATAATTATACACAAATTGTCAAGAAAAGGTACAGGCAATCCTGGAAGCATGGAGAGATGTTCCCCGGGCTCCTGCTGACTCTGCCTAAGTCAAATGATTGGGGAGTGTGTAATGAAATTGCTCTGTTTAGGAGGATGAACTGATATTTATTGTAACAGCAACATTGAGGTATCACATTTATTACATGGACCTGAGCTTCAATCATACTAAGGAAACAAATCCAGAAAAGTAGTTCCATCACTAGCCAGAAGTTACAAGGCAAAATTTTAGGTTAACTATCGGAAGGCGAAACGGAGTCTCGCTCTGTCGCCCAGGCTGGAGTGCAGTGGTGCAATCTCAGCTCACTGAAACTTCTGCCTCCTGGGTTTAAGCAGTTCTCTGACTCAGCCTCCCAAGTAGCTGGGATTACAGGCACATAGCATCACATCTGGCTAATTTTTGTATTTTCAGTAGAGACGGGATTTCATCATCTTGGCCAGGTTGGTCTTGAACTCCTGACCTTGTGATCCACCCGCCTCAGCCTCCAAAACTGCTGGGATTACAGGCTTGAGCCACCTCACCCGGCCTTTTTTCTTTTTTTTTTGGATGGAATTTCACTCTTGTTGCCCAGGCTGGAGTGCAATGGCACCATCTGGGCTCACTGCAAGCTCCGCCTCCTGGGTTCAAGTGATTCCCCTGCATCAGTCTCCTGAGTAAATGGGATTATAGGCACGTGCCACCACACCTGGCTAATTTTGTGTTATTAGAGGGAGGGTTTCACCATGTTGGCCAGGCTGGTCTCAAACTCCTAACCTCAGGTGATCCACCCACCTCGGCCTCCCAAAGTGTTGGGATTACAGGCATGAGCCACCACGCCTGGTTGGCAAAACTGCTCTCAGTTTTAATCTTGTAAATATCGAAAAACTAGAAAGACTAATATAATCATTGAATTGCAGATTTTGGAGAGATGAAGATGGGCAAAATATTAAATATAATATACAAATACTGATTCATCAAGCAAAATGGTAGTGAGAAGCAATGCAAGATTATTCTACCTGGTATATATTTTATATGTAGTTGCTAAGTGGACTCACTTTCCTAAATATGAAGTAGCTGCATATACCTGGGTAATGCCAAAAGATCATTAGAAGACAGAAGAGGAAGGCAGGAGGGAGCCTGCTGAGCTTCAAGTACAGCTTCATGGGCATGAGACGGGTGCAGTTACACAGGGCCGCAAGCTTGAGTTAATGATCTGCTGTCGCCATCTTGAAATTCTTAATAATTTTTGAATGGGGAATCCACATTTTCATTTTGCACCAGGTAAGCCACACAAATTATGTAGCTGGCTTTGCTGGGATTAAAACGTGGATCATAGGCTATTTGAGGAGGAAATAGAAGCATAGAGCCTGCTCAGGAGACTTACTGGTAAGCCGGGCAGTCCTGGGTCGCCTCTGTCTCCCTGCAAAAATAAGAATGCATTGCTTTATAAATCCACACAAAATTCCTAAAACACAGATCATGTAAAAACAGAAATACATAGAAAAATTATTTGGACTCATCTAATTGTGCAGTTTGTTCAATTTTTTTGGTGTTGACTAAAACTGAGGAAGGGATATGCGGAGGTGATTTTCTTTCTCCTTAAGTTCTGAATTCTCCTTCTACCCAACAGAGAAAGATCGCTGGAGTAATGACAGGGAATCAAAATGAGATTTTTGTCTTTGTTTAAATTGTTCTAAATTCTCAATCCAGTGGTCCCATTTCCTCACAGTTTACCCGTTGCTGGTCTGGTTCCACCCCCTGCTATGCTTTCTAAACAGCTTGACCCCCTTGACTACCCTAGAGAGGACAGAAAAGAAACTCAGGTGGAAATTGCCTCACACCAGCCTCTGTCAACCTCTCTCGCTTTGTGACTCTGCGCTGAGACTCAACCTACTTTAAAAGATCAAAGCCTATATATTCTCTTGAATGAAGGCTCTTTTTTAAAAATGTAAAATATATGTAAGTTAAAAATTAACATTTCAACCTTTTTTTTTTTTTTTTTTTTTTTTTTGAGATGGAGTCTGGCTGTTGTCGCCCAGGCTGGAATGCAATGGCGCCATCTCGGTTCACTGCAACCTCCGCCCCCCTGGTTCAAGTGATTCTCCTGCCTCAGCCTCCCAAATAGCTGGGACTACAGGCATGTGCTGCCATGCCCGGCTAATTTTTTTGTATTTTTAGTAGAGATGGGGTTTCACCATGTTGGCCAGGCTGGTCTCGAACTACTGACCTCAGGTAATCCACCACCTCAGCCTTCCAAAGTGCTAGGATTACAGGCGTGAGCCATTTTACCCAGCCCATTTTCAACCATTTTTAAGTGTACAGATAGTTCTGTGGCATTAAGTACATTCACATTGTTATTCACCCATGACCACCATCCATCTCCAAAACTCTTACGTCTCCTCCAATGGAAACTCTGTTCTCATTAAACACTAACTCCCCATCCCTCTTCCCCTCCAGCCACTGGCAACCACCATTCTATTTTCCATCTCTATGAATTTGACTATTTTTAAAATGTCATATAAGTGAAATCATACAATATCTAACTGGTTTATTTCACTTAGCATAATATTATATCTTCAAGGTTCATCCATGTTGTTGTATGTGTCAGAACATCTTTCTTTTTCAAAGCTTTTACAACCTTCCATTGGATGAATACACCACATTTTGTTTATCCATTCATCTGTTGATGGACACGATTGCTTCCACCTTTTGACTACTGTGAATAAAGCTCCTATAAACATGCAGGTACAAATATCCATTCAAGTCCTTGCTTTCAATTCTTTGGGGTATATATCCAGAAGTAGAATTGCTGGGTCATATAGTAATTCTATGTTTAATTTACTGAGGAATTACCATATTATTTTCCACAGTGGTTGCACCATTGTCCATTCCCATCAGTAATGCATAAGGCTCCAACTCTCCATGTAGTTGCCAACAATTACTAGATTTTTATCATAGCCATTAGAATGGGTATAAAGTGGACATAGACTCTTAAGAGCATTGTCTCTGAAGGGTTATTGAACTATAGATCATTTTTATTAGGAATCTTCTGTTTCCCCTTAAGATAAGGAATTCCCTGTATTCATCCCCCTTCTATATTTGTATATCACATGTCCTCTATTACCACAATTACAAAAAATGCTCACTATAATATGATATAGAACATTACCATTTATAGTGTGCTGCAATATAAATTATTATAACAGTCTTAACAACACTAAGAAAGAGGCAGGGTAAATATTATTTGAATCTTCTTTCACAAATCATGGACATGAGGCTGAGGAGGCTAAGGGAGTTGCTTAAAGTCACAGTGGAGAGTAAGCTTCAGTTCTCTCCTTCCAGTACACCATACTGGTTCTGAGCCTGCTGTTGACGTTTACTTTATTACTATATCATTTAAGCTATAAACAAATCCATCGTTCTTGTTGTTTAAGAAGGACAAACAGGCACAGAGGCTACATACATAAATGGTGAGCTCACTAAAGGGATCACTGCTCAGGTGTGTCCATTCTGGGTGGCACAGAACCTAGGGTCTCATAGAAGCAATCTAGGACAAGTGCTATCTAATTGCTGCAGAATATTCTTCCTTAAGAGAAATGACCACACATCTTGAGAATGGGCTGTATTTTCCTGTTAAGGCATTATTTCCACTGATCCCCGTCACTCATCCATGGCTTCTCATCTGAGAGATTAGGTGGTCACTCAAGAGTTTATTTCTGAATATCTGTACGTCACTCCCTGCTAAAAACACAACACCCTTAAATGTATCAAGCAAAGTGCTATAAGGTTTACATCATGTTCAAGTTCAATAATCATGACTTTTACTGTACTGGATGGAAAGTACTAATATTACAATGTTTTAATTACAAATAAATCAGTGGTCCTCCACTGGGGTGATTTCCCCCCAGGGGACATTTGGTAATATTTGGATATACGCTTTGGGGAGTTCAGAGGTGGGGGATGCTACTGGCATCTAATGAGTACAGGCCAGAGACCAGGGATGCTGCTCAACCTCCTATAATGCACAAGTCAGCCCCACACCAAATAAATATATGGCCCAAAATGTCAGGAGTTGAGAAACCTTGAAATAAATGCATCTCTTGCAGTTCTGACTAGTTCAGAGGTACCAGAATTTTGCAGTGCTGGAATTTTAGTGATGACTAAAGCCAATGCCTTCACACAAAAGGATGGTACCATCCCTGAGGGTCTGGGTAATAATAAAAATTGGTGTATTCAGGGACATTTTGAAGAAAAGTCCTGTCTGAGTATTTCCTGCATGGGCTTACCTATTTGGGGGGGGAAAAAAAAAAACTTTTAATCCATCATGATCATAATACTTACCTGAATACCTTTAATGGCACCTAAAATGAACACTGAATTTCCTTTTTCTCCCTTTTCCCCAGGATGGCCCTGAAAATAAAATATTTATGCACTTAAGAGGAAAATAGCATATTACCATTTCAGTATTTTCTTTTCTGTATAAAATATTACTCATCAGTTTAAATTATTGGCATGATTAACAAGCGGACATTTCTTTATCCTCTTCCATATTATTATCACCCTAAGGTTCTCACATATATTTACTCCATATTCAATTAAGATCTGTTAAGGAATCTTCTAAGACAGAATATCTACTTATATATAGCTATTTAGCAGAAAATTTTTGTATTTCCTCACAATATAAAACACATGCATTGTTCCTACAAATAACTAATTTTGCAATTGTTAATTTATGCCTTAGAAGCAGTAAAATATATATATATAGTGAGAGAGATTTTATCCATTTCAGTACTTGTATTCAAAATAGGCCTAACTATTCTTTTAAAAAAACATAACATGTTCCTTTTGGAAGGTTTTTGTATATAGTTGCTAGTTTGCTTAGGATAGTGTCTTAAAGTTAATAAAATACCTCAGTGTATCCTTCCCCCTCCCCATGGTTTCCCTACTTAACATCTTAATATCCTACTTCAATTCTTAATATAACTTCTCTTGGTTACCACATAAAAATCCTACCATCTTTATACATCAAGCTCATGTGAAAGATATATACATTTCAAAGTTAATCTCTCTTAGAGGAATGCTTGACTTGGCTTCTGATGGGAGATATTTAACAGTTTAAGGTTAAATTACATCAACAATTTACTTGAGAAATCAGATTTGCTAGTATCTGCAGTTTTGGTTTTGCACAGTTCCAGTCTGAATGAATTTCAGTTTCATAGTTAAGTTAAACAACACCAGTTCTCCAACAACACGGTTCAAATTTCAGTTACCATTGTATATTAACTGAGTACTTGCATAACATACAAACTTCATTGCTAGCCCCTCAGCCCACAAATCACTATATAAATAACATGTGAATTGTGATTACTGCATGATCATATGATGTTACCAAAACATGTTGCACAGAAAGCCAATGACTGAGAGGACAACTACTGCCAAGGAAGAAGGCTTTAATTGGGTGCTGCAGCTCAGGAGATGGGAGATCAGTCTCAAGTCCATCTCCTAGACTGACTAAAATTACAGGTGCACATAGCAGGGAAGAAATGTAACAATGTGTTGGAAAACAGGACCTAGGTAAGGAAACACAGTCAGGGGTCTGGTATCTCATTGTCTGGATGCCATGATCTGGTGAGTTTCAGTTCTTTGATACTTTTTCAGAGGCCTAGGGATCCTCTCCTGAGGAAGGAACTCAGATAAAACACACAGGTTTCAAACTTTAAGATCAGAAGGATCCATTTCTACGTTGATCCAAAGAACATCTGCGGGACTATTGGGTCAGTTTCGATGATTTCTGTCAAAGTCTGTCTGTGATTGGCCCCTGCACACGTATTATTCAGAGCACACACACAGACACGGACAGCAAAGCTTGTAGCTGGCTTGCTTCCTTATCTCCCAGCAATAAACCCAAATAACATTTTACAAAAACGGATAGTTGGAAGAGGAAATTGGCCACTAATGATGAAAATGAAGCAAAGAAATGAAAACGGTAATGCTGGAAATGAAATTCAAGTAAAACATAAGTGGAGTTACAGAAGAAACAGCTCATCATGGGAATAACGATATTGTTGTCATTTGAGAGACTGTATTTGCAGCCAGAGGAACTTAGTAAAGATAAACCAGGAAAGTGGTTGGGATGAAAAGGATGACAGTGTCCTACGTAAAGTGACACCGATGAAAACTTCACATTAAAGGAACCCTTAGAGATACTTCACAACACTGGAAACAGATCCAAACTTAGAAAGGAGTATCATACTTCATCAAAACATAAAAGACATATTCCTTTAGCATTGCAAGTTATATGATGAGAAAAAGGCAAGTACTGTTGAAACTACTCTTGATAAGTTTTTACAAAGAAATAAAACACTTTGCTTCTCAATGTTTCAAATTATAGTATATTAAATAAATATTTAGTTTTTTCATTTCCTTATATATTTATCACTGACAAAGTTTCTAATGTTTTAACAAAACATTTTAAAGGTCATGGGACAATAGTAATTTTCTCATCAGTTGATCAGGTTTCTTTGTGTGGCTTTTAGTTTGCCTGGTCATTCTTACATTACTGTGCAAAGTGAGGGATGTCTGTACAGTAAATGAGTCAAGGGGAAGTTGGTTGTTTTGCACAGAGACCGTTAACGGCAAACTTCAGGATTGGGGTCGGTACTGCATGCTATGTTAAAGTTAAAACCGAGAACCCTTGCTCTCTTGAATGCTCATGAATCTGTAGAATGAGGTTTGGCCCGATTTGAGGAGCTTAATAAATGTGCATTCGCCAGACTGCACTTGAGTTTTCAAATGGCTGAGTTTGAAAGTAAAGGATGGTTGAAAAACTTAACAATGAAAGGTGGTGGTGGTTCTTATTTGATACCAGAAGAAAAATGAGAGTATGGAAATTCTTTTCAAGTTTAGTGTTCAGATCAGTTCCTCTAGGATCTGGAGCAAAAGGGAGACTCACGAGTGACAGCAGAATGAATGATTATGGTGGTCATACTAAGAAAATTTTCTAGAAAGAAACTTGTGAAATGATATTTGATTAAGGAAGGGAGAAATACTTCTAAAAAAAAATCACAGAAAAACAATTTTGAGAGGTCACATGATCTCTGATCTTTAAGTGAAGAAAAAGAGAGAGAGAAAAGGAATATGGGCGTTGGCTCTTGCTCTAGTTGTGTTTAAATGAAAGTCCAAAATTCTGAAGAAAAAAATACTAAGAGCTGTAAGGTTTCCCTCAAGTGCTGGATACTATCAACTGTTGTTGGACATCCATTCCAAAGCTTTTCGAAGGATTTTCTTGCATTACAGGGACTAGAAAGATAAAAACTTCATTGCCCAGACTCCTTTATAAATGGATGTGAATTAGGTTCCACGTAGGAGATGTGGAAGGTAGAAATTTGGAAGAGATTCTCCTCCTATTCTGCTGCTGCCGCCAAGCAGGAAAGCAAAAACTTGAGTGTTCTGTTTGCTAGTGTCTAGACGTGGGGTGAGAGGCTGTGGTCACAGTGCAGTTACAGCTTCCTGACTCTGGATCTCAGCTAGCTGTGAACCTTTAACATCAGTGGTCTCGTGTGGTCCTAAGTTTTACCCTTCCAACTATTATAATAAGTGCCAGACTCCCTGTATCAGATTCCTTTCTGTTCAAAATACCTAGTAGGGTTTATGTTTCTGCAATTAACCCTGAATGATAAACAATTGACATTTTGCTATCTGGTCTCTCTGCTCTTTTTCCCCTTCTATCTATTCTCTTCACAGCAGCCACAGACATCTTAATGAAACATCAATCAGATCATGTTGCTTCCTTCCTTAAAACCATCCAGTGCCTTTACCTAACATGGATGAGAAAATCTAGGCTCCTTCCATCATCCACAAAGCCCTGCATGTTCTAAGTCCTGCCTATCTCTCTGTCCTTATCCCCCAGCCACTCTCATTTGTTGACAATGCCCCAGGCACACTTGTATTAACTCTGCTTCTTGAATACATCAAGCCTGTGCCACCATAGGGCCTTTTCACTTAAGATTCCTGTTAAGATGAGCTGTGGGTGCCTTACTGGGGGGCCTCCTGGACCAAGAGCTCCTCTTCCTCCTGGAAACCCTGGGTCACCTCTTGAGCCATTGTAGCCACACTTACCAGGTTTGCCTCTGGGTCCAGGAGGCCCTGGGTGCCCCTGCAGAAAACAACATTATAAGTGAAGCATTTTTGCAAAAATATCATAACACAAAGATTATGCATAATACGAATACTCAAATTATGGCAGTTGTGATTCACACATTTACTGTTTAGTTTTGTAAACTTTCTCTCTACCCCAAAAGGCTATGTAGCATGTGAAAATAAAACCTAAAATATTTTTAAGATAACAATTTAAACTAATTTAGTTTGCAGTACTCTGGGAAATTGAGGAGGGGACCTTCCTTAAAATCCTTAGAAATACTATAAAGAATTATAAAGCTCCCACTTACCTCTTTTTTTTCCATTTCATTTTCATATGAGAAATTAGAGTATTAAGCTCACTACAAATATTAGGACTCATCCGCAAATAAAAACATTCCTTATGGGTATGCATTTATTTCAAGAACATTCTACTTGACATAACAAGTATATCTAGCTCATATTTTGGAATTTTTTTTCTCTAACCTGTTTGAAAATGTTGCTTTCCGAGTAAAGTATTTTGCTCTGGGAGTTACGGTACCAAATTTAAATGTAAACACCCTTTCATGCACTCAAATGAGAAAATATAAACAGAGTTTGCTATATATAATATATACCATGCACCATAACATATATTATATATCTTGCACCATGTTTTATATGTTATGTAATATATAATTAACAGACATAATACATAAACTATATGTAAGATATAAGATATGTAATATATAAACTATATGTAAGATATAAGATATATAGTATATACTATAGTTTATGCAAAATATAAGACATATGTTGTATAGTGTACATACTATATATATCTTATATACATAATATATTTGGTGCAAAAGTAATTGGGGGTTTTGCCATTGAAAGTAACAGCAAAAACCACAATTACTTTTGCACCAACCTAATGCATTCTATATCTTGTCTATCTAATATATATCTTTTATATATGTAGATATATATTATGGCAAAAAAATATATATATACTATTGTGCTTATAGTATATATAGCAAATATTTGCTATAGATATCTTGTGGTTTATATAAATATATATTTGATGCATATACACATGTGGTTTTAAGGATTTTGATGAGTACTTCCACCTTTTTTTAAAAAGTGGAGAAAATTTAGGGATACTTACAGGTATGCCATCTAAACCTGGAAATCCAGGAACACCAGTTGGGCCCTAAAATCCCAGAAAATAAAACGAAGTTATAAAAATTACTAAATTAATAAGCTGATTTCCTTGAAAACATTAACAATTAATTACTCAGATTTGAACATGCGGAGCAGTCATCGCCACCTATTTTTTACATCGATGAGTCTAAAAGCCAACATTTCAGAACCAACTCTTGCGCCTTTTTTTGTACTTGGGAAAACAACCTAGCTGTACTGATTTCAAGAAATCATTCAACATGCTGTGAACAGAAATCTAACTGCTCCGAATCTCGATCCTGGAGTAACACACCCTTCAATGTGAACACAGGCAATTTATAGGATTATTTTGGCACACCTGCACTACCCAAAGTTGGGGTAGAATCTCAAGTGCTCATCAACAGGGAATAAACTATAGTTTTATTCATACTATGGCATATTATAAAATGTTTTTTCAGGAATAAGTTCAATCTACGTAACCTGATAAGGAATGATCTCTAAGACATCTCGTTGAGTGAAAAGAGAAAGCCTCAGTGTGATGCGTACGGTAATGTCATGTAGGTTTTATAAAAAGCCATGAAACAATGTAACTTCTCACTGGTACACGCATGTATTTAAAGGCCCAGAGGAACATGCTCCTCTGGAAAGGGGCCAAGAACAAGGATGGATTCTCGCAGAGGAGTTCAGGGACTTCATTTATTGTAAGGTTCAAGTATATACTACTCATGGTCATAAAACTCCAGTGCTGGCCAGGCACAGTGGCTCAGGCCTGTAATTACAACACTGTGGGAGGCTTAGGCAGGCGGATCACTTGATGTCACGAGTTCGAGATCAGCTTGGCCAATATGGTGAAACCCCATCTCTACTAAAAATACAAAAATTAGCTGGACATGGTGGCATGCGCCTATAATCCCAGCTGCTTAGGAGGCCGAGGTGGGAGGATTGCTTGAACCCGGGAGGCAAAGTCTGCAGTGAGCTGAGATCCCACCACTTGCATGTTGCCTGAGCAACAGAGCAAGACTGTCTAAAAAAACAAAAACAAAAACCAGTACAGTACTGCTGGTGAGTGGTTCATGTGAATTTCCATCTAAGATGTGGCTTACCTTATCTCCTTTGTCCCCTGCTGTTCCAGGAGGGCCGCGGTCCCCTCTCATTCCTTTCTCTCCTGAAAGCCCAGTGGGTCCTGGGGCTCCCAGGGGTCCAATTGGACCCTGTGGCCCCGGTGGTCCTGGTGGACCCTGAGAAGAAAGATTAAAAAGAAATGGGGGTACAATTCTTAATTACTGTCTTCTAACACAAACATATAGTCATTCAGGCCTACAGATGACTTGTTTCTTGTGCAAATCTAATTTGCACAAACTCTGATAATAGAAACAAATGGCTGGAAATGGTGGCTCACGTCTATAATCCCAGCACTTTGGAAGGCCGAGACACGAGGTTCACTTGAGCTCAGGAATTCAAGACCAGCCTGGGCAACAAAGTTGCCCCCCATCTCTATAGAAAATACAAAAATTAGCTGGGCATGGTGGCATGCACCTCTAGTCCCAGCTATTCGGGAGGCTGAAGTGGAGAATCACTTGAGCCTGGGTAGCAGAGGTCACAGTGAGCTGATGGCACCACTGCACTCCAGCCTGGGCGACAGAGACAGACTCCATCTCAAAAAAAAGAAAAGAAGGACAAGAAAAGAGAAAAGGAAAAGGAAATGAAAGGAAAGACAACACAAGAAAAGAAAATGATTGGTTTAATTAAAACATAATAGTGGCATTGCCCTGTTCAATCTGTATTAAGCTATATGATAAATTTCAAGTACTGCACATGTATTCATGTATGTATGTGTGCAGTATGTGTGTATGCGTGTACACAGAAACACATATATCAACTGATTATAGTTATCTTACTATTTTCATTCTGTCAATCAAATTTAGAGATCTTGGGCTTTTTAATGAAGCAAGAAACTAAAAAATTAAAGTTGTATTTACCTTTATGTTCGTGACACAAATAGAGTAAGAGAAACTGCCAGATCTTTTATTTACTTCAAATAACTAACGATTTGCCTGCGCTTTCGAAGGACAACATTTCTTTTTTCGCTGCTTTTATCTAATTTCTTAGTCATATTTTGGAATTATATTTTGGAATTAGTCTCCATGTCACATTAAATTTATGTAATCCAACTTTCCATGAATGAAAAGGCCACCTCTTGTTTTAAGTGAAGAAGCTTTATGGGGCCTCCTACCTCAGAACCCATGCCCCAGGGCCCTACCCCATCTCCCTTCTGGGGTCTGGGCCTGGCCAAGGCCAGCAGCACCATCTAAAGTGACATCCCGACCAGGTGCGGTGACTCACACCTGTCATCCCAGCACTTTGGGAGGCCGAGGCGGGCGGATCACCTGAGGTCAAGAGTTTGACCTGCAATTTTTCAGACCTCTCAAAATGTTTGCAAAGATTTAAGAAAAAATATTTTATAACTTCTTGCTTCACAAAACAGCATGGATGACTGCATTCAATAAGCAAGTAAGTCCTGATGTCTGGACAGAAAAGCTTGGCAGGGTTTAGGAGATATCTGCTCAGATCAGATGTCTTAGGTCTCCAGGGTTAATACAGGGTTGCCCCTTGGGAGTGCAGGGCCCAGAGCGAAATATTTGTTGCGGAGTCCCATATACATAAAAACTTGAGTCACCCGAAATCAGCATGCCAGCCCTGCTCTGGCAACCCGAAGTGGTGCAATCCCATGCGCGGTTGTGGGCGCCTGTAGTCCCAGCTACTCGGGAGGCTGAGGCAGGAGAATGGCGTGAACCCGGGAGGCGGAGCTTGCAGTGAGCCAAGATCGCGCCACTGCACTCCAGCCTGGGCGACAGAGCGAGACTCCGTCTCAAAAAAAAAAAAAAAAAAAAAAAAAAAAGAAATACTTCATGGGTAAGTGGACGTATTCTGCTAGGCAGCCACCCTCCGAAACCAGGGCTCAGCCACAGGGCCCCAGACAATCCCATAGCCTGAAGGCCAGAGCTCCTAATGTGGTCAACTCCACATTGGGTAGAAGGTCAGAGAGCACCCTGACGGGAGGAAACAGTAACCAAGACCCACCTGGTCCTGATCTACACTTGGGGTGTCACTCTTTTTAACTTTTATTTAGTATTATTATTTTCTGAGACAGGATCTCACTCTGTTTCCCAGGCTGGAGCGCGGTGGTGCGATCTTGACTCACTGCAGCCTCCGCCTCCCAAGTTCCAGGGATCCTCCCACCTCAGCCTCCTGAGTAGCTGGATTACAGTTGCATGCCACCATACCCAGCTAAGTCTTGTATTTTTAGTAGAGACTGGGTTTCACCATGTTGGCCAGGCTGGTCTTGAACTCCTGACCTCAGGTGATATGCTCGCCTCAGCTTCCCAAAGTGCTGGAATTACAGGTATAAGCCACCGCGCCTGGCCGGGATGTCACTTTAGATAGTGCTGCTGGCCTTCGCCAGGCCCAGACACCAGGAGGGAGATGGGCAGGAGTCCCATAAGAATAGTGCAAGAACATTCACCACAGTGTTATATGCAACAGCAACAGAAACCGGAAATCCAGGGGAAAGGCACCAACCTGAGACCCAGTGAATAAATTAGGGTGCCTTCAAACAGCGAAACCTCTCACAGTCTGACTTCGTCGGGGTGCTCCAGGAGCAACAGAGAGGACAAGAAGTCAATGAGACCAGCTTCTCCATTTGAGACGTGAACGAGGTGCAGGTCAGGAACAGAGCGAGACCCAGGGAAGTGAGGGCAACCAAGAAAGGGGCAATTTCAGGTCAGTTATGCTGTGGACACCTGGGACTTAACTCTGAGGGGAGCCCACATCTCAGTGTTATCCCACCCTAGGGGAAGGGAGTGGGGGTATTTATCTCCCTGGCTGAGGGCCCCAGTGATGGGCATGGAGTGCCTGCCAACTGTGCCTCTGCGGCTTTGAAAAAAGCCCTGAGAGATGCAGATGCCAGCAGCCGAAGTCCCCCAGAGCCCAAGCACAGAAACAACAGGTCTGAGGAAGACGTGTGGGACCCCAACAGCACATGCAAGCCACCAGCAAACTCCATCTGCCAGGCCAATATAGAACATTCTCCCCAAGCTCATGAGGGAGAAACAGAGTGACTGAGCACCCAGGTTACGTGTCAGCCTCCTGGATTTGAAGCCCAGGACCACACTGACTTGCTGTGTGACCTTAGGTATGTTTCTTAACCTCTCTGTTCCTCCACATCTTCATCTGTCAATGGCTTATGAGCATAAAAAGAATAATGTATGTAATGGTGTTTAGCATAGTGCCTGGCATAACAAATGCTAACTATTGTTATTATATATTATTGTTATAAACGAATAATTGTTAAAGGAGAAAAACAAGCCACAGAATAGTATGTCATATAATCCCACTAGTAGAGAAACAAAAGAACAAACAGTTTCCCTAAATAGACATTTATAAATGAACTTTGCTAGGGCATAAAAGAAACTGCATGTCTCAGAAGTGAAAACACAAGCCAGGGAAATTTTACATTGTATTAGGTTGGTGCAAAAGTAATTGTGGTTTTTGCCTTTTAAAAGCAACGGCAAAGACCACAATTACTTTTTCACCCACCTCATACTTTGTGTACATCTTACCATCAGCAGAAGTGACTTTATAATAAAAATTAATTACCACTTCTTGTTCACCATTAAGTCATTAACTCAACAAACATGATTGACAACCTTTAACATCTGCCTAAATTTTACAAATCAAAACTATATTTTAGATGTATTCTCCCTTTTCTTCATGCTCATTCATCATTGTTAAATAGCTACTATTTATTGAGTATCCCTATAAATGCTAAAAGCTTAGAATTTTAAAGGAAACTTAGATACACAAATATGTATTACAAAAAAGACAACAATAAAATATGAAGTGTAATCACATGAGCACAAACCATTTGGGGCATTGTGAGGGCTTATCAAGTTAAAATAGATAACTGCACAAATTCTAAACTACAATCTAAAAGTAAAAATCACTTCAGAGTACCTTTCTGTCTAACCTGTGTTAGAAATAAGATTAATTAACATAATTTAAAAGCTCCCATGTTTTCTAAATATAAAATTCAGGAAATAAATGCTTTTTCATTAAGTTTGGGAACGATCTTTTCATCTTGCATGCAATTTATATACATAAACTCCCCCAAATTATCTTTTGTGAATGCAGTACTTTACAGTAATGTATTATTTAGATACATACCAAAATGCACACTTGAATATAAAAGGGTAACTGACAAAGAGACAGCCAATTAACTGACTGTAAATCTCTTTAATGTGTTTCATTTTAGGCATGTAATACTGAATCCAGTGAGCTAATGGGAAGTTTGCAGAGGGGAAAAAAGGGACTGGAAACGTTTAACACCACAGCAAGAATAATAAAACTTCATTTAGTATAGAAACGTGTGCTGATTTGAAAAAATGCCATATAAAATACTTTGTTTCTTTGTTGTTTTTTTTTTTCTTGAGACGGAGTCTGGCTCCTTCTCCCAGGCTGGAATGCAGTAGTGTGATCTCAGCTCACTGCAACCTCTACCTACCGGATTCAAGCGATTCTACTGCCTCAGCCTCCCCAGTAGCTGGGACCACAGGCGTGTGCCACTACACGCATCTAATTTTTGTATTTTTAGTACAGACAGGGTTTCACTATGTTGGCCGGGCTGGTCTTGAGCCACTGACCTCGGCTGGGTGCAGGGCTCACGCCTGTAATCCCAGCTCTTTGGGAGGCCGAGGCAGGCAGATCACAAGGTCAGGAGATCGAGACCATCCTGGCTAACACGGTGAAACCCCGTCTCTACAAAAAACACAAAAACTTAGCCAGGTATTGTGGCGGGCGCCTGTAGTCCCAGCTACTCGGGAGGCTGAGGCAGGAGAATGGCAGGAACCCGGGAGGGAGGCAGAGATTTCAGTGAGCCGAGATCACGTCACTGCACTCCAGCCTGGGCTACAGAGCGAGACTCTCTCAAAAAAAAAAAAAAAAAAAAAAAAAAACAAAGAAAAAAGAAAAAAAAAAAAGAAAGAAAGAAAGAAAAAGAAAGAAAAGAACTCCTGACCTCAAGTGATCTTCCTGCCTTGGTCTCCCAAAGTGCTGGGATTACAGGTGTGCGCCACTGCACCCTGCCCCTATAAAATACTTTGGGGAAAAAAAAAAAAGTAAGGCAGGGAATGGTTATTTGCATTATCGAAGGATGCTAGCCCCTCTCTCTGTCTCCCCATCTCCTCCCTTCTCCCAGCCTGCCACCCTGACCTCCCTGTACCGGATTTCTAAACAAGCTCAGTTCTTTTTTTTTTTTTTTTTTTTTTTTTTTTGAGGTGGAGTCTCGCTCTGTCGCCCAGGCTGGAGTGCAGTGGCGCGATCTCGGCTCACTGCAAGCTCCGCCTCCCGGGTTCCCGCCATTCTCCTGCCTCAGCCTCCCGAGTAGCTGGGACTACAGGCGCCGCCACCACGCCCGGCTAATTTTTTTTTTTGTATTTTTAGTGGAGACGGGGTTTCATTGTGTTAGCCAGGATGGTCTCGATCTCCTGACCTCGTGATCCGCCCGTCTCGGCCTCCCAAAGTGCTGGGATTACAGGCTTGAGCCACCGCGCCCGGCAACAAGCTCAGTTCTTTCACAGCGTTGGCGCAGGCTGTCCTGTCCCGGGAGCGCCCCCTCTCTGCCTCCGGCTGATTCATCTCTCAAGGCTCCAGTGGAAAGATTCCCCTGATCTCCTGCCCGTTCTGGAGAAGCCGATGCCTCTCCCAGCTGCCTCTGCAGTAACACTCTCACCCGTGACTCTCATCCTCTCTTTACTTGTCTGTCTCTCCCAAACTCACAGCCACCCAACCTCTGCTCCTGGAGGGCCGAGTCTAAGTGCCCAAGGTCATGATGGTAAGAAAGGCAAAGAACAACACACACTTCACAAAATAATAAGGTAGCCCACCTCTACCACAAGGCAAGGTACCATAAGGTAGCCCACCTCTACCACCGCCCCCCTAGAGCAGGCACAAGGCAAGACGAGCCCTCCATATCCCTGGCTCCCAGTCTGAGGCCTCAACCGATCCAGATGGAAAATGTTTAAAAATCAACAAACAGAAAAGAACAATACAACAAAAATTTAAAATTTTAAAATACAGTATAACAACTGTACACTGTACATAGCATTTACATAGAATTCTAAATAACCTAGAAATGATTTATAGTAGTTGGGAGGTAGTGCATAGGTTATATGCAGATACTATGCAATTTCGTATCAGGGACGTGAGTATCCATGGACTTTGGTATCTACAGGGGAACTGGAACCAATTCCCCATGGATGCAAAGGGTTAAGTGTAAATGCTTTCTTATGTCTCTAAACTGTCATTCCTAGAACATTGGTTAACAGTAACTATGCAAAATGGCAACGATTCCACAGCAGTGTGCAGAGTACGACTTCACACCATGAACAATGACTGAAGAATAGGGATGCTGGTGCTTTTTGCTGTTGAGCTATAATGTAGGTGTTGTTATGTCTTTATTTCAACCGTATGAAACGGCAAGTACTACTCTTACTTTGCAGGTGGAAAAACACACATAAATGTCTCCTTTTTCACAGCCAGGAAGACTTCGTGATTTTGTATTTAGTGCGGTTTTTTCGTATGAATAAGTATTCTGCTACATGATAAATTTTTAAAGGAAATACATTAAACCTTGAATAACAGCACAAAATCTGTCAGAAAACTGTTCACCAAAATTTCCCAAACACCAATCTTTGAAATAGTCATGTGTTAGTTCACCTAATTTGAGTAAATAATTTATTCACAGCATACAGAGAATAATTCTATTTTCTTTAAATTGTTTCATGTAAAAGGACGGGTCCGTGAAAGAACTTGTGCTTACGAATAAATCCGTAGGCTTACTTTTTCATAAGGTTATAATAGAATTCACTTCAGGACGAATAGACATAAGTAATAGGCCCATAAAAGACATTTTTATAACTAGAGAATCATTAAATAATCACAGGAATTTTGCGTCATTTAAAAAAAATCTTTAAAGAAATATTTCACCCAGTCCTAACCCTGCACTCTCCACCACCAACGATAACCTGCTATAATACAGGTTGCTGTGCCAGATTCAGTCGAGTAGAAAGAGAAAAACTACCCAGTGGAATGGCTGTCTTTCAGATGCACAGCACCCCTGGGTTTTTTGGCTACCGTGTGCACGCAACTGCCTCTGCAGCTTCTGAATTTCAGTGTGAGACGGTGAAGTCAGAAGACAGAGCCGCTGAATCTAGAAATGACAATCAGCTTGACAGCTGAGGAAACTCTGGCATGCCATGTGAAGCCACTAGATCATCTCTTCCTTTCTTTCTCTCTTTTGGTTCAAAGGCCAGATTGACACCGTGTCATCAAACCTGTTATTTGCGCCTCCCTAGAGCAGCAGGAGGCTCTCCGGCCAGCTGTACAAATAAAGGATGAAGGAGATGAAAGCGGACACAGAATAGCCGGCCTCCCTGTCTTCTGAGGCCAGGGCATTCCTTTAGGATTTTGTCCCTTGTCGGTTGCCTAAGTCTAGAATGTCTCTTGAACAGGGCTAAGATAAAATTACTTTTATTTCATAACAACTTGGTAAAAGAGACCAAAAGATAAGAGGACATGTATTGTGCTTTTCAAAAACCAAAATCTTCAAAACAGCCTTTTTGGCTGGCAATGATCTGGTTGCCCCAGGGACCAAAACCTATGTGGAATGACAAAAATCTAAGAAATTGCTTGTCATTTTATCAGTAGGAGCACTAGGAGAAGCACCTATAAATAAACAACTACAAATATATGTACAGCCACACTTTTTCTGCCATGACGTCCCACTCCTTCTCAGCCAGAAGTTAAATCAGTGCAAAGTGTAAATAAATGAATAACTGAACAAACAAGAAAGAGGCTTTTGTTATACTAATTATACAGATTTTCCAAATCACCCTTGAACTCTAAGACCATGACACTGATCATCAAAAATGTCACAGGAAGGTGAAGGGATGTATTTATTAGGCTTGGTTATGGATTATGTGGCTGCCATGCTGCATACCTTACCTTATTTAATGCAACCAGCAACACTGAAAAATGTAGGCTATGATCCCCATCTAGATGAAGGAAGGTGTAACTTATTCAGGCCCTCACATCTAGCAAGCTCAAATTCACACCTGGACCAGTCAGTCTCTCTCCCAAACCTCTCCTCTTCCCCCTACCTGAGCCTGAGCCTAGCACAACGGAGGGTCCACCCAATAAACTGTGCTCATGCCATGCCTGGAGTGACATTTCAATCCCTTCAAGCCTTTTCCTATTTTTACACTTAAAAACAATCTATCCAGATATACCCGATGTTCTTTTATAAACTTTCATTAGGACACAATGTTATTAATTGAATTAATCGAAGACCTCTATTTTTTGTGGTTCTCAAATTTAACTTTCTGGTCTTATCCTATATCCCCAACTGTTTTATAGAAACTTTCTTGCATCCTCTTGCCCTGTTAATTCATCTGACACATTGGGTCAAAGCTGAGCTCAGTCCACTGCCTCCTCCTTCCCTGTCACTGAAGAGAGTGACTCTGTTCCTGGCATCATTCTAAGCTCACCATCCAGCTGCCAGCCTTGTCACCCTCTTTCCCTCATTCTCCATGTCCTTCTCATGACCAAGTCGATCACATCTCGCTTTGGACCAAAACCCAAATCTCATGCTCCCGTCTTACCTTCCTCCCACTGCCAAGCACCTGGCCCATGGTCTTGTCATGTCTCGCATGGGTTCCACAAGCACCAATCTCCCTCGTCTCCTTAACCCTGATCTTCTCCCCACTGCCCCACGCAACCATCAATGAGTCTTCTTCAGTCTCCCCTTTCCTGGTGTCATTGCTTTCACCAACACCTGCAATGGGGACAATCTCCTCTCCACACACGGGCCAACCTTATTCCCTGCAGTTTCCATACCCACACCCTCTGTCCCAATCACGCTTGCTTCCATGACGTCAGAGTAGTCTTTCTTTACTGTAGCTCCAATTCTGCCATCCCTCCACCAAAAATATCATCATCATAACAGTAGCAGTAATAACTGCCACCATGAATGAATCTAGCCTCAACACAACAGTGTGTTCATACATTCTTCTCATGGAATCCTTACCACCCTGTGAAGCAGAAAGTCATCCTGTATCTACGACCTCATTACCAAAGGAGGAAGCTGAGACTCAAAGACATGAGACAAAGGACCTGAGGCTGTTCGGTTCTGACTTCAAGGTTTCTGCTTCCATTTAACCGCAGTCCTCATCAATTTCACTCCCCTCCAAACTACCACATCTACCCCAAAATAATTAATGACTAAATAACGTCATCACCTATTTTTCATTATTGCCTTGTGCATGCTACTTTGCTTAATCTCTGCTTGGAGTGATGTCTTCCAGTACATATTTTTTGAGACAGAGTCTCACTCTGTCACCCAGGCTGGAGTACAGTGGCTCAATCTCAGCTCACTGCAACCTCTGTCTCCCGGTTCAAGCAATTCTCCTGCTTCAGCCTCCCAAGTAGCTGGGATTACAGGCACCCACCACCACACCTGGCTAATTTTTGTATTTTTAGTAGAGATGGAGTTTTGCCATGTTGGCCAGGCTGGTCTCAAACTCCTGACCTCCAGTGATCCGCCCCCCTCAGCCACCCAAAGTGCTAGGATTACAGGCGTGAGCCACTGCGCCTGGCCTCTGGTACATCTTTTGTAGCCAGGGATTCATGTACATTTTTATTTCCATCCCAGCATCTTGGCCACTGTCTTGCACAGTATAAATTCTAAACATATACTCATGGATTACATGATCAATTAAAACTTCCACAATTAAAATTAACAAATAAATATTCTTTTAAATATATTCATCCTTTTATGAGTTTCATTATTCTTAATCCATTATTATCATTCCCTTCTTTTTTAATGCGTCCCTCCTTTTTAAGGCTTGGTTGTAATTCAAGCAGTCAGCCACTGGGTGGCACTACAACATTACTCACAAATCCTGTGGCCGTGCCTCCCGGGGTCTCCCCTATTGCAGGTAAAAGGCCCTTTGGTTATCAGGAAGAGTTAGCAAAATAAATAACAAAAGGTGTCATCAACAGTAGACAATCCAGAGACTGGACTGCAGTGGCAGACTGTTTTCTTGTACCTTAAAGTAACCGCACTTGTTCACAATGAAATAGGGGTAAACCGAGGGATTTAGCCCGGAGTAACACTCATTCGAGATTTTAAGAGGCAGCATGGAGCAGTGGGAAGAACCCTGCACTGAGAACCAGGAGACGTGGTTTTTCCACTGAACAACAAGGTCACCCCTTACTCCAGGCCACTGGAGAAGGGTTTTACCATTTTAACACATGGCATCTGCATCTGCTGTGGGGCCTAAATAAGTCTAAGGGCTCCTAGTGAGCTCCCTGACTAGCTCTAATCCATTTGACTCTCCCTCCCTCTTGCCTGCCCTGTTCTCCAGCATCCCTGCCCCTTGGCCTTGCCTTGATTTGCTCCCACCTGTGTCTTGTGTGCTGGCCCCTCTTCCTCGTGGTTGGAGTCTCCCCCAGAACTCTTCAGGGCTGCCCTGGCTTCTTGTCAGTTTCTCTCCAGCCAAAGCATCCATTTCCAAGGAGTCAACTTCACCCACAGTCAGACAATCCCTCCGTGTCCCTCCCTAGCCCAGCCCTTTCTTTCTGAGCGCCAGTCACATACCCAGCTGACCTCAAGCACTGCAAGTCCAAGCCTGGACTCATGATTGCCCCTGAAATGTGCTTCCTGAGCATACACCGCTGTCCACACAGCAGCTTACACCTCTCCTGGGAGTCCCACGTGCCTCTAACTGCCTGACTCAACTGCCCCAGGTGAGTCTCCTCATTCCTATCAAGTCTGCCTCCCAAATATCTCCACCTCCCATCCACTTCCCTACCCTCCACTCTCACCCCCTCGCTAAGCCACCAGGACTTCCCACCTGCCTGACTGTAGCAGCCTCGGAACAGGTTTTCCCTAATATTACGTTACCTGCCACCAGCCACATTCTCCAAACAGCACCAAATCATCTTCTTATAACATAAATCCAATCTGCTTCTTCCCTTCTTAAAATCTTTCAACAATTTCTTATTACGCAGGAAAACCTGTCTGCTTTTCTTTTTCTTTTTTCTTTTTTTTTTTAAGATGGAGTCTCACTCTGTCGCCCAGGCTGGAGTGAAGTGGTGTGATCTCGGCTCACTGCAACCTCTGCCTCCCAGGTTCAAGCCATTCTCTGCCTCAGCCTCCCGAGTAGCTGGAATTACAGGCAACTGCCACCATGCCCAGCTAATTTTTGTATGTTTTTTAGTAGAGAAAGGGTTTCGCCACGTTGTCCAGTCTGGTCTTGAACTCTTGACCTCATGATCCACCCACCTTGGCCTCCCAGAGTGCTGGGATTACAGGCGTGAGCCACCGTGCCCGGCCCCTGTCTGCTTTTTAAGCAGCATTGCCTGCTGCCGGGTTCCTTACCCACTGCAGTCAAACCTCTCTCTAGTCACGTTTCAGTCCCTCAAACGTGCCAGCCTGTCTCTGTCCCACTTGAGGACCCGAGCGGCTGTTCCCCTTGTCTGAACACTTGTAGGAAGCTGACTGGCGCCACAAGAAAAGATACGACATGTCTTGAGCCCATAGCCAGTGACTATTGCCTTAGATGGCAAAACACCTGATAAAGTGAAGGATCTTGAGCTGAAGAGTTTCTCCCAGGTGATTTAGGTGGGCCCTAAATGCTACTACACGCACCTTTATAAGGAGGATGCAGAGGGAGATTGATGCGGACACACAGAGGAGCAGGCGATGTGAAGACAGGCAGAGACTGGAGTGAGGCCACCGGGAGCCAAGGAATGCCAAGGACTGCTGATGCCACAAGGAGTGGAAGGAGGCAAGGAGCAGGTTCTCCCCCAGAGCCGTGGAGGGAGCCTGGCATGCCAGCAGCTTGTGTTTGGACTTCAGGCCTCTAGAGAATACATTTCTATTGTATTAAGCCACCACGTATATGGTCATTTGTTACACAGCCATAGCAACTGACGGAAGGCTCCTCCTCCGGGCTGCGGCTAGGAGAGTTCTAACTCCACCCGGTTCGAGCTCAAGTGCTAACCCACAGCTCCCTGTGCCCTGACCCCCATATGCTCCCATGCAAAGCACGCCAGGGCACCACATTGTCCACCTGAGGATGGAGCAAGGATTTTTGTTCTCGTCTTTTCCCTGATGTGACTCGAGCACCTCAAACAGTGCCTGGCGCTCGTCAGGCAGCCAGAAATAGTGGTTGGAGGGGAATCTTGTCTGTCTCGGCTCGGATCTGAGCTCCAGCCTGCAGGGACTTTCTTCTTTATGACTGAGGCCTCCATGGCCTGGGTGGATGCCTGGCATGTGGTAAATGCTCAATGGTTACTTGCCAAATGAATGGAAAGGTATTATTATTGGCATTATAATTCGTTGCAGTTAAGATTGTGTGACAGAGGCCGAGTGCAGAGGCTCATGCCTGTAATCCCAGCACTTTAGAAGGCCGAGATAGGCAGATCTCTTGAGGACAGGAATTCAAGACGAGCCTAGTCAACATAGCGAAACCCCGTCTCTACTAAAAATACAAAAATCAGCCGGGCATGGTGGCGGGCGCCTGTAGTCCCAGCTACTTGGGAGGCTGAGGCAGGAGAATTGCTTGAACCCGGGAGGTGGAGGTTGCAGTGAGCGGAGATCGCATCACTGCACTCCAGCCTGGTGGCAGAGCCAGACTCCGTCCAAAAAAAAAAAAAAAAAATTGTGTTATAGAGAAATAAGCACCTTGGAGACAGCTGTTTGTGGGTTTCTTTGCAAATTATTGAATATGGTGGTTTGAAAGGAGAAATTTGCTTTTATTTCCTAAAACCTTTATAATTCCTCATCTTAGCTAATTAGTCAGATGTTACATTTGCACTAAAGAGATATCCTTATACTCAGTGCTATTTTCCTATGTAATAGAATATTTCCCCCAAACTGTGCCCTGCTTTTGAGTGCACCTGTATCGCTAGCCATTATTTCTTGCCAATAACAAGTTCAGCGCAGCCCCGCATTTGCTGAGCTCTGCACCCAGCCTGGTCCAGGTCATGCTGGGTCACACAGTGTGGCAGTTGTTGCTATGGAATTGAACTCCACATGAGGACCAAAGGCCCTGTTGCAAATCACTGACAAGTTAATGAGATGACTGACCAGGGCAGATGTGCCCAAACCTGCCTTCAGACCGAAACTGCAACTAGGATTCCCAGGGCAGAGTCTTGATACGTCAGCTCTACACGTAGACTTGGTCTGTTTGGAAAATAGGTAATACATTCCACAGTGTAGTAGGCAGATAAAAGCTTCTTTTCTCTCTTTTCTCATGCATGGATGCTGAATTTGAAGAGATATTTCTCAGCCTACTGAAATGATGTTAGTTAGTTGGAGTTATTTTCCCATGTAGATATCAGCTGCTGCCGCTATTTCTACCACTATAATTTATTAATAGGCCAAATAGTATTAAATGATAGGCAGGGATCCTTCGTTTACTCTTTAGGCCTCCCCAACCCTGTTCAGAAATCCTTACTCGAGGCCAGGCATGGTGGCTCACGCCTGTAATCCCAACACTATGGGAGGCTAAGGCAGGCAGATCACCTGAGGTCCGGAGTTTGAGACCAGCCTGGACAACATGGCAAAATCCCATCTCTACTAAAAATACAAAAATTAGCCAAGCGTGGTGGGGGTGCCTGTAATCCCAGCTACTCTGGAGGCTGAGGCAGGAGAATTGCTTGAACCCAGGAGGTGGAGTTTGCAATGAGCTGAGATAGCGCCACGACACTCCAGCGTGGATGAGACAGACTCCATCTCAACAACAAAAAAGAAAAAAAAAGACATCCTTACTCAAGCACCTACACAGATCATCCTATAGCGGAAGATTCAGCCTCTAACTTTTGCAAGTTTTCTATTCTTCAGAAATCAAGGTTCCTGTTCTTGACGTGGGGGAACACTTGAACAAGCTAAGCCCAAATTATAAACTGGAAGCTGGTGGGCTGAATTTTACTGGGGAGTGTGTTTAATTGCTAGCCACTAGGCTTTTTAAAAATTCTGAATTCCGATGCCTTTAAATGACAAATGCACCGTCCAGCTCCTAGTAGCCCTGTCCTGAGCACCTCCTCTCCCCATTACCACATTCAGGTCACCAGCTGTTCCCCAGGGGCATCTGAGTCTGCCACCTCTGACAGGGACTTCATCTACCATGGAATTCTCCAGTAGTGACAACATGAGCCACAGAGTTCTTGGAGGAGGAAGATACAGCAAGAAGAACAAAAAAGCAAACCCAACAAGCTCAGGGCTTGAAAAAAGACCACCTTTGCCAACTTCCAATTGTCACTGGAACTTGTTTACATCAAAATGGAACACAATTGACTTAAGTGAACTTTGGGGACATAAAAATTATTGTTCTGAACGATGTGTCAGGCTACAGGTAGAAAATGTCCTAAAACACAGCTGTGTGAGTGATGAGACTGAGCTCTCAAACTTCGAGTGCAAGTAATTCAATGAAATGAAAAATGTTAACGGTAATTAAAATTTCCCAAGTAAATTCCATTTTTATCACGGAATGCAAGCTCTTAGGAGTATAAGGGATGAGTGAATGAGATCACAGGGAAAATACTTGCATTTTTTTAGCGATTGAAATTCTCAGAAGAAAGAATGACTCACTCATGTTTGATTTTGGTTTTCAAACCAAAAACACGAAGACAATTCTTGACCTTTAAGCCATTTGACCTCCGTGTTTGTAAACCTACCACATTGTAAGATTTTATTAATTTCACAGTTGTTATACTCCCTTGAATAGAAAACATGGGGAAAAACATGGACAGTGTCTTTATTATCATCCTTGTTACTAAAGTATAACTTATACAAGGTCCCCATTCTAATTTGTAAGGACATGTAATTTTCCCTGCAAGGAGTGCACCATTAAACGCAGAGAGCTTCCTCCCTTGAAACTGATAAGGAATAATAGAAAATCCTGCCTGATACACCTCATTCACACCCTTAAAGACGGGCCATAATGAGGTTCAGGGAAATGTGAGGGCCTCATCACAAGTCATTTGGGAAATCAAGTAAATAGCTGTCATATGTGAAAACCCACGTTCCACATCACAGCACCACGGGCTGCTAGAAACGAGAGGGACCAACCAGCCCCCTCTAGGACAAGTTCTCATGTCCCAGGTGAGGGCTCTGAACCTGAAAAAGATCAAGGAGGTAAGCTCCAGTCTCCTGCCCTCAGCCTGGAGCTCTTCCCAGGGTGCCACTGCACCTTAGCAGGTCCAAGAGCTGCAACGCTCTTATTTGCTGCTGCTGCTCAAAGTGCTTATTTCTGACCTTACCTGAAATTCTCGAGGGAATTTGAACGATGTGAGATTATTCATTTCATAACAGGCTTCAATGCTAGTGTGTGCAGAGAAAGTCTAGGGTTGGGGAAGAGACTCCCCACTAATTGTGTCCCCCTCTTCTCTTGGGCATGGGAGATCCCCCTCCAGAGCCCTTGCATGCTGGCCTGACCACCAGCTCAGCTCCCAAATCCTGTCCAGGCTGGAATCTAATTTTTTTTTTTTCTTTTGAGACAGTTTTGCTCTTGTCGCCCAGGCTGGAGTGCCATGGCGAAATCTCAGCTCACTGCAACCTCCACCTCACGGGTTCAAGCGATTCTCCTGCCTCAGCCTGCCAGGTAGCTGGGATTACAGGCACCCGCCGCCATGCCTGGCTAATGTTTTGTATTTTTAGTAGAGATGGGGTTTCACCATGTTGGCCAGGCTGGTCTTGAACTCCTGACCTCATGTGATCCGCCCACCTCAGCCTCCCAGGGTGCTGGGATTACAGGCGTGAGCCACCACGCCCGGCCCCTGAATTTTAGCTTCTTAATTTATGTGTATTCACTGCCTATTGGGTGCTATCTACTGTGATAATCTCAAAGTACAAAAAAATGACCCCCAGTTTACAAAGCGGAGAAGTGAAGGTAGGTAAACTATATTTCAAGGGCGTCCACAGTGGCTCAGGAGTCAGGATCAACGTTTTACATGTGTTCTCATGACCACCTTCAGGAAGTGTATGCTTGCCATCTAATCCATAAAGTCAGGCACATTCACACTCAAATCCAGCCAGAGCTACAGGGCAGGGCAGGACAAGTACAGCGAAAGAGAAGCAGGTAGGCAGGCTGCTAGGAGGCTCCGGCAGGGAGACATTGACACTGGCTGTGATGAGCAGAAAGGCCTTGTGGTTTGGCATCTCCACTGAGCCCCTTTGAGGAGAACAGGAAAGACAGGCAGAGTGCAAATGGGAAGGCATTCAGAAAAGGGCAGAGAAGTGGAAATATTCAGATTATCTTCAAGAGTGAATGAGTGGCCCAACTGTTGCAGCTGGAAAGGGTCAAGGGGGCAGTAACAGGGATTACGGATGAAAACTCATGCTGGGGCTAGATTGTGGGCCTCCAGCGGTACAGTGATGGGGCTGGACTTTATTCTGCAGACATCAAAGGAGGCCCCCCTCAGTTCTCCACCTTAGATCGTTCCATCTCCACCCCTAACTCTAGCTCTCCTCTCCAGTTAAATTGCAAACCATGGCCATTCCTCAGCACACAACCAGCTTTGTCTGTCAACGATCGCTTTAGACATAGCAGTTTTGATGTGGGGTTTGATGAAACTACTACCTGCTATTACTCCGGGCATTAACCTGTAAGAGAGGAACATTTTCCTTCTTAGGAATACCCTGTTATGCCACTTGAGGGCTGTGCAGCCTCAGGCAGATCCCTCAAGCCTCAGGAATTTGGTGTATTCCTATTCTGATAGTCCCCCTTGAGCTGCCACTGCAGCTCAGAAGGTTGGCCGGCTGCTGAGGTCTCGAGCGTGTTGCTTTCCCAAAGCACCTTCTGTTATGCACAAGCCACACCCCCAAATCCTCAGCTGGAAGATGTCACAGCGACTTGCAGCCTTCCCACGGAAAACCCATCCATCTCAGGAAGACCAGAGGCTCCCTGGTGTGGTGCACACAGCTCTCCTGGACCACACAGACAGACACACACAGCAGAGTGCTGCTCAGGACCGGGAGCCTTCACCATCCAGAGACTGCTCAGAGGAAAAGTGCACCATCTACACATGCAACGCCTTGTGCTTGTTTAACAGCACAAGGTTAACAGCAGGTAAAGGCCAGAGTGCTGTTCAACATCTTCCAATGCACGGGACAGTCCCCACACCAAAGAATTATCCATCCCAAATGCCAACTGTGCCAAGACTGAGAAGCCCTGTCCTAATCTCACCTCTGCTCTGTGATGCAAGTATTCTTATTTCTACTCTTTAGAGCAAGGAAACTAAATTCCCAACAGTTCTAAATAACAGAACAGCCACTCATTCACTCTTGAAGACAATCTGAATATTTCCACTTCTCTGCCCTTTTCTGAATGCCTTCCCATTTGCACTCTGCCTGTCTTTCCTGTCCTTCTCAAAGGAGCTCAGTGGAGATACCAAACCACAAGGACATGGAAGAGGAGGACCAATGGGGATACATGCGAGGACACCCAGGCTTGGTCAGATCAAGTGGCAACCTGAGTTTACAAAGTGATGCTGCAACCCAGCAGTTGGCACTTTCATGTAATCATCTTTCCACGATCGTGGAGCAAGTGCTGGGGCTGAAGCCAGACACCTGGGTGTGATTCCTGGCTCTTGCACATCCTAGCAGGTTATTTAGAACTGTTGGGAATTTAGTTTCCTTGCTCTAAAGAGTGGAAATAAGAATACTTGCGTCACAGAGCAGAGGTGAGGTTAGAACCGGGCTTCTCAGTCTCGGCACAATTGGCATTTGGGTTGGAAAATTCTTTGGTGTGGGGACTGTCCTGTGCATTGTGAGATGCTGAACAGCACTCTGGCCTTTACTGGCTGAAAACGAGTAGCATCTCCCTTTCTGCTAAAGCAACTCTCAGCCTCCTTCACACTGGGGGCCTACGGAAGTGCCTTTATCAAAGCAACTGGTCCTCTTCGTTTTGTGGTCTGCTCATCCCTTTCTTGCCACAGGGCTGATCAAATCTATGTATCTTGGTCCTGAAGCTCAAAGTCATAAAATTTAGAGGCACTGAGTTTTTTTTCTTTTTGCATTTGTACAATCCTGATGTATTTATATTAATAACCTCACAAAAAAGTCAGACTTTTTTTTTCTATATAATGTTCACATTTACACAAAAAAGCTACAGACTTTGTTTTCTTGAAGCTTCACTTTTAAAATTATATTATGGCAACCTACAGAATGGGAGAAAAATTTTGCAATCTACTCATCTGACAAAGGGCTAATATCCAGAACCTACAAAGAACTCAAACAAATTTACAAGAAAAAAACAAACAACCCCATCAAAAAGTGGGCAAAGGATATGAACAGACATTTCTCAAAAGAAGAAATTCATACAGCCAACAGACACATGAAAAAAAGCTCATCATCACTGGCCATCAGAGAAATGCAAATCAAAACCACAATGAGATACCATCTCACACCAGTTAGAATGGCAATCATTAAAAAGTCAGGAAACAACAGGTGCTGGAGAGGATGTGGAGAAATAGGAACACTTTTACACTGTTGGTGGGATTGTAAACTAGTTCAACCATTATGGAAAACAGTATGGCGATTCCTCAAGGATCTAGAACTAGAAGTACCATATGACCCAGCCATCCCATTACTGGGTATATACCCAAAGGATTATAAATCATGCTGCTATAAAGACACATGCACACGTATGTTTATTGCGGCACTATTCACAATAGCAAAGACTTAGAATCAACCCAAATGTCCATCAGTGACAGACTGGATTAAGAAAATGTGGCACATATACACATTGGAATACTATGCAGCCATCAAAAAGGATGAGTTTGTGTCCTTTGTAGGGACATGGATGCAGCTGGAAACCATCATTCTCGGCAAACTATCGCAAGAACAGAAAACCAAACACTGCATGTTCTCACTCATAGGTGGGAACTGAACAATGAGATCACTTGGACTTGGGAAGGGGAACATCACACACCGGAGCCTATCATGGGGAGGGGGGAGGGGGGAGGGATTGCACTGGGAGTCATACCTGATGTAAATGACGAGTTGATGGGTGCTGACGAGTTGATGGGTGCAGCACACCAACATGGCACAAGTATACATATGTAACAAACCTGCACGTTATGCACATGTACCCTAGAACTTAAAGTATAATAATAATAAAAATAAAATAAAATAAATAAAATTATATTATGAAAGTGGCTCAAGACTGGCTGGACACAGTGGATCATGCCTGTAATCCCAGGACTTTGGGATGCCAAGGAGGGAGGATCACTTGAGGCTAAGAGTTTGAGACCAGCCTGGGAAATGTAGCAAGACTCCACCTCTACAAAATAATAATAATAATAATAATCAAAAAAATAATTAGCCTAGTGTAGTGGCATGTGCCTGTAGGCCCAGCCACTTGGGAGGTGGAGGTGGGAGGCTCACAAGAGTTTGAGGCTACAGTGAGCTAAGATCATGCCACTGCACTCCAGCCTGGGTGACAGAGTGAGGCCCTGTCTAAAAAAGAAAAAGAATAGAAAAGAAAAAGCTCTGGCTGGTCACGGTGGCTCATGCCTGTAATCCCAGCACTTTGGGAGGCCGAGGCGGGCAGATCATGAGGTCAGGAGATGGAGACCATCCTGGCTAACACAGTAAAACCCCGTCTCTACTAAAAATACAAAAAATGAACCGGGCGTGGGGCGGGCACCTATAGTCCCAGCTACTCGGGAGGCTGAGGCAGGAGAATGGCATGAACCTGGGAGGCGGAGCTTGCCGTGAGCTGGTATCATGCCACTGCACTCCAGCCTGGGTGACAGAGCGAGACTCCATCTCAAAAAAAAAAAAAGAAAGAAAAAGCTCAACATAAATTCTGATGAACAAAATTTTTGATGTACTGAAGAAGGAACAAAGCAGTTTAAGCATCAGGGGATTTGTCATAACTTATGCTCAATAAGGTTGCTGCTCCCAGTAAAATAGGCCAACAAAGGAACCCATTGCATGCCTGCTGTGTAAAGTTGAAGCAATACCATGAGAGAAATATGTGGTCCCTTCTCTCAGGAAGGTAGTATTGTGTCCTTGTAGACTGCTCCCTACTCTACTGTGCTTTTTGAATGTCATGCACAGCCCCCTACGATTGACTTGCTTGAACACTGTTACAGACTGAATGTCTGTGGCCCCCAAAATTCATATGTTGAAATTCTAACCCTCAAGGTGATAGGAGGAGGAGTTGGGGTCTCTGGGAGGTAATTAATCAGAGTGGCATCATCATGAATTGGATGAATGCCCTTATAAATGGGACCCCAGAGGGCTCTTTCTCTCCACCATATGAGGATACAATGAGAAGGCACCATCTGCACACCAGGAAGCAGGCCTTCAGCAAGACGCTGGATCTGCTGGCACCTTGCTCTAGGGGTTCCTCCTGGACTGTGAGAAATCAATTTCTTGTAAGCCACCCAGTCTGTGGTATTCTGTTACAGCAGCGAGAATGGATGAAGACACATTTGAAAAGAATCATTGATCTGACTCAAAAATTGTCCGAAACTTCTATAACACACTCCTTTCTTGTGAGATTGTGGGAGTAATTGTAATTAAAGAATTGTTTGATCTAATACTTTATCACAAATGAATTAATGGGCTGCTGTCAGAACATGGGGGAGATGTTAATAAATGTTCAAGAGACCTGATAGACAGTAACCAAAGAGGTTCTTGGCTTTGCAGAACACAGAATCTAGCATGGTCATCAACATCGCCGTTCTGGGTGGACTTGAGCAAGACACTAACTTTCCTGGGCTTCGGTCTGTTGCCCGACAATGTGGTATCCTAAGAAGATTCTTATGAGAAGTCAATGAGCAGAAGCATTTTGAACTCATAGAACAGTGCCTGGCACATAATAAGCATACAAAAATATAGCTATCGCTTCATTAGAACACTGTGCCACTTGTTTCAATAGGGACAATCCAAGAAAGAGTCCTATAGTCAACTGTCTGGAAAGACCAAACAAACTTGGATTTTTTTTCGACCAACTTCAGTACTTCTCAGAGCCTTTAAAATGCCATATTTCAGGATGGTGACCCAGTAGGTACCATTTCACACCAGGACCCTTCCTCCATAGGGCAATTCATATAAAACAATGGGTGAATCGCAGCTTTCTAAGACTGTCTTCAAAACCCAGACTGTCTAATATAATTGAGATTGCTATTAGAATATGAAAAAAATTGGCTGTGAAATACATAAACATTATCAAGGACTAAAACTGGCCAAGAATCTAGGACTACTTAACATTAAATATTCACAAGATTTCAAAATTCAGGAATGCTGCCCATGTCGGTTTTTACATCACTTACCTGAGACCCCTTTTCAGGAACACAGTGGCAAACAGAGCAATCTCTTCCTCCACAAGGACCAACGTATTTCTTTCCACTCTGGAAAGTGAAGCATCTTATTTAGTATACCAGTACTCGTTGTTTAATTGGATACATAACACATACATTATAACAAGCACTCTTGGTTTACCTTTGACTCCATGAGAAGAAAAAATCATGACATATAAAAAGATGAAGAACTTACACAGTAGCTTAATAATAAGAAGGGTTGATTATATGAGCAAGAAGATTCCAAAACTGAGGACGCTGAAGGAAAATAAGTGTCCTTCTAAAGTCATTTGACTTTAACTGGAATCTTCTGCAATTTCTCCCTTTCGGTAAGACTTAATTTGCTAAGTTGTGAACAGTCTTAGAGTGTAAACTATGTGGTTAGGCAATCCATACAAAGACAATGGAGTCTAGTTTAAATGAAAAGGTTGGCTCTTTTTCAGGGCCTGTTTTGCTTTACCTTCAAGATCAGCTGTGGTGTGTCTCCTCCCTCATCAAACTGTCCTTCATAGGACAATTCTCCTGTCACATCCTTGGGCTTAAAATTAAAATTGTTCTTCCTACAATTTGCTGAGACTCCAAGATGGTTTCTCTATTGTGTTCTCAAACAGATACTCCTGAACTTGAATAATTTGGACCTTTTCCCCACTTTTAGCAAACTTTCTAACAATCTCTTTAGAGCAACACACACACACACACACACACACACACACACACACACACACACACACACCCTTTGGGAAAAATCAGCTCCTTGTTCTCATGAATCCTAATCACCTATATCCAGAGTCATCATCCACTTCCGTACAAAAGCATAGTCCCAGAGTACTATTTCCATAAGCAGATCCATTAACAGCAATCACCATGATGTCCCCTGCAACGAACATGAGCACTGAGCACACATTCCCAGGCTGGGCCTGCCAGTGGGGAGGGAGTGGTGGTTTAGGCCCCTGTGTAGTGGACAAAGCACCTCTAGATGCTGGGACCCGAGGGCATGGAGAAGAATATCAAGAAAGCATCAGAGATAAGTTTTGCCTGGCTCTTGATCTAACCTAGTCATCATTGCAACATTTATACATTGCCCGTACAATTTTATGATTGATCAACCTTTTAAACTTAAGGCTGTAAACTCAAGCCTTTAGACCAGTGTATGATGGGTAAACATAAAACAATAAAACTAATATTTATAGTTCCCATGGAAGACATATATACATATGTATGTGTGAATGCATATGAATATATATGTGTATATGTGAATATATATCTATGTATACATATATATGAACAGGTATATGTGTATGGGAGGGAAAAGAGTCTAATCAGCATATATTATTTTTCTTTTCAATCACACAATTTAGGCTTATTTTTTGGAGAAAAATATGCTCAGACACAATCCAAAAGAAAATATCTTTAAGCATTAATTTTAAAAAGACATCTTTGTAAACAATATTCTCATGGATCATTATAAGCATACAAGAATTTGAAGCTTGACAAGAGCCATGCGATTAGATAATTTAAGTTTAAAACTGTATTTGAAGTTTCAGAAATATATGCCTCTTGAGTTTTGAGTAACATTGTTATCTATAAATGCAGAAATATTAAGTTCAACACCCTGATAAGGTTAAAAAAAAAATTAAATGCTCGGGCCCAGGTCAGGACAGCATGAAAGCACTTAAAGTAACTAGACTGACTACTTGGGTTCATTTAAGGTTGGGCTTCATTACTATGTGTTCACTGAAATATGAAAACAACTAGAGGAAAAAAATAAGGTCAGTTGATTAGGTGGCTTGATAATAAGGGCAAGTTTGTTATTATTATTTCTTTGCTTATTTTTGCCAAACATCACTAAGATGTTTCAGCAAAACTATGTTTCAGGAAAGAATCAGTTTAAAATTAGCAGATTCTAAAAAAGAAAATAAAACAGGAATAGTCACATATCAAGCTTTGATTTGGATCAGTAAAAGGAAAAAGCAAGAGGTGATTTTAGCCTCTGCAAAGTTCTTCTACCTTAGCATTCCCCAATAAAGGTTTCAAAGAGGAGGGTGAATTTACGGAGGTCTATACCTCAAAAATAGATTGTATAAATTCATTTTAAAAGATAAACACAATATTTCAGACAATTAAACATTCAAAGTATGAACCACATTCACTGAGAATACATTCATACTCTCGGAAACTAATGTTACTCTTCTTCAAAGAGAAAAAAGGAAAAGTCACTATCTGCCTTATCTCAGATATTGTTAAACACATATTTGTCACATAGAAAAGTTCAAAGGCTGGCTGCAGTGGCTCATGCCTGTCATCCCCGCACTTTGGGAGGGCAAGGCTGGCAGATCACTTGAAGCCAGGAGTTCGAGACCAGCCTGGCCAACATGGTGAAACCCCGTCTCTACTAAAAATCACAAAAAAAATTAGCCAGGTATGATGGCACATGCCTGGAATCCCAGCTACTCGGGAGACTGAGGAGGGAGAATTGCTTGAACTGGGAGGCGGAGGTGGCAGTGAGCTGAGATCGTGCCACTCCACTCCAGCTTGGGCGACAGAGTGAAACCCAAAAAAAAAAGTTCAAACAAAGAAGTATAATGTCTTATACTTGTAATTCCATCTTCTTTTTTGAAAAACAAATAATATGGGCACATAATTTTAAAAATTCAAATGGTGCAAAAGAGTATAACAAGAAAAGAAATGGCCTCTTTCAACAATGGCCCCAAGTTCCCTCCTATACAGGATAATTTTTTCAAATGGGTGTCTGGGCATTAATAAGCATATTCGTACAATGACCTCATTCACACACACAAACACATACAGAGGCAGATGAGCACATGGGCACACATGCACAGATGTATAAAACACACTTTTGGTGATTTCTGATTTGTTTTACTTTTATTCAAATGGTGGATTGCTCTACATTTTGCTGTTTTCACATCATTGAAAGTCTTCAAAATCATTCCGAAATAGTACATATGCCTATCCGTCAGACCACGTACCATACCTTATTTAACCAGTTGTTGTTGAAGGAAATTTAGGCAGCTCCCTTCTGTCTATACTGAACACTATCCTGAAATTAGTATTCTTGGGCATATTTATCTGTATGCATGAATCAGAATAAACAAGTATGACAAATTCCAAAAAGACACATTCTGTGTCAATAGGTACGTGCATTCAAAATCTGGATGGGTAATACCAAAGTGCTTCCCACAGACATTGCATAACAATTTGTATCGCTACCTTTAAAACCCAACGATAGTATGGCCCCTCCCTGTATGAAATCTCTAGAATATCTGCACACCACAAGCTGGTAGAAGGCCTGGGATAGAAAAATCTTTGGTTCAGAAATTATATTTACTCATGTGCAATATTTTAAAAAGGCAAAATCTAGGACTCTGCAGACTTTTATAACATAAAAAATATAACACAAACAAACTTTTAAAAATCAGATAAGAGAAATATAAAAAGTACACATGTATATATCACAGTATTGTTTCCACTCATTATTTCAGGTGATGCTTTCAAATGCATGTCAACAAAGTTGGGCAAGTCTTATCATCCCTACTCAATACAGGAGATAACTGAGTCTTATATAAGTTAAGAAATGAATCATTGGCAGAGTCAAGAACCACTGGCTCCTCATTCTTTAACCCAAGTGTTTTCTGCTCCCAACTTGTGGGAAAAGGAGAACAGAAGGTAATTTTGCATTTTTATTTGCTTTGAAAAGACCTACAATAACTTGACTCACTGAAGTTTCATTGGGTGGATCCAAGGTGGAGAGTACGAACAGATAAGGATGTGTTCACTAGAGTGATTTAAACCAAGTCAGGTGTCTTAAGATCAACCTGAGTTGCAGGCAGACCACAATGAGATTTCCCAGACACATCTGAGGGTGAGTTTAATGACTGAGATTCTTCAGTGAGGAGGCAGAAGAAAGATAGCTTATTACAGAATGTTCTGGACTTATTTTTCTTCTGAGCTAAAATGTTCAAATTATTCTTATACTTCTTGATTTAATCTTGAAATGACCCAGCTGCCTCCTGCCTGTCTCAAAAAAAAAAAAAAAAAAAAAAAAAAAAAAAAAAAAAAAAAAACCTTTTAAAAAAAGGGTTATGTTCATATTAAAATAAAGAAATCCCCAATACCTAGGCAATTCAGTAAGCAGTCTTGACTATACAATATAAAATAAATCTTAGTGTTTATTTAGTCCTATTCTCAATTTTACAGGTAAGAAAACTAAGTCCCAGAGGGTGATTTCTTTGAAAGTACAACAAAAATTATGCATTTGATAAAGTGAATTTTCACAATGCAACCAGAGCTAGTGAATGTACTTACCCCATATACGTATTGTACAGAAAAGAGAATGAGTATAAGTGACCTACAGAAAAACAAAAATGCAGATTAATTTAAACAGTTTTTCATGTGAAACAAATTAAAAAGAAAAAGAGGAAAGGAATTAATTTCAGAAAGCTACTTTTTATTTCTAACAGGCTGCTCCTACTAGCCGACTTATCATCAGTGACAAGATCCTCGCTTTCCTCTCTCTGGCTGCCATCATTGCCTTTCCTCTTTTTAATCAGCCAAGAAGTATGTGTTGAACCCCTTGTGTGGTCCTCATTGTGCTGGGGACCGTGAGGACACTCTGAAGGTGAGACCTGGAGGGATACATGAGTGAAAGAAGATGATTCTCAGAATGAAAACTACAGGAGAGGAGAGAAGGAAGGAGGCAGCTTTGTTCAGAGACACACACTGCTGAGACAGTGTATCCCAAATGCCATTTAGTGGAAGCAACTAGAAGGAGAGAATGTGGAAGGAAACCTAACTGGACTGGGATGATGGTTTGGAGAAAAAGGGAAATAATATGGAAGATTTAGGGAAAAGTTGTGTAGTCCAGGGCTTTATAAGTGAGGCAGAAATCCAACTGGGGTAACTTCATTATTACAAACAAATTTTAACAGAGGAAATATGCAATTTTAAAAGACCACTAAAAGGCCAAGCGTGGTGGCTCACGCCTGTAATCCCAGAACTTTGGGAGGTTAAGGTGGGCAGATCACCTGAGTTCAGGAGTTCGAGATCAGCCTGGCCAACATAGCGAAACCCCATCTCTACTAAAATACAAAAATTAGCTGGGCATGGTGGCGCACGCCTGTAATGCCAGCTACTCTGGAGGCTGAGGTAGGAGAATCGCTTGAACCTGGGAGGCAGAGATTGCAGTGAGCCGAGATTGTGCCACTGCACTCCAGCCTGGGCAACAGAGTGAGCCTCTGTCTCAAAACAAAACAAAACACCCATTAAACATTCGCATATATTTTCTAGGCCTTATATTTGTCAAACAGCTTCTGGATCCATTATCTCATTTAATGCTTAAAAGAGCTTGTGGGGATCACACCATTCCAAAGGATAGTAGGAGAACTGGGGCTCAGTCCTGGGCCGTGATTTATCCGCCATCCTTGTTCTTTCATTCTCTGTAGAGCCTTCTCTTCTCTAAAACCTCATGTCCTAAGTGAGCCTTTGTTCTCCACCCTCTACTTCTTCCTCTTGTGCTGAGATGCCAACAAACACTACAGATGTTTACAGAGCTCTGGATCTGGATGAGACCCTGAGTAGGAGTGAGTAACTAGGTCCAGCCCATACTTAATGGCTCGCACATGAAATTCCCTCTCTCCCCAGCTGTTTTCATGATAATTCCAGTACAAGCCAGGTTGGCTTTTCATTGTAGTAACCAAGTAAAAAAAGAGAAAAATATAAAGGAGATGTTAAACACTGGGAATCAACTGCTTTAAATCAGGTTGAATGTGTATTTACAACTCTTGCTTCTTAAATGAGTTATTGTCACTGGACATTTTTAATTAGGATATGTTGCATTTTATAGCAATTGTAGCTTCTCTATATATAATCTCATTAAGGACCGTAGGCACAGCATGTTTCTTAAACCTTTTATAGAAGAGCAAACAGACTTAGAAAAGTTGGACAATATGCTCCAAAGAGTGCAGACAGAATGGCCCCAAGGGGGCCAGCTCGGGTCAGGTCCAAAGCTCCTTCATAGTCCCTTTATCCTGCACTGGACTTGTTCTTTCTGCCACTGCAGATATTAAAAAATAAAATCATTCCTTTTTTTTTTTCTTTAAAAAAACATGCACAATTAAGATTCCTTTCCATTTCTTCTACATCCACTCCAAATAGTTAAGGCTGGATCATATTCCTTCCCACCACCTTCGCTTCTTTCACTCCCCATAATTTCTTGTTCATCATCCTCAGAACCTTTTGTGTTTTTTCACTATTTAACATTTCCCTGTGTTAACTCCCAATGTGTTTTTGAGTCTCGTCGAACAATCTCATGTCGGTTTCCTGTTTTCCTATTGCTGCTGTCACATGTTACCACACACTCAGACGCTTAAAACAATGCATATATATTATCTTACAGTTCTGGAAGTCAGAAGTCTGAAATGGGTCTCACTGCCAAGAACCAAGGTGTTGGCGAACTGTATTCCTTCTGAAGGTCCCCGGGGAGAATCCGATTCCTTGCCTTGTCCAGATTCTAGAGGCTGCCCACATTCCTTGGCTCCTGGTCCTCTTCAACCTTCAAAGCCAGCAGTGGCCAGTGGCGTCTCTCTTGCTGCATCCCGCTGGCCTCTGCTTTTGTGGTCAAAGCTCCTTCTCCGACTGTTCTCCTGCTTCTCCCCTTCACTTCCAAGGATCCTTGTCATTATATTGGGCCCATCCAGATAGTCAGGCTCAGGTCAACTCCTCCATCTCAATGTCAGCTGATCAGCAACCATAATTCTATCTGCAGCTTTAATTACCCCTTGCCGTCTTGCCATGTAACATAACATATTCACAGATTCCAGAGATTAAGATGTGGACATCTGTGGGGGCCTGGGGGTGTTATTAATCTGTACTTGTGAAGTGGTCTGTCCTAACTCTACTAGTTACAGGGACCCTGAAACTTTGGGCATATACGTCTTTTGCTATTCAAACCTGGTGAGTAAGAGAGCAAGAATCTGGGACCTTTCCTTGTGCAACTTCCCATTTGATGATTATGTAGGTGCATTTCAGGGAAAATTAAGAGGGTTGGTGTTCAGTAATAAAAATGAGTCATGAAATGGCAGACATACCCTTAGCTTTCTGGAATGATTTGATTTTTTGACATATTAAGCATTCAGATGATTTATATCCATAGAACAAACATTGAGTAGAAACTACTAAATAAAAGCAGGCAATCACACTGAGGGTACTCACCAGGGACCTGTGGCCAATGACTTGGTCAATCTGAAGGAGCACCTCATTAGTACTACGTGCAGAGACGACATCACAGGCAAGTCTTAGTGCTTAAAAAATATTCTGCCAGTCTTCTCTTCCAGAAGGTTCTTGTTGACAAGTGAGGTTCTGTGTTCTGGGTCAAAGTCTGTTCCTGTTAGATATAAATATATCACTTAAAACACAGCATGCATTATAATGTTGAAAATAATTACTTTCATTTTTTATAGTTATGGAATTATTTTCTAAAGGGTAACTTCAATAAATTTTAGATATAACAATCTTTCCTTAGTGACGGTGAAACAGAATAAATATCAGTTTTTATCTTCAGAAATAAAAAGTCTTTAAACCCTTTCTACATCATAAATATATTTTTTATAAATGGAAAAATTATGTATATATATTATATTTTTAAAATATATATTTTAAATATAAAATATATTTTATATATGTATAAATAATTGTTTCATTTTGCTATGTGGAATTTTCTTCTGTTTAATTCTTTCCCTTGAACATCCAAGTTAAAATTCACTCAAATGTTTCTTTGACTTTATGAAACTAGAAAAAGAAACTTCTAGTATACAAATATACATTTTTGTATATTTGTACACATACAGCAAATACATATAAATGTATTTTTATGTAAAATGATACAACTGCTGTGAAAAATATTTTGGCAGTTCCTCGAAAAGTTAAACATAGAGTTACTATATGATCTAGCAATTTTACTCCTGGGTATATGCCCAAAATAATTGAAAACACATGTTCACATATAAACTTGTCTATGAATATTCATGGAAGCATTATTCATAACAGCCAGAAGGTGAACACAACCCACATGTCCATCAATGGGTGAGGAATAAGAAAAATGTGGTACATCCATACAATGGAGTATTATTCAGCCATAAAAAGGAATGAAGTACTGATATGTGCTACAGCATGAATGAATCTCGAAAACATTATGCCAAGTGAAGGAAGCCACATATTTTATGATTCCATGTGTATAAAAAGTCCAGAGCAGGAAATCCACACACATAGAAAGTTGATTGATAGTTGTCAGGGTTTGGGAGAGGAAAGAATTGGGAGGTACAGAGTTTCTTTTTGGGATGATGTAATTGCAGTGGTTATGGCTGTACAACATTTTGAATATACTAAAAACCACTGAATTATAAACTTCAGAAAAGTTAAAATGGTGAATTTTATCTTGTGAATTATATTTTTATTGAGATAAAATTTAATTTTATCAATATAAAATAGAAAACTATTTTTAAACTTGACTCAAAGAACTCTTCACTTTGATAAAAAATATATTTGGCTCAAATAATTGAAACGTATCATTTAAAAAACTTTGGTTTCTTTAAAAGACCTGTCTCTATGAGAATTAGGTAGAGAGAAGGAAACCAGGAGTGTTCAATGTTACCAACTTTTTTTTTTTTCCTGAGACGGGGATTTGCTCTTATTGCCCAGGCTGGAGTGCAATGGCGCATTCTCGGCTCACTGCCACCTCTGCCTCCCAGGTTCATGATTCTCCTGCCTCAGCCTCCTGAGTAGCTGGTGTGCCACCACACCCAGCTAATTTTTTTTTCTTTTTCTTTTTTTTTTGTAGAGACGGGGTTAAACCATGTTGGCCAGGCTGGTCTTGAACTCCTGACCTCAGGTGATCTGCCTGCCTCAGTCTCCCAAAGTGCTGAGATTACAGGCGTGAGCCACCGCACCTGGCCATTACCAACTATTTTTAAATTTCTAGGTAAAATCTGAGTAAATTAATTCAATGCTGTATGTATGGAAGACTTGTTTCCCAAGTAAGTGGTAGAACAACATTCAACAATAAAGTTTCGATATCAAGCAGAAACCAATTCAAATTGAATACCCAGATCTTTTCCTATCCCTAAATCCATAATTTTAAATGTTTTAGTTATCAACTCAGAGGTGCCCAAGAGAGAGAATTCAGTCATAGGTTCCTAGTTTCTGTTTCTGGTTGGGGCAGTAAAGCCCCTTCCTCATCTCTCTTTTCTGCTTATCACTAGAGACAGAAACTAAAAACCATGGTTTCAGGCTGCTAAAAGCCTAAAACAAAACAAAAGAGAACAACAATAAAATAAGGCAGATTGGACAAGCTTGTCTAAAGCACAACTCAATAAAACAAATTCTTGTTTTGGAAGGAAAATACAAATTGTTTGAATTACTCAAATTGCATTTGGTATTTTTTAACAAATAGGAAACACAGTCAAAAATAAAAGAAAAACCATAGATATTTACATTTTAATCCCAAAATATATGATACAAATAAAATGCACATGTATTGTGATAAATTATTATGAAAATAATAATTTCCTTACTAAGTCATGGTGAGAATTAAGTGACTTGATATCCTACATGTGATCTCCTCTACATGTTGTACAGAGGAGAATTTTATTAAAATAGAGTGTTGTTGTGGTCACGTTCCAGAGGAGGAAGGCCTGTTTGTGGTCCTAACACCTGGGAGTTTCTCAGTATATTTTAATTGGATGGATAGAGGGATGGATGGATGGATGGACAGACAGACAGATAGACAGACCGATGGATGGATGGGCCAATTTTCAGAAACATAACTGGTATCTCACTAGCAAAAACAATGAAAGGACACTGGGAATACTCAATGCATTCTCATCACATGCCCTTGGTTACCATATAAACTCTATAATAGTGATTTTGTCTTTTTTTATTCACAGATGTATCCCCAGTGCCATCATAGTGCCTGGAATGTATTAAGTTCTCAATATATATTGGTTGGGTAAATGAGCATATAGAAGATACTTTGGGACCTTTTGAATGTAAATCAAGTATATTTAATAGGGGATAAGAAAGGAAGCTAACTTTAACTATAAGTGAGGGCGTGGAGGAAGGAAGAATGAGAGAGGGATAACTGGCCTTGGGAAAAGTGGAGATAAACCGACACTTTGATCACATGTAGGATATCAAGTCACTTAATTCTCACCATGACTTAGTAAGGAAATTATTATTTTCATTGTGCAGGGAAAAAAAAGTGAATCAGTTTAAGTAATTGTGCAAAGTCACAAGGCTAGTAAGTGGCAGACCCAGATTTGTTGACTCCAGTATGTGTCACTTCTCCCTAGTGACACGCCGGCTTAGCTACCTTTGGACTTCTCTGCTCTCTTACTAAGAATTCTCTTGTTATAAGAATTATCTTACAATAAAAAATTTTAAACTATACACTTTTGTATTAGTCCATTCGCATGCTGCTATGAAGAAATACCTGAGACTGGGTAATTTATAAAGAAAAGCGGAGATTAATTGATTTGCATTCCCGCATGGCTGGGGTGGCCTCAGGAAACTTACAAATATAGCAGAAGGCACCTCTTCATAGGGCAGCAGGAGACAGAATGAGTACTGAGCAAAGGGGGAAGCCACTTATATCACCGTCAAATCTCCTGAGAACTCACTCACTGTCAGAAACGGCATAGGGGAAACCACGCCCATGATTCAATTATCTCCACCTGGTCCCTCCCTTGACACGTGGGGATTATTACAATTTAAGGTGAGATTTGGGTGGGGACACAGAGCCAAACCATATCAGCCCTACTTTTTCTTAAAAAAAAAAAAAAAGTCTTTTTTTGTTTTTTTTTTTTGAGACGGAGTCTCGTTCTGTCGCCCAGCCTGGAGTGCAGTGGCCGGATCTCAGCTCACTGCAAGTTCCGCCTCCCGGGTTTATGCCATTCTCCTGCCTCAGCCTCCCGAGTAGCTGGGACTACAGGCTCCCGCCACCTCGCCCAGCTAGGTTTTTTTTGTGTGTGTGTGTTTTAGTAGAGACGGGGTTTCACCATGTTAGCCAGGATGGTCTCGATCTCCTGACCTCGTGATCCGCCCATCTCGGCCTCCCAAAGTGCTGGGATTACAGGCTTGAGCCACCGCGTCCAGCCAAAAAAAAAAAAGTCTTAAAACTTTCATCTTCTCTTTTAATAGCTACAAAGAATATAATTTCTGGAGTATAATAAACGATGACCTTTAAAATAAAACTACTACCGCATTATTTTAGATGCATCCAATAAATCAAAATGTCACAGAAGTCTGATTTTTACCACCATCAGCTTAAAATATATGCACACAAGCTCTTTAACAGGAATTTTACATTGCTATTTTTTAAATTCGTATTTCCATTCCATTCCCCCACATGTATCTTAATGCAATGTATTTCCATACTTGAAAATAATATATTGATCACCCTGTTGTGTTTCTCTGCAACAAAATACTTATAAGTCTCTAATTCTTAACATTTTTTCCAAAATTGGCTTTCATTATATTGTTAGTAGTATATAATTCATCAAAACCACAAATTTTAATCTTGATAAACAATGATCAAATACCAAAAGTAAAATTTTGTGGGAAATGTAGTTGCTAGTGAATGAATTGGCCCTTTTTATTTCTTATTAGCTTATTTAGCTCAAGATCAGTGATTCTTTCTACTGAAATGAGAGAGGTTCAGCAACAATCCTATTTCCATTTTAGTTTCCAAAACTAAGTTCTAATAAAATTTATTCAACATAAACAAGAAGTTGTGAATGAAAAAAATGTGCTACACAAATGTCACTCAATTCTTTTAACTTCTCTTGAGTAGTAAACTGCCATGGTCTGAATGTTTGTGTCCCACACCCCCAATTTGTATGTTGCAACTTAACTCCCAATGTGTTGGTATTAAGAGGTGAGGCATCTGGGATGCTGTTAGGTCATGAGGATTGAGCCCTCCAGAATGAGGTGAGTGCCCTTACAGAAGACACCTGAGAGAGCTTGTTTGCCCCTTCCTTCCACCATGTGAGGACGCAGCAAGAAGGCACCACCTGTAAAGCAGAAAGTAGCCTGCACCAGACACTGAATCTGCTGGTGCCTTGGCATTGCACTTGCCAGCCTCCAGCACTGTGAGCAACAAACCTGTTGTTCATAAATCACCCAGTCTTAGGTATTTCGTTGTAGCAGCCTGAATGAACTAACATATATACCAAGAGCAAGATACTAATTTATCATCTAGAATTAATTTGAATGATTTCCAGGCTGACAAGTCCTCCCTCCATTATGATGAAAGCACCCTGACCAGGAGGTGTGGAGCTGGTAGGTTCCTGTTCTTGACACCAGCAAATGCGCTGCCCCTCATTCAGCCCCCAGACAGTTCTTACACCCTGGGACAAAGCAGGGTAGTAATATTTGGGGAAAATCGTGGTCGAGGGGTTGCCTTTCTTTTGAAAAGCAGGGCAACTGTGAAAGAGGAAGTGAAAACTTTGACGAAACACCCATTTTCGGAGAGAGCAATTCTACAAAAGTATATACATGACAATTGAGAATCTGGAAATGGAATCCTTTAGTGAATGTTCCAAGTAGCTTGCGTAACTCCTGAGAATCGTTTTATCTTCCAAGGGTCCATGTACTTCAGTTTGAAGATCTCTGTCTTGAATGAGCTGCTAAAGGTTAAAAACTGCCCTTTTCACTGTTTCACCAGAAGCAGGCCTTAGAGGACCTAACAAGCCACAGAGGAGTTGCAGAGAGTTTTATGACTCTTCTCCTGCCTAAGATGCAACTGCTAGGCCACAGCTGAGCAGAGCCCCCATCTTGCTGTTGACCTGACACTGTAAACAGCAGTGTGCCTGGTGCTTTGCAGTTCACAAAGTGCAGCCACGTGTTATCCACAACCATCTAAGAGGGTTTTCTTTGTTGCAACCATCTGTCTTAAGAGCACAAAATATTTTGTTTCAACCAAGCTTTTGACTGCACCAAACAAAAATACCCCAACACTCAGCAGAGCATCCCATTCGTCTATCTTCTCACGAATGAATAGGTGTTATCGTGTGGGAATAGATGAAGCAGTGGGTTTCTGTTCGAGTCTATCACCATCACAAAAAAAAACGTAACTTGTATTTACTCTGTTCTCACTCTGCTAATAAATACACACCCAAGACTGGGTAATTTGTAAAGGAAAGGGGTTAATTGACTCACAGTTCCACATGGCTGGGGAGGCCTTACAATCATGATGGAAGGTGAATGAGGAGCAAAGTCATATCTTACATGGTGGCAGGCAAGACAGAATGAGAGCCAGAGAAAGGGGAAATCCCTTATAAAATCACCAGATCTCATGAGACTTACCACTGCAAGAAGAGTATGGGGGAAATCACCCCATTGATTCAATTATCTCCCACTGGGTCCCTCTCAGGAGACTTGGGAATTATGGGAGCTACAATTCAAAATGAGGTTTGGGTGGAGACACAGCCAAGCCATATCATAACTGCAACAAGCCAAAGTGTTATAGCACTAACATTGCAGACAACAGTTTTAGAAGACTGCCTCTACAGGAAACTTCTGCAGAGGTCCTGTGCCTTTTAAAGGGCATGATTTTGCTAATTGTTATTCTCAAGGAGGGAGCATTCTCTACAATTGTGTCAGAGCCCCACCTTCAGCTCGGCTCTGTGGAGGTATGACCAGGTTTCCTATCATCTGATTTTGTCTCCCCAGCCACACGGAAAGGCTCGAGGTAAGCCACTGACCCAAAGCAGCCCAACCCAGAGCTTGACTGAGTGACAGAGAACTGACTCTGGGACGAGGATGGTACAGACAGAATGTGGATCGCTCCTCTAGGAGAGCTGAAATTAGGAAACCGAGAGAAGTGAGAAAGAGAGAGATGCAGAAAAAAATCTGCATCAAGAGATACCCTGATGTAGAATTGGGCATTAGATGGCTGAGGCAGGCCAAAGTGAAGGGCAAAACTAAATACAGAGAAAACGGACACACTGAGTCAGCATGAAAACCTGTTTCAAAAGAGGAAAATGCAAAAAGAGAAGGACAGATGGTTCCATTAAAGGATAAACGATCAGCTTACTCCTGAGAGCTGCCTCATTCCTGATGTAAAGTCGTACAGTCAATTGACTTGAGCAAACTGACCTCTGCAGCCCAGTTGGACAGAAGGCACGGCCCCACCCTTCGCAGCTGGGTCTAAGGCTCCACCACCACAAGAAGCAGCTCACTTCCTCCTCCTCCTCTCTTCCAAGAGGGAAATGGAACAGAAGCACCCTGGGCCTTTGACATCCACCTTGCTCACCAACCCAAGTAAGATCCACAGCCTCTTTTCCAGCAGCAGTAATTTCCAGCATGTATATTCAGCAAATGCCATTTTGTTATCCTCCTCTAACTCCATGAGCTTTTTGTTTCCCCCTTTCACTCCCTTATGAAAATCCCTGGACTCCAATTCCCCTGGGACTCCTTATGGGTCTCTGCCCAATGCTTTCCAAATGACAGGTTTGGGAACAAGATCTGAGATCTTCCAAATCATTATCTCTACCACAGAGAATTTATTTTCTCAGCAACCCAATCTTGAAAACAAATACACCCTGCTGGGGTTCTCATCAAATGGGGGAGGAGAAATGTACAAGATTGGGGGACCGGATAAACAGAACACTGAGCATTGGATGTTTCCAGTCACAGAAAGGTAACAGAAGCATAAAAACGTTTTCTCCTCTTCCAAAGTAACATTAAATCTTTGATTTCTGTTTAATGATAATTTTTTATTGGTTCAGTAAAATAATTTACTACTAACTTAATGACTGCACATACTTTCCTTTTTGGCCTTTTGACACTGAGCCATCTGAATACTCTCTTTCCAAAATAATTTTTGTGATTGCTTGAACACCTGTTTCTATATACATTTCTCTTTCTAAAATAGAATTCTCAAATATTCAGGTTTTGTAGAGAAATAAGCAGAGGATCTCAGAGGTCATGAAAGTGTTCCCAGAAAAAGAATGGCGTGTCCTATTCACCTCCATCCACCTGGACACCTCCTTTGGAGGGCTACATTTTTTTCTGTTCAGAGTCAACCTAACCATTTTCCAACATTCAAGCTGGTTACTTGGTTTTGCTCTTTCTAAAATCCCACTTTTTGGAGTTGACCCTACCTTCAGACCTTCAAAGAATTTAGGTTGGTTTGAGTTCTTTAGCAAAAACAGTCACTCTCATCCCACATCCCAAGGTTTTCAAAGTGGGTCATGAGTCTGTGTGGTCCATGGACCACTGGAATGTGGATGGAGCTTCATGTTCTCTGAGAAGCAACAAGGAAAACTGGACAATTACTCAAGTAAATTCTTGAGAATGACTCGGAGTTCCAACTTGATCAGAATGTGCTGGACTATGGCCAAGCCCACCCCCACCTTTCCTTCCCTCCAGATTCAGCTGAACTGTTTGAGACTGCTGCAGAGTTCTCAGTTAACATTGGAGTTGAGTTTGCTAGTGCAATTGGACCAGATCTCAGTTCACCCACCATCTGGCAATATAGGCTTTTATTATCATTTTCCCCTGAGGTCTCCTCCCAATATCAACAGAAAATTTGACAGCAACCATAATAATGTCACTTCTCGGAACCACACGAAGGTGATACATGTTCCAAAAATATACAACTGACTTTCCAGATCAGAGGAGCCCTTTGCCTCCAAGTGAAGAATGACATCTTGATTCAGACTATTGTCAAGTCTCTTGCCAAAACCACTAATCCCCCACATGTCTTGCTGTATGATTTTCCCCCTAAGTAGGGCTGAGACTCTATCTGAATTCTCTGGACCTTTCAGACCTCCCAGAATTGCCTTGGGGGTGAACTCCAACAATAACACTCAACAATTCCACTGGGCAAGGCCCACTCCCAACTACAATGTGAGGCTAGCATTTGCCTTCGATGACTTCTCACCTCTGCTGCCACTTCCCCTCCATGGAAACCATCTGCCTCCCTCCATTGCTATCTGTGCACTCATGGTTAGTGAATAAAAGTACAGCTTTGAAGTTAAGATTTGTGTTCAGATCTTGATGACTCCAATCATGTAAGTAATTAATTAATAATGCAACTAAAAATTACACTTTGCCATGTAATCCTTAGCAAGTTTGCAGCCCCTGTGAGCACTTGATTTCTCAGTGTGTAAAATTAATACCTAACGGACTTAAATGAGTAGGACTTGGTGCCTACTACAATGCCTGGCATGTAGGAGCAGCTCAATAAATGTTTCTTTCCTTCCTTTCTAATCTGCCATGCAGGAAAAAAAAAAAAAAAAAAAAAAAAAAAAAAGAGCTCACAATATATTGGGAAAAAGCCATAAACATAAAAACCTGGCTGGGCGTGGTAGCTCACACCTGCAATCCCAGAACTTTGGGATGCCAAGGCAGATGGATTGCTTGAGGCCAGCAGTTCGAGACCAGCCTGGGCAACATGGTGAAACCACATCTCTACAAAAAATACAAAAAAAAAAAAAATTAGCCAGCTGGGTTGCACATGCCTGTAGTCTCAGCTGCGTGGGAGGCTGAGGTGGGAGAATCACTTGAGCCCAGGAGGCGGAGGTTGCTGTGAGTGGAGATCGCACCCCTGCAGCCAACCTAGGTGACAGAGTGAAACCCTGTCTAAAAAATAAAAAATAATAAAAAAGTGAAAACCAGGGAACACCAGGCAGACCCCAGGAAGCAGGCAAGACTTGATTTAGGAAGGAAGGAAGATCTGGGGAAATGAAAAAGGAAAAAGGAACAAACTATGACAGTACCTTGTAAAGTACCTTTTAAACGTCAGGAAAGAAAAATCACAAGGGATAAATTTTTCAGTTAGTTAGAAGGAGATATACAGAAGGACAATTCTAGGTAGAATCACAGTTAGCATACATTCATTCTGAGAATAAAAGACTGGAAAAAGATATACCACACAAACAGTCAGCATAGGAAACCTATAATGGATATATTAACAGCACATAAAATAGACTTCAGGATAGGCAGTGACCCTTGATAATGATTTAAAATTAATATTGCAGGAAGCTATAAATAGTAATATATGTGCTTAACAACAGAACTTCAAATTAGATGAAGGAAAAACTGCAAAATTGAACTAAAAAATAGACAAATCCTAAAATATAGTTGGGAATTAATAATCTTCTCTTGGTTATTGATAGAACAAAGTACAATATCAGTTAAGACATAGAAGATCTGAATAACACTATCAACCATCTTTACTTAATTTACTACATACTAGCTCACTATACCAAGCGATCATAGTATATATTCTTTTCAAGTGGACATGGCATGTCCACCAAGATAGATTATATCCTGGATTGTAAAACAAGTTTCAACACATTGCAAAAGACTGAAATTTTACAGAGAATTACACTAGAATTCAATGGTAAACTATCTAGGAAAGTCCCAAATATTTGGAAATTAAACAGCACACTTCCAAATAACCCATGAGTCAAGGAAGAAATCAGAAAATATTTTGAGATATATGATAATAGAAACACAATATATCTAAATTTACAGGATGCAACTAACCCAGTGCAGAAAAGGATCTTCTAGGTATAAAAGTTTCTATTAGAAAAGAAAAAAAAATCAAAAATCAATTACCTAAGCTTCTTTCTTAGAAAACTAGGAAAAGAACAAAATAAACCTGAAGCAAAATGAAAGAAATAATAAATATTAAAGAGGAAAGTAACAAAGGAGAAGGCATTCAAACAGTAGAGAAAAATCAATGAAACCCAACATTGGTAGTTTGGTTCTGTATACAATTGATAAGCCTGAAAACCTGGGAATGTTAAAAATAATAATATGACAGTATCAAATGACAAAGGGGATTAAAAAGATAATTGGAGAATCTTCTTATAATTATATGCCAATAAATTTAACAATGTAGAGGAAATAAATAATTTTGGGAAAGACATCAATTATCAAAACTGACACAAGAAACAATAGAAAATTTAAATGGCCTATAGCAATTAAATTTATAATTAATGAATTTTGTAAGTAAAAACCTTCCCCAAAGAAAACTTCAGGGGATAATTGGTTTTACTAGTGAATTCTATCAAACATTTAATGAAGAAATAATACCAGTTTTTTAATATACTCTTTCTGAATATAGAAAAAAAGAGAATGCTGGCCAACTTATTTTAGGAGGCTAGCATTATTTAGATACCAAAACTGACAAAGATATTATAGGAAAACTACAGATCAATATATCCTGTGAATATAAACACGACTCCCCTTAACTTAATACTAACAAATAAAATCCACATATATGTAAATGCAAATGACCAAGAATAGACTAAGCAATTTTTATAAAAAGCAACAAAGTTGAAGGACTTACACTAGTCTTGCTAAAAAACTACAGTTGTAAGAATGATGGTAAACAAATAGATATGTAGATAAATGGAATAAAAAGACTCACACGTGATGATCAGTTGATTTTTTACAAAGGTGCCATGGCAATTTAGTGGGGGAAAATGTCTTTTCAACAACTGGTGTTACAACAACTGGATATTCACATGGAAAAAATAATTTAATGAATCCTTATTTCCTACCATACCCAGAAATTAACTTGAAAGAGATCATTGAGGTAAAAGTAACACTACTACCAAAGAAGAAAACATAGGAGAAAATTTCTGCAACTTTGGCATAGGTATAGAGTTCTCAGGTAACAAGAAAAGCACAAATCACAAAAGAAAAAAATTATAAATTATATTCCATCAAAATAAAAACTTTTGCTTCTTAAAAAATCACAAGAAAATGAAAACACAATTCTCAGAATGGGAGAAAATACTCACAATGCTTGTATTTAATATTGATCTTGTATCCACAATATACAAATAACTCTTACAATTCAACAATAAGAAGATAAAAAGGCAAATTTTAAGTGGAAAAAAGATTTGAATAGGCACTTCACAAAAGAAGCTATATGAATGTTCGATAAGTACATTAAAAGATGTTCAACATCATTAGTTATTGGAGAAATACAAACCACTCTGCGATACCTCTGTATAAACATTAGGATGGCTAAAATTTAAAAATTAACAGTAAAATAAATATATGGAGCAACGGGAACTCCTATGCATTGTATTGTACCTTGCACTGAGAAGGTAGAATATAACCACTTGGGAAAACCATTTCTTTTATAATTAAATGTACATCTACCATATGACCCAGACCTTTCATTCCTAAATATTTACTTGAGATAAGTGAAAATGTATACCTACACAAAGGCTTGTAGAAAAATATTCATAGTAGCTTGATTTGTAGTAGCCCTATACTAGAAACAATACAAATGCCCAAAAATAGGTAAATGGATTTTTTTTCCAAGTGTAATCTCCATACAATGGGATACTACTCAGCAATAGAAAAGAACAAACTCCTAATCCACACAACATGGATGAATCTGAATATTGCTATATAGAGTCAGAGAAGCCAGATACAAGACAGTACACATGGTGTAATTCCATCAACACAAAATTCTAGAAAATGCCACCTAAAATGAAGTCTACAGTGACAGAAAGCAGATCAGTACTGGTCTGAGGATGAGGTGTGTAAAGAGGGATGGATAGCAAAGAGGCAGAAAGAAACTTCTGGGAGTGACAGAAAAATACTACAGCTTGATGGGCGGTGGTGGTTTCACAGGGTGAATGCATCAGCAAAACTTCCTCAATTCCATGCTTTAAGTGGATGTGATTTATTGAACATAGATTATACCTCAAGAAATGTACTTTTTAAATTCCCTAATGATATGGTTTGACTTTGTGTCCCCACCTAAATCTCATCTTGAATTGTAATCTCATAATCCCCATGTGTCATGGGAGGGACCCAGCGGGAGGTAATTGAATCATGGGGGTGGTTTCCCCCATGCTGTTCTCATGATACTGAATGAGTTCTCATGAGATCTGATGGTTTTAAAAGGGGCTTCCCTCTTCGCTCGGCACTCATTCTCTCTCCTGCTGCCCTGTGAAGAGGTGCCTTCCACCATGATTGTAAGTTTCCTGAGGCCTCCCCAGCCATGCAGAATTGTGAGTCAATTAAGCCTCTTTTCTTTATAAATTACCCAGTCTCAGGTAATTCTTCATAGCAATGTGAGAACAGACTAATACTCTTAACAAATAATCTCTGTACCTGCCCTCAAAAGTTTTGTAATGCAGAACAGTAAATCACCACACACTATTTCTGTGCTATATAATAAAGTTCTGGACAAAGGTGTTCACAGGAACCACGCTCTTTAATCCTTGACCTAGGTCTTAAAGCACAGGTAGGTGGTATAAAACACAGACCTTGGTCTAAAACACAGACCAAGGAGGAGGTCTCTTCGAGCAGAGGGAATAGTAAGTACAAGGGTGTGAGGTAAGGAAGTGTGTACAGTGAACCAGAGAAATCATAAAAAGCTTGGGATGACACAAGAGATAAAACAAAAAAGTTGACCTGAGACCACACTATTCTATTCCAAGAAATGTGAAATCAGTTGCGAAGGCAAAGGGGAACTTTTGGAAGCTTTTAAACAAACAAGTGGCACAATGTGTGTGATGGGTATTACTGACATTTGCCACCTGTTTCCTTCTCTTTCCAGACATGTGGTAGACTTCATTTCTCTGCCCCTTACAGAATAAAGCATGATCAAGTGATCCATTTGGTCAATGAAATGTGAGTAGAAGTAGCCTGTGTCACATCCAGGAGGAAGCTTGTAGGGTAGTTTTAGTTTAGCACATTCTCTTCCCCTTCTGAGGTGATTAGAGAAGATGATGTTGAGAGGGAATTTCCAGGAGGTCCCTGAGTGGCTGCAATAAGCAGAGCACCCCCACCCCACTCCCACTTCCCCACGTCCTGCGATGAATATGTAGTATAAATGATGAGAAAACTTCCATAATGATAAGCCTCTGGATTGGGGGAATTGTTTGTAACCGTCCCTAAAGTCACCTGTCCTTGCTAGCATAATGTGCAATTTTAATTGGTAACTCTGATAATTACACAGATGAGTTCCAGAGTAGAAAGACTGCAGGACAGAAAACTAGCTAGATGGCTACCATAATCCACAGATGATAGTGCAAGGCAGGAACCATGAACTTAGAGAAGTAGAGAAGGAGTTCAGAGATGCAATGGCAAGAACTGACATGAGTTGGTAATCACTCAGATTCTAAAAGCACCGAAGAGCCTAATTGTTTCAGAGGTGTTGAAAAGAGAAAGTTCTTGAAAGAAAAAGGATGGCTAAGAGGGGAGATGAAGTAAAACAAGATTAACGAAGCAGCTGTGGGCAGCATAAGAGGTGTATCTTGTATCTCATCAAAAGCAGAGGCACGTCCCTCTACAATAAAGGCTAGAGGTAGATCATGAACTTAGGAAGAAAACAGGCTAAGTGTGAATGCTGGGTGAATTTGACAAGCCATTCAACTTCATTTGTGCATTCATTAATTCATTCAGCAAACAGTAACAGCCTCACTCATTCATCAACATCAGTAAAGAATACAAAAATGGCCCCTGTCCTAATGGGGCTTACATTGAAATGAAGCGAAGCAGACACAACTATGTAAACATTGCACAGAAAACGGACATGATACTGTGATTACAAATTATACAGGACTTGTCAAAGACAATAGCCACTCATTTTGTTTAAAACCCCTACATGGCATCAAAGTAAAAAATAGAGACCTCTATGTCCTTTGAATGTACAAAAAGAACCATCCTCCTTTCCTCTTATTGTTTTACATTTAAAGAACCAACTGAAAAATCAACTCTCCTGACCCAGAGACAACTGTTTAACAATCAAGACTTCCAGTTAATTAACACCACCTGGTGAGCCAGTCAAACATTGTTCTACAGGTAGCAGGTGGGGAATGAGTGGCTAATATGGCTTTTAGAGAAGCAGCTTCTCAGTATTTCAAGTACCAGGTGCAAATGAATTGCCAGCAGATCTTGGTGAATGTGGAATCTGATTCAGTGGATCCAGAGTGAGACCTGAGACTCTACATTTCCAACAAGCTCCCAGGGATGCCAAGGCAAGGTTCTAGAGGCCTTGGAAGTGTATTAACCTCAAGGGAGTTCATGGGCTATGCTTGCCTCCAGCTGTTTTAGTACTGAGCTCAGAAGAGCATCTCTACCACATGCCACCATTCTCATCAGGGCCACCTATTTTCCTTTGTAAAAAAAAAAAAAAAAATCAAATTTCACTATGTGACTATTGTGTGAAGATCCTGCACAAAGGGTTTTTGCTAGCTTATTAGACTCCAACAACTCCTTGAGGTAGGTACGGTGAGTATGTCTATTTTATAGAAGGGAAGACTCCAGCCCAGGGAGGTTAGATCACACTAGTAAGTATGGAAAAGACTCAGAACTCCAGAGTCTACTCCAGAGGTCAAGCTCTCCAGCATTGCCTCTTTCTTGCTGTATTTACATCACAAGTTTCTATCCGGCTCTGTATCTGCATCAGAAATGACTTGCAGTTGACTGCTACCTCCTGTTCCAAAGTTGATAAAACCAAGTCTAGTCCTCCAACAAAATGACCTGGTTTCAGGAAAAGGCAATTAAAATTCAAATTGAGGAATCTTCTGGAATTTGGCAAAGAGAAGAAGCATTTAACATTAGCATTGAGACATTTTTGTTTGTACTTTTTAAAATAAATATTGTCAGTTTGTGAAAGATAATCATGTGACTCTCAGAACTCTTGGACATTGTCACTTCATCAACAGAACACCTGCTGTTTCATTCCACAAGTATGGCAGAAGTTTCCAGAAGAACCTTCCCTACCAATGGAAAGAAGCTACTGCATGCCACACTGCAACATCTGCGATATGGTCATACATTCCGCAGTGTTCCCAAGTTGTAATGAAGAGTTTAATATATGTGCTTTTTATTATTCTATTAAGAATATATCCTAATTCAACATGTGCGTGAAAACAGGAACTCTCAAACTTGATTGTGCATGGCAATGTACAGGACATTTTAAAACAGCTAGAGAGTCTGCTAAAATTGGCTTGGAATGGTCTGGGTATCAATATTTTTTGATCCTCCCAAAGATTCTAATGCTCAACCACAGTTGAGAATCACTGGCATAAAAGACAGAAAGAAGACAGTAAGATTCACGCTATAGTCAAAATAAAAGGAATGGGAGGAGTGTCTTCATTCACTGTTAAGGTTTTGCCTACTTGCATGGCTACAAAGGTCTAAGACACCAATAGACCCCAAGTTTAACTGCAAGAAAGTGGTTCCCTACAATCAGTGACCAACTGCATAGATCATACTTGCTGTCTGAAACCAACTGCAGCAAATATCAGCAACACTGTTCCAAAGCAAAGATTCTTAACCTGAGGATGGAATTCAGGTGATCTGTATAGGAAACTTACATAGGAAAATAAGTTGCATCTTTATTTTTAGTAACATGTCACAGAAGTTCAACATGTCCTCCCTTATGATCATAGGCAACAGACCACAGTAGTATTGGCAGTTCTTGATAGTTTGCACCCACTGGTATTTTCATATTACATTTCAGTTTGGGCTATTATCTCAAAATACCATTTGCGGTCATCACTACTTTGATATTACAGTTGCTTAATTGGCCTGCTGTTAAAGCTAGCTATTTAATGCAATAATGATGATGCACCTATGTTAGTTACTATATCACAACTTGAGGGCTTCCATAATTGCATTCCAATAAAACTGATTCTGATTTAATTGTATTTTATGCATTTCACAGCATTCTTCAGAGAAGGAGTCTAATTGCTTTACCAGAGCCAGTGTGGTCCCTAGCACAGGAAACGGCGAGAGCCTGCTGGAGGACGGTGCCCTGGCACATTTGCATCCCAGGCCACCCCCAGGAAGAGCGCACCCTGACCAGAGCTGGGTCTTGTTTTGCCCTGCATTTCCGCAGATAAGATTTGGCCTGAAAAGCAGTTCAACTCAGCGGAGAATAAGATGGGCTTTCTCTTTCTCCTCAGCTGCCTCTTTCTCTTGGCATTTTGGAGTGCCCCGACTGCCAGGCCGGTAACTCGAGCCTCCAAATTAATCAAAACACACAGCACCCAGTTTAAAGCCCAGACAGACAAGCCCAGGAGCCAGACGAGCTCTCCTCTGGTGACCCCCGGGCCACAACTCCCCAGCCGGGCCCGCCACCACCCCTTGAATGCCACGCTCCCTCCACTGCCCCTCCCAGGCAGGTGCAGGGGCCCCGGGACAGCGGTTGCCCCAACTATGGGAGCCTTACCTGTGGGGACGCCCGCAGCGCCGGGAGCTGCCGCCTTGCCGGCCCACGGGACGCGCACCTCCAGCCCCAATCCACCCGCGCCCCGCTGCCTCTTCGCGGCACTCTCGCAGCCAAGCCCGGCGGCTGCAAGTTGGAGGCGGGCTGGAGGCGGGGAACGCGGACCGCCGCGGGCGCGGGGAGCAAGCAGGGCCTCCTGAGTGCAGACGCCCGGCGCGCCTCCCGCTTAATCTGGGCAGGGCCGCTGGCCACTCCCTCCACCCTGCGCAGCCACCGCCCCACCGCACGCCCCCAAACTCCCCACCTCGGACCCGCACCCCACTTCCCCGCCTGGGCCCCCGGACCTTGGGAGCATCACCTCCTTAACCCTTTACCCTGGATCCGCGCCCACCTGCCCCGCAGGCGCCCAGCCCTTTCTCGCCTCCTGGGCACGATGCCCGGGTGGAAGGGACACTGCCTGGTAAGTTGGGAGGGAGGGGGGTACGAGGGCGGGACCTGAGCCACGTCTTCCCTCCCTTGGAGCCACAACCAAAAAGCCTGGGTGGGGAGGGACGAACCGTGCGACCGAGCCCTACAAAACCCGCCCCGGCCGAGTGGCTAGGCGAGCTTTCCAGCCGGGCTCCCCGAGCCGCGCTGCGCAGGAGACGCGGTGGCCTGAGAGCCTGCGAGTCCCCGGACTCGCCCGGGCTCTGAGCGCGCGCCCACCATGAGCCCCCGGACGGCGCCCAGATCGCAGGTGCTCCTGCTGCAGCTCCTGCTGGTGCTCCTGGCGGCGGCGCCCACGGCCAGCAAGGTGAGTGGGGGCTGCGCGACCCCCACCCCGCACTTCCATCCCCCCTCCCCGCGTCCGGGGGACACGCTGGCCCCACCCGCAGCGGCGCGATAGTGTAGCAGCTGCCCGACTAGTGGCGGGGCTGCGGGCTTCACGCAGGTCCCGGGACAGGCAGCGTGCGGAAGGGAGCAAGCGAGCGGGGATGCCCCGGAACAGGTGGAATGCGCGGAGCAGGGGGAAGAAGCGAGGAGGGGGTTTGTCCAGTGCCTAGGAATCAGAGACGGCGGGGACAGGCCTCCAGAGGTCAGTAAATTAAAAAATAGACGCATAGGTAATCGCCAGGGATGATACGTGAGAATACCGGATGTGGAGATGCACGGTGTCACGCTGGTGAATCAAATCAAGCAGCTTGGCCGAGCGCACAGAGGGCTGGCAGGAGACACCTGCAGGGAGTTCCAGCCGCCTCTTCCTAGCCGGGACCTCGCACTAAATCCTGACCTCTCTGGGGCTCAATTTCTTCCTTGCAAAACTTGCCCTCCAGTTTTCCTTTGCTATTGTTGGGAAAAGCAAACGCTATCACTGAAAAATTAAGAGCACCTTAGAAATCGAACTCAGGTTAGAATCAATTAAGCAATCTGTTACTTTGATTTTTGACTTGGAATTTGAGTGAAACCGGATTTATTTAAATCCGCGCCATATTCCTTATTCTTTGCCATTAAAGAGAAATTGATTGTCCTCGAAACAATTGTGCCTCCTAGAGCAGATCGTTGATTTTACCTTGTGAAAGTAAACTTTACTTGATTAGAAAGGAAGAAAAACTAATTATTCACTGACAATGTGATTAGTTACATAAAAAAACTAAGAGTATCTACAAACTGTTAGAAATAATAAGAAAATTCAATAAGATTGCTTGATCCAACATCAAAAATTAAAAAAATCAGTAGCATTTCTGTGCACCGTCCATGTGTGCACTGGATTTTACCTTGTGAAAGTTAACTTTTCAGATGCTTTGTGTTATTTTTACACTTTAAAAAGTTAATTTGTGTGATAACGTGGCATAGGAAATTTCATTTCCAAGGATGAGCAGATGTTTTTACAAATGTTATTGAGATTATGATTGGAAATTAACGGTCACAGAAATATTTATATATGTTACATGCAAAGAATTTTAGAACCTATGGTCACATATCATCCAAGTTTTTCCTATTTAAATTAAATGAAGACATTGCAGACAGTACAGGTGAAACTAAAGCCCTCTCCGACACCCCCATGCCCCTCCCCATTTCCCTGTCTTCCAAGAGGTATCGACTTTCACCACTTTCATGTTGTTTTCCAAACACTTTCCATGCATTTACACACACATATATGAACCCACAAACTATGTATGTTTTGTTGGCTTTTTAACATAAATGATACCGTGCTGTATTCCTTTGCAACCTGTAGAACAGTCCATGTCAGTATTTAAGATCTTCCTGTTTTTGCTTTGTTGCATAGTTCTTCACAATATGCCAAAGTTAATTGAACCATTTCCCTATCATTTTACATTTAGGTTATTCACTATTTCACATTCTAAAGGACATTTGTGATCCATGTCATCTCTTTATGTAGCTGGTTCTAACAAAAATGCACTTTGCATAGATTAGGAATTCCCAGTCCAGGGAATCTATGCTGCTGGGCACGATAGATAAAACTCATGCAAGTCAGTGGGGATTATCTACCAGCTTGAACCAGGACAAATAAATCCAAAAAAGCAAAATCCTAAAGGAAATGTATGTTGTGGGGAAGCCTGGAGAAGAGATCCAGAGCAGGGTTTGCACGTGTTTCTGAATTTAGAGGAAGAGGAATGAGATCAGGAAGGGGTGGAAGAATTGTACTTGTGTAAGGATCAGTCTGAAAAAGTAATGCTTTGGGACCATGCAAACTCTAATTATACCATTTTTCAATTCTGTTGTTATATTCCTTTATTATTTTTACATGTAAACTTTACTGCTTTGAGTTCGGCCACATCTTGGTGACTTCTTGCTGAAATTAATCCATTTGTATTGTTTTTCTCATCACTTGAAGTAAGTCTTTCATTAAAAAGTTTTCAGGATTATCATTTCCAGTGTACCTGCCGGGTTAGAGAGAATATGCTAGTAAAATAATGAAATGTGCCTTCATCTTGTAGAAAAAGGAATCACAGCATTCACTGATAATCAGGCAATGTGCACCAACATGGCTCCCTTCACAGAGAAACTCTGCTGTTGGGCAAGGCTGTTGACCACTCTGAGCCTCAGTTTTCTCATCTGTAAAATGAGAGAGTTGAAACCCCAATGGGGCCAGCAGGTGAAGTAAGGAGCAAGGCAATGGGGTAAGAGACAATCTTCAGAGCCTAGTTGTTAACATGCTAGAAGTCAAGCCCAATTGTGCCAGAATCACTTCAAGAGGGAAGTTGGGAATCCAGTGTTTATTAGAAACTTCCCAAATTCTAAATATTAGCAATAAGCCAAAACTTCACAAAAACATAGCATGGGCCAAACAATGTATAAGTGAGAGTTAAATGTAACTTTAGAGCCATTATATTTTATTATTTTTGTTCTACTCTAGTTAAGGATGTGTTTCGCTCTAAATTTCTTCAGTTTTACTTTAGCGTTTCTCAAAACAGGGAAATAGCAGTGGTGTTGACTCTACATGCTAAGTTTGTTTAGACGGGGTGGAACTTTCCACCCACACAATTTGTACTGATGTGCCCAGAATGAAATATCTCTGCTGCTTTGCACAGGCATCCAGTTCCAGGCTGGCTGCCCAGCGCATCCCCAGGTTTTATAACTGTCAGGACCCAGCTCACCCACTTGAGACAGGGAGTCACCTTGTTGTTGTCTCAGGCAACAGACCTGGGAGTGGAGGTATAGAAAGCCCCGTCTTTGATTTCTGGATAAGGTGATGTTCACACATTAAGACATCATGGTTTATCCTTCTTCTTGCCTTAGCATTCCAGAAAGGGCAACAATATGAGAAGCAAGTATTAAAAGTTGAAAAACACCTGCATTTGGGGAGAATGCTTTCTCGTCAGACTTCATTTTCAAATTTAAGCACTTTCAGTTAAATTAGAAAACAAAAAGTAATGGAACAGACACCAATTTATCTATCCCTGAGATTAAGCAAGTATTAATATACTTTGACTTGTTTGTTCTCAGATTTCTATCTTTAAGAAAAAAAAAATCTGAATACAGAAAGTCATACACACATGATTTACTCCCTCTTTTATCCCAAAAAGTTTATGTATGTAATTTACCTGCACAGTTTTGCATTGTGTGTGTGTGTGTGTGTGTGTGTTCTCTGTAAAAAATAAATATTACTGTTTTGTGGTCTTTCAGATGTAATAAATAGTTTCACATTATACATATCTATTGGAGCTTATTTTTTATCACTCCATATTATGTTTTTGAATTTTATCCATGTTGGTACATATAGATACAATGTATTTGTAGTATTTAGTATCCAGCTATATAAAGTATGGTTTATTTTTCCATCTTCCTAAACATAGTAAGCTTGTCTTTATATTTTCATTTTATAAAGTTGCAAGGCATATTTTGATATATGCACCATTGTGACAACTAGAATTTGAATTCCTAAGTTCATAGAGAAAACAAATTTAAATATATTAGGAATTGACAAATTCATCTGCAAAAGGGTTGTGCCAACAATGTACCAGAGTGCCTGTTTCCCTATATCTTCAGCAAAGCTTGTTTCCCTGTATGTTCAGCAAAGCTTGGTGTGCTTAGATGTTAATGGTGTGAAATGAGATCTTGTTTTGACTAGTGAGTTTGTAAAGTTTTTCGTATTTTACTTGGCCATTTATATTTCCCTCAGTGTGAACTGCATAGTACAACTTTCTGCCTGTTTATCTATTGTGAACTTCACCTTTTTGTTGCTAATTAGTTAGAAGTTATTTATATATTTGGATATAAAATTTTTGTCATTAAAGTGTATAGCAAATATTTTATTCCAATCTTTGGTTTATCTTTGAGTTAGTGCTTTCATGTATAATACTGTTTTCACTATAATCTCAAACTGATTTTTTTTTTTTTTTTTGGCATTTTGTCTTTTGTACCTTGTCAAACATTTTTTTTCTTTTCCTGGGATTATAGGAATGTTCTCCCACATTTAAAAAAAGTTTCATAGTTTAACTCTTTTCCAGTTAGATCTCTTAATCATGGAATTATTTTCTGCTTATGAGATCTACTTTTATCTTTTTCCTTGTAGATGACAAATTGTCCCAGCATTTTAAATCAAATAGTATATTCTTTCCTTCAAAGTTTTGCAGTGTTATAGCTGCAAACATGTATACCATTTATATGTGGGTCCATCTGTAAACTCTCTATTCCATTGGTCTAATTTTTTTTGGCCCTTCACCAATACCACACTGTTTTTGATCACTATGTTTACATTAAATCTATATCTGGTAGGACAAGTAGAAGATAGAACCGCTATCCCCGTTATTATTATTCTTTAAATTTATGACAGATATTCTTTCCTCTTTGTTCTTCTGGCTGAGTTTTAGCATCTGCACATCAAAGATCCATCAAAGATTCCTGTGGGATGTTAATTGGTATTGCACTGAACATATAGGTAGGTTAACTGCTTGTTGCTGAAGTATAAACACATGGATGGTGCACAGAAATGCTACTGATTTTTTTAATTTTTGATGTTGGATCAAGCAATCTTATTGAATTTTCTTATTATTTCTAACAGTTTGTAGATACTCTTAGTTTTTTTATGTAACTAATCACATTGTCAGTGAATAATTAGTTTTTCTTCCTTTCTAACCTTTCTGCCTTTTTTTCCCTTGTATTACTGTGCTGACCAGCTGTATTAGTCTGTTTTCATGCTGCTGATAATGACATACCCGAGACTCGGTAATTTATGAAGAAAAAGAGATTTAATGGACTCACAGTTCCACGTGGCTGGGAAGGTCTCACAATCATGGCAAAAGAACAAGGGACATCTTACATGGTGGCAGGCAAGAGGGAAAGAGAGCCAAGTGAAAGGGAAAACCCCTTATAAAAACATCAGATCTCATGGGCCTTATTCACTACCACAAGAAACCGCCCCCATGATTCAACTATCTCCCACCAAGTCCCTCCCACAACACATGGGAATTATGGGAGCTACAATTCAAGATGAGATCTGGGTGGGGACACAGCCAAGCCATATCACCAGCACTTCAGGGCAATGCTAAATAAAAGCAGTAATAGTATATATTTTTGTCTCATTACTGAAGTTAAAGGAAATATTTTTAATATTTTATTAAGAAATTTTCTATAGAGTTTTAATAATTCTCATCAGTTTAGGGAGTTTCACTCCCTAATATTACTGTCATCGTTCTACTTAATGACTGGATGTTAATGTTATCATTTATTTCACCTGTATCTATTTTAAGAAAAATCATATACTCTTTAGTCAGTCAAGGTAGCAAATTAATTTATTTTAAAAATAGTTAACCATCCTTGTATTGCTGTGGGATAAAATCTAGTCAAAATGACTTCTCAAAACGTATACTATTATTAAATATGGAACAAATACGGAACAGTGAATTAACAAATGTAGCATTTAATGGCTTATTAGCTGAATACCCACATAAAGACCATTCGGGTCAAGGAACAGCACACTGCTAGCACCCAGAAGTCACCCTTGCATCTGTCTCAGCCACAGTCCCCTTTCTTTTCCCTGAAACTAGAATCTGACTTCTAATAATCATTTCCTTGCTTTTTAAAATGCCTTTATCATCTAAATACTTATTCCAAGTGCTATATTTTGGTTCTGCCTGTTCTGAACTTTATATATGTAGATTCACACACTTTGAGATAGCGAACGTAAATTCGTATGCCATGCTCAGGGTATAAATGAAGCTAACACAGGAGTGGGCGCCTGTGAGAGTCCACCTAAGACATGTACACTATGGCCATACGTTTACTGACACCTCTAAACAGGAAAGTTGAGATCTTAAATAACTGATGTGTATGACGGAGCAAAATCCGCATGTGTGTAGTTTTCTGGAATGAAGCTGTTGGCATCTGTCTTAGTCAGCTTGGGCTGCCATCACAAAATACCATAGACTGAGTGGCTTAAACAGGCACTTATTTCTCACAATTCTGGAGGCTGGAAAGTCCAAGATCAGGGTCCCAAATTGTTACTGGTGGTGAATCCGTGTGGGTCTCCAGAAACTTCAATTCTTGCCTCCTCAGAAGAAAGAATTCAACTGAGGGGCAGAAGGAGAAACCAGGGCAAGTTTCTTTCTTTCTTTTTTTTTTTTGGTATTTATGAGGGTTATTTTATTTCTAAAGCCGTATGTAGTCAAGTGTCATCATATGACAAACGGTAAGGGCAGCAGTCGTAAGGCATGGCCTAGGCACTTGGGAGCCCGCCACAAACCAGGGCAAGTTTTAGAGCAGGTGTGAAAGTTTATTAGAAAGCTTTAAAGCAGGAATGAAAGGAAGCAAAGTACACTTGGAAGAGGGCCAAGCGGGCAACTTGAAAGGCAAGTGCCTCGTTTCACCTTTAACTTAGGGTTTTATACATTGGCATACTTCTGGGGTCTAGCCAGGGTCCCTTCACTCATGATTCTTCCCTTGGGATGGGCTGTCCGCATGCGCAGTGACCTGCCAGTGCTTCAGAGGGGAGCATGCACAGTGTGTTCACTGGCGTTGTATGCGTGTTCACTTGAGGCGTTCTTCCTTTACCGGTGCAATGTGCCTGGAAGGTCATATGCCAGTTAAACTCCGCCATTTTGCCTCTTAATGTGCATGCTTGAGCCCACTTTCCCAATTCCTGAGATCTTATCGGGAAGATGCTGCTCACCACCTTCAGGTGTTTTCATTTCTTGGGAGACTGCCTTTCCCTGGCACTGGCTGCAACCAATTATTATTTTACAAAGCCTGTTCAACAACTGCCTGATCATCATATGATAGTTGCCTGATACTCTTGATGAGGCAGGGGCCCTCTCCTGCCCTGCTCATGCCTGACTAGCTACCTACGGTAACAAAATGTCTGGGTGCTGGTAAGGGCCCTTTTTCTGGCTTGCGGACTGCTGACTTCTCCTTGTATCCTCACATGGTAGTTGGGGTGGGTGGGTAGGGAGAAAGAGAGCGAGCGAGCTACTGCTCTGGTTTGTTTCTTTCTTTTCTTTTCTTTCTTTCTTTCTTTTCTTTCTTTCTTTCCTTTCTTTCTTTCCTTTCTTTCTTCTTTCTTCTTCTTCCTTCTTTCTTCTTCCTCTTCTTTGATGGAGTCTTGCTTGTTGCCCAGGCTAAAGTGCAGTGGCACTATCTTGGCTCACTGCAACCTCTGCCTCCTGGGTTCAAGCAATTCTCCTGCCTCAGCCTTTCCGGTAGCTGGGACTTCAGGCACAGGCCACCACACCCAGCTAAGTTTTATATTTTTAGTAGAGATGGGGTTTCACCATGTTGGCCAGGCTGGTCTTAAACTCCTGACCTCAAGTAATCCACCCGCCTCTGCCTCCCAAAGAGCTGGGATTACAGGCGTGAGGCATGGCACCTGGCCTGGTTTCTTCTGATAAGGGCACAAATCCCATCATGACGACCTCACCCTCGTGACTTCATCTAAACCTGATTACCTTCAGAGGCCTCACTTCCAAAGACCATTACCCTAGGCTTCAGCTTCAACCTAGGAATTTAGAGGGACAGAAACTTTCAGTCCGTAACATTCTGCCCGTTGTCTCAAGATTTATTACAAACATAAAGAAGCTCTTAAAGGTCTTTAACTGAAAAAAAATGAGTTCAAGCAAAGCTACTAAATGAAGTAAGGGAAGCTCAGTGGGTAAACTTAACCTGTGACAATCACAGTTTAAAATGTTAGTTTTAATATCATTTCTATAATAAAAATTCTCAGTGTTAGACATCAGTGGGAATTAGGAACTATTAATAAAAACCTTTCAATACAACAGAAAACTCTTTGCTCTTCTTAGCAAAAAAGATTAGACAGAAGCTTCACTTTATGGTGACGATTTAAGTACCATCTAGTAAGAAATCTAGTAAGAAAGCACCTTACTCCAGGTTCCACCTTGATCTCCCAAAATGTAGTCCCTGGCTCTGGTTTTCTCAAAGTAGCCATGTCAGCCGTTCCATTCTTCCAGGTGTTCCTCATGTAAATGCTAATTAGGGCCTCCGGTTTCAGGTCCGTTTCCTAACCAAGACTAAATTAAATTATATTAGTGCAACAGTTTTCCACACACCTACAAAACTTCAGGTAAATATCTGTGTCCATGCTATACAATAGATATATGTGAGCCATGACTACAAGCTTCATATGTCATTTTACATTTAATATTTTCTAGTAGCCACATTAAAAAATAGAGATGGGTGAAACTAATTTTAATATGTTTTATTTATACCAATACATCTGTCATATTATCATTTTAATATGTAATCACTATTGTAAACATTAATGAGATATTTTACAAACTTTTTTTTCCTATTAAGTCTTCAAGGTCTGGTGTGTACTTTGTACTTATTGACAGAACATCTCAATTCAAATGAGCCACATTTTCAAGCATCTATAGCCATATGTAGCCACCGTCCTGGACAGCATGGGTCTATGTAAGTGGCATCCAGAGGAGAGGAGGTGATACTGTCATTCTGTGGAGAGAATAGACTTTATCTAGTTATTTCCCATAAGAAATAAATACTTGTCAAAATGAAACACTTTAATTGAAGGCAAAAAATCAGGCTGAGTTGTGCCTAAATATCTGTGCATCTTTTTCTCCAGAAAATTAAGATAGTTGGCCTTGGCTGCAGTGTTTAAAGCTATACAAATTAGCATTGTAATTTGACGAGCATTGTAATATTGTAAGTTATGTACAGGAAAACTTGAAAACACATCACAAAATGGAAAACAATTGGAAAAAGGAATGGGGCAAGGGAAATATATTGAAAACCAACACACCACACCTTGCCTTTCATTTTAAACTAGAAATTAAATTATCTTTAGCATCCAGACAGGGTAAGAGGTTTAGTATTACATTGGCCAAGTAAATTCCGAAAAGGTCTCTGTTTTTCTTATCTGAAAATGATGACAACATATTTATAGCAGACAAAAGTGCTCCATATAGCGCCTGATACAGAATGCATATCCAGCGTTTTTAGTCTAGCGATTATTATTATTATTTTGAGATGGAGTCTTGCTCTGTCACCCAGGTTGGAGTGCAGTGGCGCAATCTCGGCTCACTGCAACCTCTACCTCCCAGGTTCAAGCAATCCTCCTGCCTCAGCCTCCTGAGTAGCTGGGATTACAGGCACCTGCCACTACACCTGGCTAATTTTTGTATTTTTAGAAGAGAAGGGGGTCTCATCATGTTGGCCAGGCTGGTCTTGAACTCCCGACCCAAAGTGATCTGCCTGCCTTGGCCTCCCAAAGTGTTGGGATTACAGGTGTGAGCCCCCGCACCTGGCCTAGCGACTATTATGTTCTTATCATTACTATTCAATGCCAGACCCTAGGATAGAAGACATAGGCACTGGGCTAGGTGCTGGGACTCATTGGTAAACAAAACAGTCTGAATCCCCAGCCATGATGGAGTTAGAAGGCAGCAGCCCAGTGAACAGACAAATGTGTAACATCAGATTGTGGTGCTGCAGGAGAGGATGGGATGTGGTGATGGAGAAGGAGACTTTTTAACATTAGGTAGAGGTGGTCAGGGAAGCAGACTAAGGCTGGACATGGTGACAACCTTGTGAAGCACTGAGGGATGTGGTCCAGGACAGGGCCTCCCAGAGGTGGAGAGAGGCCAGACACTTCCAATTTTACCACTTCTGTGTTGTCAAAGAATAGAACCAGGCCAGGCACAGTGGCTCACCCCTGTAATCCCAGCACTTTGGGAGGCCAAGGCGGGTGGATCACCTGAGGTCGGGAGTTCGAAACTAGCTGGGCCAAAATGGTGACACCCCGTCTCTACTAAAAATACAAAATTAGCCAGGTGTGGTGGCGGGCGCCTGTAACCCCAGCTACTCAGGAGGCTGAGGCAGGAGAATCACTTGAACCTGGGAGGTGGAAGTTGCAGTGAGCCAAGATTGCACCACTGCACTCCAGCCTGGGCGACAGAGCGAGACTCTGTCTCAAAAAATAAAATAAAATATAAAATAAAATAAAATAAAATAAACCAAGACCAACAGAGCTTTTGAAAAAAAGAAATAACATGAAATGTTAAAAGCTGAGTGTATTTACTGACCACAAAGGGAACTCCTGGCCCTGAAGGAATATGCTGAGTATTTTGCTACAGGTGAGGTGGGGGATGGGACACAGGGAGATGGACACAATCTCATTGGGATGGGTGTGAATTTGCCAAATGTGGATGTGCAGCCCGGAGGAAGAATGCCAAGCTAGGTCCAAGAGCCCTTATCCCAGCTGACACAGGACCAGGCCAGAGAGGACGTTAGCGCAGAGAAAGATGAAACCCAGTTAAGGACCTGGAAGTAGTGAGGAGCTCCTCAGAAGAAGAGGAGCGGAAGAGAACTAGTCTACATCAACATGGCAATTGCTCAGTCTGTCCCGGTTAATTGATTTGGTGCCATTAATTTGATCATCATTTATGTACATATGAAAGGTTAAAAATCCACCCCACTTCTAGTGCTTAGTACACACAATATCAGACTATCAAAAATGTTTCTTGCATTTTTCTAGGGTATAAAAATAAATACTGCCACATACCATGGTTGGTATTGTATATGTGTGATAGGAGTGTGTACACATAAATTTGCACACACATGTATATTTAAAGAATATTTTATCTTCTCAGCATTTTGGTATTAATTATTGCAGTGAGATCATGACTTTAAAACTTGTAACCTTCAGAGCTATTTGAAACACAGCCATATAAAAATCTTTTATTTTTCTAGTAGTAGTTTTAGGGTAAGTTAAGAGTTTTCCATTTTCAATCTTCAAGATCCGTGTTTGTTAATTAGATTGTCTCTCCAAACTGGTTTCTTAGAGAAGTGATCCCCGTGTTTAAAAATGAGTTCAAGTGTATTTAGAAACTTTGAGAGATTTATCGTTACATAGACAAAACAGTCAGGTCCTTGGATTTTTTTTTCCCACCGGGATATTTTTGTTATTACATGAACTTCTCAAGGAAAAAAGTTCCACAAGTGGGAAGTTGAAAAATCTGCAATCTTCTTTCTCTGTATCAAATGACAAAGTTTGTCTGGAGAGACAACAAGACCAGATATTTATTTTCTTTGTTGAACCAGGATGATGGGATAATTTTATGCTGTTTGTTTATGCTGATATTGGGAAAGCTAAAGAATTTGCATGCTGGCTTTTTAAAAGCAGTTAAATGTGTTGTACAAAATTTGGAAAATGTCTGCAAGTATGAAAAGAAACATAAAAATTAAAACTATTTATAATCATATTACCCAAAGAGGATTACTGCTAACATGCTGATTTATTTCCTTCCAGATACTTTTTTTACCCACTCTGCTTTTTCCTCCTAACAACAGACTGGTGAAAATTTTATTTTATTTTATTTTTTGAGACGGAGTCTTGCTCTGTCGCCCAAGCTGGAGTGCAGTGGCACAATTTCAGCTCACTGCAAGTTCCACCTCCCGGGTTCACGCCATTCTCCGGCCTCAGCCTTCTGAGTAGCTGGGACTACAGGCGCCCGCCACCACGCCCGGCTAATTTTTTTGGTATTTTTAGTAGAGACGGGATTTCACCATGTTAGCCAGGATGGTCTCGATCTCCTGAACTTGTGATCCGCCCGCCTCAGCCTCCCAAAGTGCTGGGATGACAGGCTTGAGCCACCGCGCCCGGCCTATTTTTCTAAATACTATTTTTAAATGTCTATAGAGAACTTTATTGTAGATTGGTACCATAAGTTATGTAAGTAATGCCCTGTTATTGAACATTTTGGTCATTTCCAATTATGTATTTAGAAATACAGTAGTCCTCCCTTATCTGCTATTTTGCTATTTGGGGTTTTAGTTACCTGTGGTCAATGGGTTCCAAAATATTCAGTAGAAAATTTCAGAAATAAACGATTCACAAGTTTTAAATTGTGCGCCGTTCTGAGTAGCATGATGAAATCTCACACCATCCTGCCGTGTCCCACCGGGACGTGAATCATCCCTTTTTCCAGCAGATCCACACTGTCTATGCTCCCGGCCCGCAAGTCACTGAGTACCCTCTGGGTTATCACGGTGACCATCACAGTATCACAATGCTTGTGTTCAAATGGCTCGTATTTTACTCAACGATGGTGCCAAACACAAGACTTGTAACGTTGACCACTGGGATATGCCAAAGAAAAGCCGTAAAGTGCATCCTTTACTTGAGAAAGTGGAAGTTCTTAATAAGGAAAGGAAAAAAATTGTATGCTGAGGTTGCTGAGATATACAGTAAGAACAAATCTTCTATTCATACAATTGTGAAGAAGGGAAAAAACATCAGGCTGGGCATGCTGACTCACACCCGGAATCTCAGCACTTTGGGAGGCCGGGGCAAAAAGTTCACTCTGTTACCCAGGCCCAGGAGTTCAAGATCAGCCTGGGTAGTATAATAAGACCTCTCTCTACCAAAAATTTAAAAATTAGCCAGGCGTGGTGGCACGTGCCTGTAGTCCCAGCTACTCAGGAGGCTGAGATAGGAGGATCGCTTGAGCCCTGCAGAGTGGAGGCTCCAGCTTGGGCAACAGAGTGACAGCCTGTCTCAAAAACAAAAAAAACAAGAAAGAAAAAAGAAAGAAGTTTGTGTATACTATATTTAGAGTTCCATACAATCAGATGTTTATTAAACTCATATTTTAAATGATTATGTATGCAGATGCTTTCTTACCAAATGTCTGATTTAGATGATGAGGTAATGTCTTTCTTTTTTTTTTTTTTTTTAAGCAGAGTCACTCTGTCACCCAGGCTAGAGTGCAGTGGTACCATCTTGGCTCACTGCAACTTCTGCCTCCCAGGTACAAGCAGTCCTCATGCCTCAGCCTCCCGAGTAGCTGGGATTACAGGCACACATCACCACACCCAGCTACTTTTTTTTTGTATTTTTAGTAGAGACGGGGTTTCACTATGTTGGCCAGGCTAATGTCGAACTCCCAACCTCAGGTGACCCACCCACCTCAGCCTTCCAAAGTGCTGGGTGTCATTCTTGACTTATAGGTGAGAGACTGATCCAATGATGTTCATCAAGTTAGTGGAGAAAGTCGGCCTATAATTGGGATTTCTGGTTATAAGGATATTTGGTAGAGCCTTTTCCTTTTTAAAAAAAAATTATCATTATTATTATTTTGAGACAGGGCCTCACTCTGAGGCCCAGGCTAGAGTGCAGTGGTGCAATCTGGGCTCGCTGCAGCCTCGACCTCCCAGGCTCAAGCAATCCTCCCTCCTCAGCCTTCCAGGTAGCTGGAACTACAGATGCTTGCCACCACACCTGGCTAATTTTTGTATTTTTTGTAGACTATGGGTTTCTGTATTTTTCCCAGGCTAGTCTTGAACTCCTGGGCTCAAATGTGATAGGCTGGCCTCAGCCTCTCAAAGTGCTGGGTTTACAGGCATGAGACATCATGCCTGTTCACAGCCCTTTCCAACCAAAAACTTCCCAGATAATTAAAAATGACTGTCAGATGCCACTGTATTTACCATTTAAGTACTTAAGTAATATGTGAGATAAATTTGAGTTTTAAAATGCTTTGGTTATCAACGATGAATGCCTCATGAGACTTGAAAAAAGCATCAACTAATTACTTTTGTTTACTGAAATATTACTGGACTCTGCAATCTAAAAATAGTTAAACCTATTTCCATGTTGCTTCCCTTACTCAACTCCTTGAAGACAGTTTTTATGTCTCATCCATCTTTGTGGTTCCAGCTCTTAACACCACACTTGGTATTTTATTAGATACCAAAACTAAAAAGTCAATAAAGAATTAGTAGTTCTTTAATCCTTTGACAGAAGAATAAAATGTTATTTTTGGGACAAAATATTGAATGTTTCATTCATTCAACAATGCAGCAAATACTTTTCCATATCTTACTATGTGATGGTTACAGTGCTACATGCTGGGAACAAAGGGAGATTTATAAAACTCATGTGATCCCTTCTGTCTTTATGGAGTATGCAACCAAGTGAGGGGCTTAGATACATGTGCAGAGAACAATAGTAAAATTATGCATGCTATAACAAGGTAAATATGGAAAAGCAAACTTTGACCGGAGTTGAGAGGAGGAATAAGATTGATAAATGTACTGAACAATGAACTTGCAGGCATTATATTAAGCAAATGTGTAAGTGCAACGGAGCCAGAAAATATTATAGTAAGATTTCAGTGGCTTCAAAACATAGTTTCTCTTCAAAGTAAAGTGCTTAAAAATGTTGGTAATGAATTCAGAAAGCAACAAGTAGAGTTACTGGGCAGTGCTTTTACTGTCTTCTAGTGTATGCCCCAGATCAAGCCCTTGTCAGCGATTAGTAGCAGTGCTTCAAGGTTTACAGTCATGGACTAGATTCTTATTTTGCCATCTTACGCAAAAGCAGATCAGCAATCCTTTCCAAAAAGCAATAAAAACTGAGAACAGGGCAGCCTCTGAAATCTTATGAGATGAGGTTCCAGCTGATTGGAAGCAAGACTGCGTGTCCCACGCAGGTGCCAGTGCTCTCTAATTGTTGCGGAAAGGCAGGAGACTGAGATGTGGATTTATTGAGTACTGTCTGTGCCTGGGACTGTGCCCATGAAACCGTTCAGAGCTTCTACTTGCTGTGACCTGCTCAGGCCTTTCAGAGACGGAACATTCAGAGCCCATGTGACCTGAATGAGCGACATCCCCACACCCTACAAGGGCAGTCATGCAGGCAAGGACATCTGAGGCACCCTGGGATCTAAAAGAGGCAGTGCCCGGCAGCAGTAAGAACCCTTCATCGTGGTCCAGAAGAAAGACACTGTTGTGACAGTTTTGGGCAAGTCACTAAAATTCCAAGGCCACTCAAATTCAAATTCAGGTTCTGTTTCCTGAATCACAAAATGTGGCACATAAAATCTTCCCTCCTATCTCCCGAAATAATACAATCGCACATTTTGCACACAGTCAAGCATTCCACAAATGCCAAGTATTACTGAGACAGGAATGAGATTCAATATCAGAAAAGCAATAGTCCAAATGTTTTCTATATTCATTTCATTCTCCTTTTATTTTGTGACCTAGTATCAACTTCCTGGAATGCATTAAGGAGTTCCTTGTTTTTGAAAATATTATTCAGTGCATTCTTTGCTGCTGGTATTTTCTAATAACATTATTTGAAACATCAGCAGAAATGGCATCCTCCCTTAGGACTATCCCGATTAAAAAATGAACAGAGTATTTACCTTACACCATCCTGTGTAAATACTGATGCTAAAACTCAGCCAGTGATTTCATCACTTTTATAATGATTTTACCAGATACCCCTATGAAAATACCTGTTAATAGAGATAAAATACCTGGTATAGAGATATTTCTGGGTAACATTTAATAGTAATAATTTCTGCCTTTCTTGTCTTTAAAATATAGAACTCTTTGACATGTATCTAAAAGAGAAGGCATGGAACCAGCTTTGGTACACAGCCTCCCTCAAATTCCATTAATGTGTTTTTGGCTGCATTGGGGTCAGCAGTGTAAATTCATTTTGTGCATATTTACTCATCACTTATGTGTGATGCACTCTTTTACGGAAACTCTTAAAATATCCTTCAGAGGATGAATCCTTGTGAAGTTTCAAAATGAAGCCACTGCAACTAATTATTAGATTGAACATAACTATTCTTTATACACAGATCTTTTTTTCCCTAACTATTCATGTAATGCATGTGATTTGTGAATATTTGAGATACATAGATAAAAGTAAAAACAAAACTATAAAACAAAAATAACTCCTCATATTAGAACCTGGGGATAACCAGTGAGAATATTTTGATATATCTGTATAAAAGTGAGATCATATGGCATATGGTATTATGCATCTGGCTTTTTTGACATTATATTGTATTTTCTCACATCAGTAAGTATCCCTTAAAAATGAATGCATAATATCCTATGATGTTTATATACCATCATTTAACCTAAAGTTTTTATATATTTAACAAGTCTATGATGATTTTTGCCTACATATCTGATTTTTAAATAACGGATATATAGTAGAATTATTAGAGTAATGGGTATAATTTTTTTATGCTGAAAGTTCTCCTTTTGAAATAACAGACACAGTTTTAATACTAATGATCAAAAACATAAATAAAATCACCCTAAATTCTATCTTGTAAATATAACTAGAATTAACATTTTGATATATATCTATCTTTTCTTATTTAATCTAAAATATGATTTCCCATAAATTGAAGCTATAAATTTTAAAAATTTCCCCCAAATAGCCAATTTTCTCACCGTTACTTTTACAATAACCTACTGATTCCCCATTGATTTGTCTCAGCTCTTACCAAAAATGAACCAAAGGAATATCTTGGCCACAAATAAATATGGACTTTACTGGTTATTTTCCTTGTGATAAATGTTTGATAGATTTAAAGACTCCGGCCTCAATCAGCTCACCACTTCTGTGCCCCTCCACCCACTCACAACAGCTGTGAATCTGGAATGAGGTGGGTTCAGAGACCTCCCATTGGCGAACACCATAGAACACTCAAATTGGCTCTAGATCATTCACTCACTGGAAGAGAATTTTGAGTCAGTGCATCAAAGAGCATTGTCCTCTTTTTCTAGACCACTCTACTCATCCCATCCCCTCCTGATTCGCTCGTTCATTTTTAATGATCTCCCAGCAGGGGATGTTTACGCATAAAATCTATTAGACTTTTTTCTAGGTTTCTTAAAGGCTGATCTGGCTTAAACCATGCATCAAAATTAAAACTAAATTGACTTCCTTATATCAAGTTGAGCAGTAGCTTGATAAACATTATAGTGCATTAAAATCTCAGAAATAGATTATATAATAGCTATATTATTATCTCGGAAGCAAATATAATGCAAAAAAAAAACAGACCTGCAATAAAGGCCTTAACACCTACAATTTTGTATTGGGGAAAAATGTTAACAATTTTAATCTGCCTCTATTGAAACAAAATATAAATCATACCCCTCGAGCTATCACACATATATCCAATTCAAGAATTATTTATTTACACAAATTAACATTTGCAATGTGATTAATATGTTCTGATATGAAACCAGAAGACTAATACCAACTACTGTAACATCTACTAACATACTGTAAATGATTTACTTAGGAGTCTGCTCTAATAAAGTTCACCTTCAGCAGTTAGAGAAGCTTCCCCAAAGTCAGACTTCTTTTTACATATGAAACTGCTACGCTTTTTCAGTTGGATAAATCACTGAATTGATCTAAATAGAGTGGGCTGCTCTATGTTGTTATAAGCTCTTTTTGACCTCTAATTTTCCTGTGTATTCAAAGTCAAGAAGGACAGTACTTTTTGTTTCTAAAATCAGAATGGTAGTTCCTCATTCTATAAGCAAGTTGAAAACGATTACGTTCTTCATGGCCACCATAGCAAACCATGTCCCATAAGAGATGACCTCCCACACTCACTCTGGGGCCTCCGGGAGAAGGAGGAACAAGCTATGAGTTAGAATAAAATTAAGGGATGATTCATTCTCATTTTGAAAAGTAAATTAGAAAAAGAAAAGAAATGGTGCTCAGGGATATGTAAAAGTCCCAAGGAACAGTGCAGACCAGAACCAGAGACCAGAGCAAGGTGGTGGATGGAAAGGAGGAAAATATAAATCAGAGGGCTCATTGGAATTACATTTGACTTAAGACTTTAGGTCAGACCAGGCATTAGGGGGCGTACAGGTATAATATTGACTCAAACTTGGTGGAGTTACCAAACTTGGCCAAAAGGACTCCAAACCAAGATGAGATCATACATCCAAAGTCAGCAGGCAGGCCTACGAAAGCCATGGACACCAGAAAACAGAGTGACATGGATGTCTGCTACTTTCCCCTGACAATTATTCTTTCCTACTTCTGGTGGTAGCATGTCAATTTCACTCGAGAGACCTACCCTCTCCTCCTTGCTTGTCAGTCCTTTAGTCAACAGATCGGGCACAGGACCTAAGCCAAGCCAGTCAAGTGCCCTTTCCCAGGAATTTAAATTTTCAACTGGGAGTGTAAGGAGGTTATTCATCCTGACAGCAGTGCCTTGCAAAAACTTTCTGTCAGTTCTCGTACCTTGATTCTCACAATAGCCCTGGGGCTGTTCTTTTCTGAATTGTGTTTATTTAACTTTTCTTCAATTTCTATGTGCTGCCCCCATGTCATTCCAACAAATTCCTTTTTGATCATTGTGTTAGCCTAAATAATTTCTGTTGCTTGCCACCTCAAAACCCTGGCAAGATATCAGGAATCCAGACAATAGTCTAGCCAGAAGAACTGGTGGGTCAGCAACCTTCTACCTCAGCCAAGAAGCCTCTTATATGAACAAGTGAGGAGAGAAGTACCCTCAGGATCAACAAACGCAGACCAGCAAGTGCACTTGGGTGAACCCTGGCTAGGAAGCTCATCTGGCAGTTACCCAAGATGGACAAGGGAATGTGAGGACTGAGTTGCTGGTTAATTATTGCTTATCAGCAAACTGCGAGGCACTTCAACTTTTGCAGACATATGAGTGTCAGCCCTAGTAAAATTAAGATTGACTCAATCAGTCTCTAAAAGAAATGGTAACTATTGAAATATCAGTCCTTCTTAGGTGACCTTGAGTGCCAGCTTCATTTCAGCTTCTGCCTTGCTCATTGATGCCCCTCAAAAAGTGATCATTCTTACTTTTTTTTTTTTACTAAGAAAGGCCTGGTCAATATTTTTGCTATGCTACTACATTTTGGTATCCATTTCCAAGTCTTTCTTTATTAATATATCCTTTAACTTTTTGGGGATCATGTTTCCTTTTCCACCAGCAATAACTTAAATTGTTACTTTACTATTTCAAATTACTCAAAATATAAAATAGTGAGGTATCAAGTTAATAAAACACAACAACAAAATTTGATTATCCTTAAAGTTCATACTGGAACCAGATAAACCAAATAGAGCATTTTAAGTATATAGAAAGACTTATCTTTTTTTCATTATGTGCATTTTAGAAAAATTCTCTCTAAACTTGTGTACACATTCTTGACCCCTCCTTTGCATGGCTGCCTCACTGGACTTTTGACATTAGGTTGCAGTTCTTTTCTTAGTAGTGGATTCAGTTAGCCAAATTGTAAAAAGCAAAAAGTTTCTGGCCAAGTGCAAGGTCTGATCAAACAAAGGATGGGTGGTTTGAGGTGCTTTGACACAGGGCTTTTGGCAGTTACTCCAAGTGTGAGTGCACAGTGCTGCCAAACAACATGCCAAGATCAGATAAAATCTCTATATGGACCAGTTACCTTTTAGCTGTAGGAGAAGAAGGGCAATTATACACATTGTTCTTGCTCTTGAATATAGGTAAGTTAGTCATTACTACTAAAAAAGCAATGGCAAATGTAGGTTTAAGATAGTGTGTTCCTCTTCATATGTAAAGAGAATATCTATTTAATTTATTATATAGTCCACTGATTTTCCCCTACTCCCATCACCATGTAGCTATTTGGTGTAATTGTAATCCCCACAGAAGAGAGTAAACATTCCTTGTCAATAGGTAAGAAGTAAAAAGAGAACTGAAATTCAGAAGGAAAGCCTTAGACTACTGGTTTTCAAACTTTAGTGTGCATGAGAGGGAGCTTATTTGAAAATGCAGATTTCCTGGCAAAAGCCCCAGGGATTCTGGCTCAGTAAAACTCTGGTGTGGCCTGGAAACCTGCATTTGTAACATCTCAGTTCATTCTGATGCAAATGGTCCTTGGAACTCTCATGTGGAAACACCTCCTCCGACTGACCTCCAGGTCCCTCTTGGACCTGGAATTCCAGACCCATGAGCTACTGGAAGTGTCCAGATAATGAAGGAGTCAGCATCTCCTACAGGGAAGGAGAACTCAACGCACGGGAGTGGACTGTAATTTGTTAACCAGAATAGCTGGTTGTGTGTTAGTCACTCCTTCTGTTTCTAAAGATTTGCCCCCCATCCTTGGGGTGGTAGTTGGAGAACAGGAGATTATTTGATTTGGTTTGATTTTTCGTATATGTTCAAGCTTCTATCATGCCCTCTATCACAGCACTGTTGAATGAGATAAGGCGCATTACATAATGAGAAGTCAAAGAAACCAAGAAAATAAAAATCAAACAGCTTTTGTGATGGTGTGGTTGATGATGACTGTCCAATAATGAGGCTTATGATGACACCATTGTCTTGGGTGTCCCACTGGGAATTAAGGGGAGATTCTGCTGTCATCCTTGATGCACAAGGCCAGTGTTGACAGTGGCATCATCACCTCTGCTCTCCCCAGGTCAGGCTAGTGTGGGGAGCAGCTAATAGAGCAGCACAAAAGGAGTTTGAATTTGGTTGACCTGAAATTAGAGTTACAAAGTTTAGCCAGTGTCCTCTTCACAAGGAAGTTCTTCCCTTAGGCCAACCTTGGAGAATCCTGCGTTTGGTTTTATTAAGCAGGTAAGCAGGCTCCACCATCTGTAGATGTTAATAGGATTGGGATGGCATGAGGGAGAGTGTAGATCATCTGTTTTTGAGGGGGTATTCTATCACATTCAATGTTCTTGTTTCAGGACAGGTGAAGAATAGAAAAGGTCTTAGTCTATTCAGGCTGCTCTAGTAAAACATCGTAAATTGGGTGGCTTATAAATAACAGACATTTATTTCTCACAATTCTGGAGGCTGGGAAGTACAATATCAAGGCACCGGCAGATTTGGTATCTGGTGAGGGCCTGTTTCCTGGTTCATAGATAGCACTTTCTCATTGTGTCCTCACGTGGTGGAAGGAGTGAGCAAGCTCCCTTGGGACTCTTTAATAAGGGCACTGATCTGCTTCCTGGAACATTCAGTTAGAAAAGAGTTCGTTGAAACAGCTCCTCTCGATGGTATTCTCCTCACTCATTAGAGATTTTCCAGGTATTTTTAGTACACATGATGAACAGTAATTCATTTCTTCTATCTTTGTATGCAGGAAGACACACTGTCTTTAAAAGTTTAAAGCACCCTGCTCAGGATAATAGAGTAACTTTTCCATCTTCTTCATGAATCTGGATTCCAGCAACCTTTTGGATATTTACTTACCAAGTTGCTGGACTGGGTCTTCTGCAAACAGACAATTGGAGAGAGGAGGAGGGTGAGGGTGGGGGGATGCTGATAATCACACAGTTCGAACTAAGAGGAGAATGGTTGCTCCAGGGATGCCTTTGAATAGAAATTGACTATGATGGCCTGGTCATGGCGGGGGAGAAGTACAGCAGCAGGGATGAGCTGTGTATGATCCAAATGGCTCTGCAAGCTGGTTTGCACATATATATCTGGATGGGGTTTCTTGCAGGGGAGGAAGGTTGGGGCAAAGACCCAAGAAATTGAGTTTTCTGTAAGTATACAGCCTTAACAATAGGATAAATAGGAATTTAGTTCTTGAGGCAGATCTCATAGATACTGGAAGTTATTTTAGAAATATGAAGGCTTATTGACCTCATTAGCCCATTGTCCCTTCAACAGTGGGAATTATAGCAGGTGCAGTAGAAGTTCTACCATTCCTGCTCCACACAACCAACCCATGTGTGTCCTAGCTCATGGTTTCTGCCTACTCAGCTTCCACTTCATGGTTTCTATTCATTCATGTCTTCTCCTTCCAGAGTGTCTGCCTTCTACCTTCTCTCTGTTTATCTCAGCTTCCCTTCCCACTACCAAGCATCTAATGCCCCATAGCTCCAGAGAGAATAGGATTGGTCTAACTGATCACTTTGTCTTCATCTTGGTAGAGCTGTTGAGTCAGGACATGCCACAGCACAGTAGACTCGCCTGCTTTGGTCCAGTCAGCTGTACCCAAGAATGTAGTTCGTAAAAGACAAACAGCAGCCCCCACTGTTTTGTTTTTATGAGGGCTAGAAGAAAAAATCCCCAAGCTACTACTTTTAAAAAATTAAAATAAATGTTAGTAACTCCAGAAATTAACTAATTGTTCTACTCCAATAGAAAAGTATGTTAAACCCAAATCTAGCAGCTCTTCTTTAGAGGAATCCTGGCTTCTTCACTAAATTTTTAAAGGATTTTGTAAAAAAAAAAAAAAAAAAAAAAAAAAAATTCACTTTTAGTATCAACATCAGAATTCTTTTTAAGTATCTGGAGTTAGAAAGTGGTAACATTTGGACATTGTTTCCTTTTATCTAGGAGAGTTTTAGTCTGATCCGTTTATAAGCAGGTATTTAACACTGAAAAAGGACCCCAAATAGTCTTTTCAAAACTCAGCGAGCCATTGTGAGTCACTGGCTTAACACAAAATACTTTTACATAACCCAGGCCACCGAGAGGGATATCCGGTCAGGTCAGCTATTTTTAAAGCACTTCTCCCCCACTCCATCTCATGTAACAGAGTTACAGCAGTTTGCTTAGAAAACTGGCTCAGGTTCTGTGACTCATGGAATCAAAACCCAAATGAAATGTTTTTAACTTGTTTAAAACTGGAACCATTTTTACTTAAATGTGCTACACTACCAAATAAATAACTTTCTGAATTAGACACACATATATGCAAGCAGAATATAACTTTTGCACTGATATGTGTATGGTTTTATGTGTTGCCATATCATTTCCTAATTCGTTAACTCATTCAAAAAATATTTATAAGGCACTTACTGTGTGCTAGGTGCTGTGTTATGGTTGAAGACATGAGAGTGAGCATGATGGACCTGTCCTCACAGAGCTTCCAGTCTAGTAAGAGTTATGGACCAAGAAATGGGCAATTGTAATGTTACATGATAGGACAGGAATGCAGTGACAGAGAATGCCTGCCCAAGGAGCATATAGAAGGGTGTCAGAAAACCCTTCCCAGAGAAAATGATGTCCACACTGAGACTGAAATCCAGCCAGGAAGGATGGGAGGAGAGAATCTTCCATATACAGAAAACAGCCCATGTTGGCTTGGGATTCTGTTTGAGCACCAGAGAGAAGGTGAGCATCTGGAGGGAGACAGGCCAGGGGAGGAAGGAAAAGGGAGCTGGGGAGGCAGGCAGGGCTCCATCCTGCAGGGTCATAAGAAGGAGTTTGACCTTGATCCTTAGAGGAATGGGGAGCACAGAAAAATCTTGAGCAGATCAGAAACATCATCAGATTTGTGGTTTGGAAAAAGGACCCTGGCTGTGGTGTGGGAAATGGACTAGAGGTGAGCAAGAGAGGAGGTGGGGAGAACACGGAGAAGCACAGGCAAGGTGTGGTGGTGATCCCGGTGAGACAAGGAGGTGGCCAAAAGGAATACAATGACCAAGAGGGTGGAAAGAAGCAAGCAGATCTGTGAGTTTTTTGGTCTAATCAACGTGATGTGGTGATGACTGACAGATGACTGTGCATGCTCCCAAATTTAGCATCAAAGAACTGCTCTCACCCAGAGACTTGTGCTACATTCGTATTACAAGTTGGTATCAGTAAAAAGCCTGTCCATTTCACTATATTAGCATGCATTTCTTTTATCAAGTAAGACTGGAATAACCCCGAGTTCTAATTTGCAGGCTTGAAATTGTAAGTAACCTAAAACTCTCCATTCAAAATAGAGTAAACAATTTTACATATATTTATTTGTTTCCATAATTTAAATATTTAGAAGTCATGGAGGTTTCAGGTGAGGCTGGACCTAGCATTTCAAAGATATCATCAAAGACCAGGTTTCCTTCCGCCCCTTGTCTTCACATGGTGTCTGCTTCATCCTAAGATTGCTTTCCCTCGTGGTCTCAGCCATACACTTCTCTGTGTTATGTCTGCTATGAAGACAAGCCATTTCTACCAGTAATGATTCCCCCCAAATCAGGAAGTTTCCTTTCCCAGAAATCATCAGAGAAAAACTTTGGAGCTGCATGCTCTAAAGCCATCAAAGTGGCTAGGGAGATGGATGTGCTTCTACCAAGAGAAAGGAAGAAGGATGTCAGGTGGGAAAAAAAAGAACAGGAAATAGCAAACATCCCCTCCATTCACTACATTCCCTGGTGCATCTTAGCTGCAGTCACTGTTCATAAATGAGTTGAAAAATTCATCAAACAAGAATATATTGAGATAAATTTTCGTTTTTTAAATGCAAGGCACATGCAGGTCCCTCAACAGCTGGAGGTAACTCAAGAGAGTGGTGCTTCTCCCTTACTGCCATCTTGGCCTGCCTGCCCCATGATACTTTATTTCCTCTGCTGGCTCTGCAAACATGCCTTGAATTCCATTTCTTGCAGATCCTGACTCCCTTTTAAAATATGGACATACATGATGCTTCTCACAACAGTCTGTACCCATTCCTGAGAAACTAAAATGGAAACACTTCTACAGTCTAAAACAAACACGTAGATATATATGTTTTGTATATTATTTAGGAATATATACATATCAGTTTATTATTTCAGATCAAAATATGTAACAGAAGAATGACTTTGTGTATTCTTTGAGGTTGAAATGTATTACTAATTAAAACAAACTGTATTAATGATTTTCTACTATAAAAGTAATAGGTAGTTTGGGCATCGTGACTCTAATCCCAGCACTTTGGGAGGCCAAGGCAGGCAGAATGCTTGAGCTCAGGAGTTTGAGAGCAGCCTGGCCAACATGGTGAAACCCCATGTCTACAAAAAATTAAAAAATTAGTCGGGCCTGGTGGCACATGCTTGTAGTCCCACCTACTCAGAAGGCTGATGTGGGAGGATCGCTTGAGACCAAGAGGTGGAGGTTTCAGTGAGCCAAGACCGTGCCACTGCGCTCCAGACAGGGTAACAGCGCAATACGCTATCTAAAAAAAGATAGTAATATGTCATAATTAATAAAAATGTGCAAAATTCTGAAAAGTTAAAAGGAAGAAAGCAAATCATAGTTTCACTACTTAGGGACAATATCATTAATGTTTTTAGTATCTTCTTCTAGCACTTCTATTATGTATAGAATTTTTTAAAATATAGATGTAAAGGTATATATGAAATTTTATGTCTTTTTTCTCTTAAAAATAGACTACATAAATAATATGTATATGGCCATGGAAACAATTTTTAACATTCAAATTTTCTCAACCACTTTGCTCTTATTGGATACTTGGGGAATAACAAAATTTTTATTATTATAAGTAATACTGCTATGATCATGCCGATGACACTCTGCTTGATTTCGAAGTACATTCCTTGTACACATTCTCAGAAATGGATTTTTTTTTTTTTTGTAAAGGATGCGAAAGTTTAAGACTGTTGGCATATACAAAAGACCTATTTTCTGAATTCAGACTTTATGGAAAAACTAAAAATTTAAGTGGGTGAGGGGGGCAGGAAGTACAATAAAGAAAGCTAAGAAGTGTTCTGAAAAGCAGTTCACAGAATCACTCTTCACCAGCCACACACAAATGTTGAATGGCTCCATCCACAGTGCATTTATGGAGCTCCCCTGTTGGCCATGCCCCGCATCAAGGATTCAAAGAACGTGCCAAGGGGCTGCAATGGGAGATTACAGTGACTCAGCAAATCAGAATGATCAGATTTCAAAGTTGGCCAAATAACTCATCTTGGAGACAGATGTAGCTGAAATGTTACATTATGGCCTGCAATAAACTTTATTCTAATAAAAGACAACTGTGTTTACAACTACTGGGAATATCTCAGGTTACCCTAAATGAAAACCATTTTCTTATTTTGGTAATTGTTAAGGCTAAAAATAAAGATTTTTTTTGTAATTAGTTTTTGGAACACTAATAATAAGACGAACTTAGAATATTACAGATTCTCTTACAAAACACAAAGATCTTGGAATAAATTTGGCAATTTCTTCAAGAACAGTGCCCTTATCAAAAACAGACATTTGAGAATTGTGGAAAGGGAAAAAAATTATTGAAGGAAAGAAATTCATTTTTCCTTAGATTTCTCTGTGAATGTATACAGTGAATTTCTTCATCTCTAAAGCAAATCTTTTAAAAGGAAGAATTTGCTCTAAATTCAAGCATTCATTTTTATCTCTCTGTGCTCAAGTATTCATTTTTATCTCTCTTTGCTTTTGGCACAGAGTATAAATGGTAATTATACCATTCAGATGCAAAATGTCATTGAAAAACAGATGGTAAATTAATCCCAAACAATTATTACTCCAGGTGCTGACTACCTATTTTGCCTTGAACAGCTTGTCTAAACCTAGTTATAGAATTGTGAAGAAGGCTAAGATTGTGTCTGGTGGTTGTCTTTCTCCCCTACCATTTTATTAAATATTTAATTTCTTCATGTGCACATAATGCTTTGAAATGTTAGATGTGGTTCAGCATACACTATCATATTTGACTTGCTCATTTAATTTTCCCCGGAACCTGACCAGGGCAGGATGAAAACAAACCCCAGGTCTCAGTTTCCTCATCTACCCTCTTTTCATCTCAGCTAATCATGGAATCAAATGATGCTGTATAAATAAATGTGATCCCCTGTCCCACCCTTGGTATTGGGACTTTGAAAGTCTTCAAACCCCACCACGATAGTGGTTGTATGGAGATCACTTGATGCTCCCAGGTGCCCCAAGTCCTCAATCTCTGCAAGTGTCCCTTGGGACTTTGCTGAGTGTGTGCTTGTGGTAGTTGTTGTAGTGAAGGGTGGGGAGAAGGTTAGGGGTGGCCTGGAGGGCAGGGAGAGAGGTTTCATTGTCCCCTGGGGAGTGAGAATGAATCATGAACAATCCTTGACAAATTGAGTCAACCCAAATAAGAGTTTGGAACAGTGTTTCTCAAACTTTCTATAGTGAAGGAAGTTTTGTTTTGGTTTTTACATTTCCATTATATTGTGAGCCAATACTTTCTTAAAATATAAGAATAAATAAATTAAAATAAAATAAAATTAAAAGATATAAAATATAAACCCAAATATTTTATTTTAATCAGCATAAAATTGCTCTAGCAAATCACTCCAAGCTTTCTAAATGCTTACTTTCAATTTCTATATTTACCTTGTCATAGGTAAGAAACTGAGATCTATGCTTTGAGGTGCACTAGTTTAGAGAAACTGAATAATGCAATTAGTAAGCTTCACCTGATGTGACTAAGCGCATCTCCTCCCTACAAGGATACATCTTCTTTCCCAGTGCTCATAGAGTATTTATAAAACTGGACCATAATTTGACCACAAAGAAACAATGAAGGAATTCTACAAATTAGATAAACATGTGGAATTGGATGAAGAATCAAAATCTGTTTACATTGCAATAAAATTTAAAACAACAACAAAAGCCTACCTATGCATTTTAAATCTTTTTCCTAAATAACTCTTAGTTTAAGGAAGGACTCAATGTCACAATGGCAGGATGTTTAAATAAATATTGAGGATGCAAAGATTAGAAATAAAATCCTGGCTGGGCGCGGCAGCTCGCACCTATAATCCCAGCACTTTGGGAGGCCAAGGCGGGCGGATCACAAGGTCAGGAAATGGAGACCATCCTGGAAAACATGATGAAACCTCGTCTCTACTAAAAATACAAAAATTAGCCAGGCATGGTTGTGCGTGCCTGTAATTCCAGCTACTTGGGAGGCTGAGGCAGGAGAATCTCTTGAATTGAGGAGACTGAAGTTGCAGTGAGCCGAGATCGTGCCAGTGCATTCCAGCCTGGCGACAGAGAGACAGACAGACAAGAGGGAGGGAGGGAGGAAGAAAGGATGGAAGGAAGGAAGGGAGGAAGGGAGGGAGGGAGGAAGAAAGGATGGAAGGAAGGAAGGGAGGAAGGGAGGGAGGAGGGAAGGAAGGGAGGGAGGGAGGTAGGGAGGGAGGGTCCTATCGGTTATGTTCCAAAGAGTCTTCTGAGGAAAATGCATACCTGTTGTATCATCAGCATCCCAATAAGAAAACCATGACACACTCACTATTGGATAATTTGAGAAGAGCTTATTTATAGAGACACTGTTTAGAAAGGTGAGGTTAGGGTAAACCATCAGAGATAGTTCAACAGTCAAATTGTTTCCACCACTGTTCCCTTTCCTGGATCCAAGAAAGAGAGTGGTATTGAGTTGGCCACCCTGGTGAAGGGTGAGGGGCTGTAAGGGAGGGACCAGGTGCTCAAGGTAACCCTGCAGGGAGGGAGCCACGAAAGTAGAGGCCCTGACCTCACTCTGCTCCTTCCCTCTCTCTGATCTTTTGCCAGAAGCCTGAGAGCTCAGGACCCCCTTGTTGTGGGAGCCCCTCTCTGTGGTCCTCATGGTCAGCCCCCTAAGACAAGGAGCAGGCCTGGAAGGAGGAGTGAAAGTTATCTGGCACTGCTGTGAGCACACTTTTAATAAAATAAAGAAGGTAAATGCAGTAGCAATCAACTCAAAAAGTTTTCTTAAATTCAAATATAAAAAAATTGAAGGGGGAAATTAAAAAAGTAAAAAGAGGTGAGCACAAAAGAAAGTAGAAATGCTGTAAATTTATAAATATTGTGGCTAAGTGTTTGGAAAATACTTGAAAATAGAAAAATACTAGCTCTTCTAATCAAATAAAATTAGAAAAACCAGTGATACACAAAACAAGAATATGGAAGAGACACATACAGGCAAAAGTAAAAATAATTTGCACCTGCCATGCTAATGCATTTGAAAACATGAATGAACTTAAATGATTTCCTGTTAGGGTATATACTACCAAAATTAAGAGACAGAAAATCTAAATAAACCAATAATCTTGGGGGAAAAAAGAAAATTTTCTATTAATTATCCTTTGAGGAAATTCCTACCCTAAAATTGTTATAAGTGAATTTTTTTCATTATGTTCAGAAATGACTGTTAGGCTATTCAACAGTTCTGGTGCATAGAGAAAAATGATGGGATCCTAACATTTTGTTTCCATTTTTTGTTATTTTACAAATCATTATAAATAGATTTTGAACTTGAGCAAAATAAGGCAGAAAAATAAAATCATAATCCCAAATCATGTAGGTATCCTGACAAGAAAATCTTGAAAAAAAATTAGCAAAATAACATAAACCAATAAAATAAAAACTCAGTGTAATCATGCATTGAATAACAATGATGTTTCAAAGGAAGACACACCCCACGTGTACAATGGTGGCCCATAAGATTATAATGAAGCTGAAAACTCCTGTAGACTAGTGATGTGTACCAGTCCCAATGCCACAGTGCAATGCATTACTCCTGTTTATGGTAATGCTAGTGTAAACAAAACTACTGCACAGCACATAATACTCGATAATGACAATAAATAGTTTACTAGTTTGTTTACCATAATATACTTTTTAGTATTAGAGTCTATGCCATATATATGTGTGTGTGTGTATATATATATGTGTGTGTGTGTGTGTGTGTGTGTGTATATGCTTTAGAACAGCCTCAGGCAGGTCAGGTCCTTCAGGAGGTATCCAGAAGAAGGCATTTTTATCATAGGAGATGAAAGCTCCATGCATTATTATTATTATTATTATTTTTTTTTTTTTTTTTTTTTTTTTTTTGAGATGGAGTCTCGCTCTGTCGCCCAGGCTGGAGTGCAGTGGCCAGATCTCAGCTCACTGCAAGCTCCGCCTCCCGGGTTCATGCCATTCTCCTGCCTCAGCCTCCCGAGTAGCTGGGACTACAGGCGCCCGCCACCTCGCCCGGCTAGTTTTTTGTATTTTTAGTAGAGACGGGGTTTCACCGTGTTAGCCAGGATGGTCTCGATCTCCTGACCTCGTGATCCACCCGTCTCGGCCTCCCAAAGTGCTGGGATTACAGGCTTGAGCCACCGCGCCTGGCCTGCTCCATGCATTATTGCCCTAAAGACCTTCCAGTGGAACAAGAGGTAGAGGTGGAAGACAGTAACATTGATGGTCCTGACCCTGTATAGGCCTAGACTAATGGGTGTGTTTGTGTCTGTGTTCTTAACAAAAAAAAGCTTAAAAAGTTAAACAATAAATAAATAATTTAAAAATAGAAAAAAGCTTATAGAATAAGGATAAAGAGAAAGAAAATATTTCTGTACAGCTGTACCATGTGTTTGTGGTTTAGGCTGTTATTACAGAAGAATCAAAATGTTTTAAAAATTAAAATGTATTAAGTAAAAAAGTTATAGTGAGCTCAGGTTAATTTATTATTGAAGGAAGAAAATTAGTTTTGATAAATGTGGGGTAGCCTAAGTGTATAGTGTGTATAAAGTCTACAGTAGTGTACAGTAGTGTCCTGGGCCTTCACATTCACTCACCACTCACTCACAGACTCACCCAGAGCAACTTCCAGTCCTGCAAGTTTCATTCATGGGAAATGCGCTATGTAGGTGTACCGTGTTTTTACCTTTTATATTGTATTTTTATCGTATCTTTTCTGTGTTGAGATATACAAGTACCATTGTGTTACAATTGCCTACAATATACAGGTTGATAGCCCAGGAATCGCATCTGTTATGTACTTTTGATCTGAACCAATAAACCTATATATGGTTTTAGGTAATAAATAAAACACAGTTATCTATCTGTGTGTTTGTTTCAGACTGCAGGTATACTATATAGCCTCAGTGGATAGTAGGTGATGTGGTTTGAATGTGTCCCCACCAAATCTCATCTTGAATTCTAGCTCCCATAATTCCCACATGTTGTGAGAGGGACCAGGTGAGAGGTAATTGAATCATGGGGGGTGGGTATTTATCGTGGTGTTCTCATGGTAGTGAATGAGTCTCACGAGATCTGATGGTTTTAGAAAGGGGAGTTTCCCTACACAAGCTTTCTTTTGCCTGCTGCCATATAAGACTGTGCCTTTTGCCTCCACCATGATTGTAAGGCCTCCTCCAGCCACCTGGAACTGTTGGTCCATTAAACCTCTTTTACTTTATAAATTACCCAGTCTCGGGTATGTCATTTTTTTTGTTGTTTTTTGAGACGGAGTCTCGCTCTGTCACCCAGGCTGGAGTGCAGTGGCACCATCTCACCTCACTGCAACCCCCACCTCCACCTCCCTGGGTTTAAGCAATTCTCCTGCCTTGACATCCGAAATAGCTGGGATTACAGGTGTGTACCATCACACATACCATACCATACCATACCATACCATACCATACCATGCCATGCCATGCCATACTGAGTATGTCTTTATCAGCAGCCTGAAAACAGACTAATACAGCACGTTACACATCTAGGTTTCTATAAGTACATTCTATGATGTTTGCACAATGACAAAATTGTCTAATGACACATTTCTCAGAATATATCCTCATTTTAAGTAATACATAACTGTATACTAAAAAAAAAAAAAAACACCAACATCAAGTAGCATTATTCCAGAAATGCAAAGTTGTTTAACACTTGCATTTATAAAATTGACCATGTTTATATCAAAAGAGAAAGACATAGCCTTATCCCTAAGGTTACCAGAAAGCATTTGGGAAAACTTCCAGTCATTTCTCCCAACACATACACACCTATCTTGGAAAAGTGGAAATGGAAACAGGAGGATAAGCATAGTAGTTAATACTCTCTGAGCCCACTATTCTGTGCCAGGCATGGTGGTGAGGGTTCCCCCACACCTCCATGAGGCAGGTTACAACAGTTATCTCATTTCACTCACGAGGACATGGCAGAGAGGAGAAGTAATATGTAAGGTGTGTCTCAAGGTTGGTGAGTGGTAGAACTGGGAAGTCAGCCTGGCTGTCTCGCTCTAGAACTGCGGGGTGACCCCTCCAATATATTGCTTCTCCTGCCTTCTCTGTAAGTTGTGGAAATCGTGTTTGTGCAGAGGTGAAGAACAGTCAAAATGCCAAATCCCTTGGAAGTGGCCACTGTTTGACTCTTCCCTCTTAGTGAGGCCTCACTTGCCAGCTTGTTGCTCTAAGGACTGTTGCATTTTTCTCTTGGTTGGAATAGATTTAATTCCATTCTCAGCTATCTATGTGGGCCATCTTCTGTAAGCGATAGTGGAGGCAGCGAACTTCATGATTGTAACCACTCGTGCCATTGAAACCAAAGACTGGAGCCAAGATATTTGTTTCTGTATCAAGATTTAATCAAGCTTGGATTTGTGAATGGCCATCAGAGTCTGATGACAACCAGGTTCTTGACCTCAAATGCTGATTTTCCAAATTGTAGCAATACTTATTTAAAAATTCAAATACATTATATGGTTTATGAAGAACATAAACCATTCTGTCAATAAAGCTATGTGTCAAATGAACAAAATTAAGTTGAATATATTGTTATAAATACCTTGTTTATTTTATCATTCAAATGAAGCATAGTTAGACATGTTTTTAGACAATCATGTTAAAAATTTCTTTATTCATCCATTCTTTTTTAAAAAACATGTTCGGTTAACAAACACTCCACACCGTATACTGCTGCTGGAGAAATGAAAATGAGTAGGAAAAAAATTCCGTGACCTCAAGGAATTCCCATCATGGTGGTAGGTTTTAAAAGTTTCAAAGCCAATTGTGTATCTGTTACAGTGAGATACATTTTTACAAGTTGACAGAGAAGAGCCTGTAGAGAAAGGAAGACATAGTCCATATTTATGAAAGCCCCTCTTTTATTTATTTGAATTTTAACAGTTAAAAATCATTTCGATTTTGTATTGAAGGCAATGGGGAAGCAGTATAGGGTTTTTAGCAGGGAATCGACAGAGATTTGTGCTTAAGAAGCTCCTTTTAGAGGCAGGATGAAGTGAAGGATGGCTGGAAAGAGAAGTGAATGAATTAGAAATGGCGGCAACTGAGATGGCCCTGCTGAGTCACAGGAATTAGGGCAGGGGATGTGGACTTAATACCCTACCTGCCATCACGCCATCATTGCATCCAAACTGGTCGAGAGTAAGGATATGATCTTGAGCAGGGGATATCCCTCTCTACAAATATAAGAATGTTCACAGAAGACTCAAAATAGTGCATATAACACTTGATAATAAAATGGCCTTGCTGAAGGGTTATATCTTAATATTTTCCAAGTATATAAAATGTTCTTTTCTTTTTGTTGGTTTATTTTCCAGTGCAGAGTAACAGCTGTTTTCGCTCCTAAGGACAGATTAGGAGCAAACTGAATTGAAGAATGAAAAAATTCATGTTAGGCTCAAAGGAACATATGACTAGTAAGTGAAGGTTGGTAAGCATGGCAAGGGGCATTTGAGTAAGACGTTTATTATAAGAAAAATTCCACTTTCTTCCGGAGGATTTACCTGTGTAATTGCAACCTCAGTAGTTTTACAGCAGAGTTAGTTATGAATTTCCTTGTCTATTTCATCCCCATTCCTCCCCCAGGATTGGGTTGTTTCTATCTTTGATACTGCTTGGCAATCTTTACCTCTGAAAATTCTTGCCCCTGGCATACTATCATCCTAGAAAATAAGTATTTCAGAGATTTAAATATAACCAGGTAATCAATGCCCTGTTGTAGTTCACTGTGGCTCGTTCAGTCTGCAACTATGACTGGATCAAACAGACATAAGGGATTTGTCTCTAATCTGAAGCATTCCAAAGAGATTCATTTGAAGTTTTCCTAAAGTCCCTGAAAGGCTTCAGCTTGAGAAATAACCCAAGGTCAGGATTAATCCCTTACTTTAGTGTTTCTGCATTGTTGTCCACAACCCATAGGCATCAGAATCACCTGAGATCTTAAATGTTGAGATTCTTGGGCCCCGTCCAGACTAAACATTCATATCTGTGGTCCCAGCCTCAATTCAATGAATCAGAATGAAGACAGGTTGTTGGGAGAAGGGCAAGTTCAGAAGGGTTTGTGCTTTTAGCATGCATAGTTCTTGTGCATATAAAAATGTAAAACAAACAAACAAACAAAAAACTAGTCTGAAGGATGAATCATGTATCCCACGATGTTAATAGGAAGGCTGCAGCAAAAGCTTATCTTTATATATGTTAACTCATAAATTATACTGCATGTTTATTCACAGTCTAGAAGGTACCACATTCTGTAGACATATATGGTTTGACCTCATCACAGAAAGCTAGAAGTAGAAAAAAGCATAGATAGCTTTGCCCAATCTAAGAAAGCTGAAGACCAGAAAGACTGAAGCTTTTCCCAGTTGTACACAGCTGAATGCTGGCAGAGCCTGACTGTCACCTCACCATCTTATGATATTTCTTTTTGTGATCTGGATGTAGACGGAAAAGAAGAATAGGAACGAAGTTTGTATCTTTACATAGTGTGTATATGTAGATACAGCTCAAAGAAAGGGGCTTTTTTCCTTTAATCTACACTGACTTTCCATTAGAACATTCTTGAACATCCACTGCATTCACAAAGTCTTTCCTGGGTGCCAGCAACCCAAAGCACCACACTCTTCCCCATCGTCCCACATCATGCTGGTTCTACGCAGAGTTTCAACCCTTGATTGTTCAATTATTGGCTCTTGTCTCACTTCTGTTCTGCATAAGTCCAGTCCACACAAATTTTCCATTTTCCTAAGCACAGCTATAGTACATAGTCAATGCCTAAAGATACATGTAGATTTAAAAGTTGCCCTATTTTAGAAAACAAGGACGGTGCTGGGGCATGTTTCTAGTGTGCATTGGAGGCAGGACTAAAAATTCTGCCCAGACTCACAAAGCCATTCATAGCTGACTCTTCAGAAGTACAAGCAGGGCTAAAATGCTTTGGGTCTCAGTTGCAAATTCTAGAAACTTATGTACAGACTCCAAAAGCAAGCATCTTAGTTCTCTGTGATTTGTACTTGTAAACTTGTTTCTGTCATGAGTGACATGATGTGAATTTATGTTAGAGTTTACGGTTTCATTTACATGTTCAATTACATGTACAATTACAATTGAACAATTACATGTTCAATTACAATTAAATCTTCAATTACAATTAAATGTTCAATTACAAATGTCATATCTCCTCAACTCTCTGCTTATGTTTTGTTTGGTTTTGCTTTGCATTTATTCCAAAATGTTATTATGAAAATGTTTAAACAAGAAAATGGGAAGAAGGGTTCTTCTTAAGTTTAGATTAGAAATTATATTATTCGCATTTAATTTTAATGTAATAATGAAGTGCCTTAAGTATCTTTAAAAAGTTTTGTTTTAACAAATACATTTATTCTTATTAGATCGTGTTACCTTAATGACTCTCTTTTTAGAGCCAATCAGCTCGAGAAGAAAGAATCAAGATAGTAAAAGCTGAACAGTATTTACTTAGCATCTGTGTAAAAAGCAAGAGATTTTCTATGAGAAAAACGCTCTTATTTACAAGTTCATGAATAGTTTTAGGACACGAAACTTTTCTATTAAGGAGGAAAATAATTTCCTCTGTTGGTAAAATTTTAACAGTAGTTTAGTAGGAGTTGACATAGTTAAGTAGAATCAAAAAGCAAAATGCAAAAGCCCAATACATTTTGGGTAGAAAAGGCAAAATTGTCACATACCAGGCTTACATTGTATTTGCCACTGTCCTCTCAGTCAATGGTTTTTATTAAAGTCTGAAGGCACAGAAAGAAGAATGGTAGCAATGTATTCGTTTCCAGTTGACCTTGATTTCAATAGACTGTGAAATCCAAGGTGTGGGGTCGTGTGTTCAGAGAAACAAGTAGTTCATTCTAAAAACTGAGAAATACCTAATGTCACTATAGACACCAATCAGAAACTACCAAATCCTTTTCAACTGTAAAGCAGAAAGGATTCTGAATGGAACGAGAGATTTAAAACCATCTGTGGGACTCAAGCATTTCAATTGTATGTGTTTTTCCTATTGAAATTAATTACTCTTGCCTATTGGAAATGGATAGCCAGATTTATTTTGTTCTAAGCACTTCCTGATCCCAAATGAAGCATTGGTCTAGTTTGCTGTTACTTGTTTTGACATATTTTTCAAACACCATGGAATGATGTATTATTAACTAAAGTATTAAATGGAAACTATAGTACACTTAAAATACCAACCTTTAACCATTAACCTGAATGCTGGTAAAAGGACTTCAAATGATTTTCCAGTACACTAAGCCCTATTTAGCAGTTTGATTTCAAGGTTGGTTAGCAACACAAAAATCCAGGTGCAGAATTCCCTTCCAGAATTATTCTTGCTATTATATGCTATTAAGTATGAGTTCATTAGAACTTGATGTTTTGAATGTGTTGTAACACTGTAGGGTGTCTATATTAGAGCATAAGAGTTCTAGCTTGCCTGTGGTATGCAATTCACCTGTATTCAGAGAGCTGTGTAATTTACACTTGTCTATATTTATCTTGTGACTGTTCCCAGGCTTTTTTTCAGGTTTCATTGTTCTTCCTATCAAATGTTACCATTTCCAACCATAGGTATTTCTTGAAGTCCTAAATAATCATGGCTATCTTATTTTGGTATCCAAAGTTTTCTACCTATAGTGAACTGATAATGCTGGTATGCTGGGTTAAAAAAAAAAAAAAAAAAAAAGTATTAATGCTACAGTAGCAAGTCATTTATTATCTCCTAGTTTTATTTTCAGCAATAATATTCCACAAATATTTACCACATATCAAACCTATTCCCCTAAGATATAAGCCTCTTGAGCATGAGAATTTTGTCTAATGTTAATTGCTGGATTCCCAGCTCCCAGACCAGTACCAGGGCTTAATAAATATTCATTGACTGACATTCAGCCTATATAGAATCTGGGGATGTGGAAGTGGAAAACATGATAAGAACCTTTACAGTATGGAGTTTACATTCAATTAATAGCACTAACATTGAGTGGCATCTTAATAATTCATAGTAGACCTAAGTTACCTGGATTCAACTCCAAGAATCCAAGATCCAACATTTACTAGCTGGGTGACTTTAAGAAAATTACCTAGTGTTTCTGTGCCTCAGTTTTCTCATTTGTAATATGCAATAAGAATTAAATGAGTTATTAGAAATAATGTACTTAGAACAATGTCTGTCACATGAGCATTCAATAAATCTAAGCTACTCCTTTTAGCTGCCTCCTGGTACTGCTTCTATTGCTCTCTTTTCTTCATTTCCTTCTAGCTTTTTCTCTTTCTCCATCTTATGTTCTCACTATTTTTTCTTCTCTTTTTAGGCTTCATTCTTCTCCTTTACTATACTTCTGCCAGCGACTCTCACAAACATTGCTTAATCTTTCTGATGATGCTCAGGGTTAGACTCCACCATATACGAAGGGACCGGTGCAAATGATGGCTCAAGCAGGACAGATTGTCTGGGATTCTAAAGACAGGCTAACAGAATTCCTTGTTGCCATTTTCCTTCTGAATGCCTCTGTCTTAGCTTAATCCTATTAACCAACAATTGCCTAGCTGGACACAAGTACCAAGTAGCCAGGGATTTTCAAATTCTATCCCCAGATTTGCCTCAGCCACACTTTAGCTCTTAAGCCGTTCATGCGTAGCCTCCATATTTAGTCAGGGAGACCTAAAATGTTCCTTTACTGTGTATCTGGATCCTCAGAACAAAACCTGTAATGTCAAGTGTGTTTGTGAATATGTGTACATGCATAATCACAATCCTCCAAATGTTTAATGTTTCCAATGTACATGACTAACGACTGGTCATATGCATGGGCATATATATAGTACATGAAATTATGTGCAGGTGCAACAGCAGTAATGAAAAACAGGATTCACATGTACTTTTGGTTCAACTTTTACAATGAGTAAGTGAAAAATATGGAAACATTTGATTATATTGCAAATAAGGAGCAGAAGTTTCTTTAGAGAGAAATGTAAATGTGGTTACTTTACAAAAAATTAGCATACTTCTGTATACAATCTTGAAATTCCAAGAGCTGATATATTCTTTTATTTCATAGTTTAAAATAATCTTATCTGTACATTAAAAATAAAGACTACAAGAAAAGTTATGAGGTAATGTGAAGTTATGCATATGTTATTCAGCTCATTTTGGCTACCCCATAATGTATACAAATTTCAAAATATTAGGTTGTATATGAAATACTGTATATATGATGTTCTATCAAATAAACATAAATTAACTTTTGAAAAAGATCAATAATAAGAGTACATTGTTCTAGATTGCCAATCTCTGCAAGGCACAAACATGATATGTTCATAACATAGGAGGATTTGCTTTTAATGCCTTGAGGCATACAATGCTTTTATAATATCTCATAGTTATAGAATGAATATTTTATATTAGAAATTATTTTTATCATTGTACATGATCCCAGACATGTAAACATTTTCTTGATAATATTTATTTATAGCTAAAATTATTATTAATTAAATTAAAATAACATGGAAATAAGTAAGTAACTTCAATAATAGCATTACATTCATTTATCAATAATAATATATTACATACAACATTTTAGGTCTCCCTGACTAAATATGGAGGCTACGCATGAACGGCTTAAGAGCTAAAGTGTGGCTGAGGCAAATCTGGGGATAGAATTTGAAAATCAATAATAATTTATCACATACATTTATCAATAATAGTATTACATTCCTTCTCACAATGCTTAAAACCCATATGACTATACAACTTAATTCAACAAATTTTTTTTTTGAAATCTACTAAGTTCAAAATACTCTCTTAAACATTTCATGAGCTTTAAATATTATTAAGACAGTCTCCACTTTCAAGGAACTTCTGTTTTCTTAGGTATAAAAAGACAAGGACCCATGCCACTAAGTAAAGCAGCATGATGCCAAATGTCATAAGAGCAGTGTCTTGGCAAGTTGATGCATCGTATCTGGGGAGATCAAGAGCAGCTTAGCTGAGGCTTTAGGGCCATGGTTCTCACCCTGGACTCTTCAAGGAAAATCATCTGGGAAACTTGCAAAAATACTGATGACTGGGGTTTTGATTCAACACGTCTGAGCTGTAGCCTGGGCATTAGGGTTTTTAAGAGTTCCCCCAGGTGATTTTTTTCGAGATGGAGTCTCACTCTGTTGCCCAGGCTGAAGTGCAGTGGTGCGATCTCAGCTCACTGCAGCCTCCACCAACCGGGTTCAAGCGACTCTCCTCCCTCAGCCTCCCGAGTAGCTGGGATTACAGGCACCTGCCACCACACCCGGCTAATTTTTGTATTTTTAGTAGAGACAGGGTTTCACCATGTTGGCCAGGCGGGTCTCGAACTCCTGACCTCAAGTGATCCACCTGCCTTGGTCTCCCATAGTGCTGGGATTACAGGCCTGAGCCACTGTGCCCTGCCCCCTCAGGTGATTCTAATGTGCAAGCAAGTTCTCAGAAAAATTGAAAAATCATCTTAGACTTTGGTTCTGAAGATTGAATGAGATTTTGATAGGCTCAGGTGGGAACTGAGGAGAGGGAAGGAAGGACGGCAGGAAGAGAGCCAGCTGAGCAGAAAAAAGTGAGTTCCTTTGGGAATGCCGAAGAGTAGGAGGAAATGGCTGGATCCTTCCAAATGTGGCCCATGACTTCACACCAAGAGATATGTATCACATGAGAACTTGTCAGAAATGCAGGCTCTCAGGTCCTGCCCCAGACCTAGTGAGTCCAAATCTGTGTTTTAAAAAGACTCATGGGTGATGTCTGTGCACGTGGAGGTTTGAGAAGCTTGGGCTTGATCACAGGGTAACAATAATGACGAAAATCACTGACACTTACACACTCGTATGCAGGTTTACATGTCTTAGCTAAGCCTCATACCAACCCATAAGGAAGTATTCTTTATCATCGCCCCATTTTCTAGACGAAGACACTGAGACTCGGGTTTGTTTGCTCATCTAGAAAATAATGGAACAGAGATTCAGACTCAGACCCCTAACTACGACAAAGCACTTGCACTGCATTCTTGTACTATGTCACCACTTTTGTGGTTAGGAGGAAGCCCAGGAGACACCCTGGAGTGGAGAGGAGGGCTCTGATACATACTCCAGAGGAAATCCTGAGTCCTGGGCCAGGAAGAGTAGGCCTGTGAATGGGGCAGGGCGGGGGACGGGGCCCTATCCTACCCTCCAAGCCAGAGCTCAGAAAAGGTACCCCTAACCCTTTCCACTCATCATCTCTTGCCTTTCATTCCAGGTTTCTAAACTAAGAGAACTTCTTGGTGCCTTAGAAAAAGAGTTCTAGATCCCAGCACTTTGGGAGGCTGAGGCGGGTGGATCACGAGGTCAGGAGATCGAGACCATCCTGGCTAACACGGTGAAACCCCGTCTCCACTAAAAATACAAAAAAATTAGCTGGGCGTGGTGGTGGGCACCTGTAGTCCCAGCTACTCAGGAGGCTGAGGCAGGAGAATAGGGTGAACCTGGGAGGCGGAGCTTGCAGTGAGCTGAGATCGCACCACTGTACTCCAGCCTGGGCGACTGAGCAAGACTCCATCTCAGAAAAAAAAAAAAAGAAAAGAAAAAGAGTTCTAGGAAAACAACCAAGAAAGATAATAACCCCACAGAAATGGAATACCTCATCACCAAACTAAAAATAAAACACACACTAAAAAAATGCATTTTAGTATAACATAAAAATAAATATATCTTCCAAATACTTCTCTCTTCTTCACTTCTTGTTTATTTCCCTACATTCTCCCTCCTGTCTCTCGTAGCCAAAACACAAGTTCAGTGGCCCACTGCTTGCAGAGTCCAGTTAACAAGAGTGTGGTCTGATATAATTAAAGTGACTTTTACTTCCAAACCTAGCTTACGGGAAGGAGTACGGTACAGGCTTCCCGCCTTAAGGGTACTGCTTCGCTTTTGGAGGAGAAAGCAGGTGCTTTTAAAGGGCAGGGGGGTTTGCAGGGGCAGAAGTGACTAGTTAGGGGTTCACATACACACTTTGGTGCTTTATCTACGGGCATTGGAGCTGTTGTCTTCATGGGCAGAAACAGGTCGCAAATGTGGCCAAAAACTCTCCAGGTGAGACAGAGTTTCACAGCAGGCATACTTTGGGTTGTAAATTGGGTGTTATCTCTCAAAGCAATCCCCTGGTGGGGGAGATTTCTGCTCTGGAGCTTCTAAGCCCATAGTTGGATAAACCTAGGGAGTGTCTGGTGAAGGCGAGGTAAAGGGCTATAATTGAAGGGGCAAAGTAGTAAGTGGGGAATAGGGAGAAATGAAGAAAACAGAAGAAAAAATATTAAAAAATAGTAAAGCATTCTCTTCTTAGAAACATTGGAGTATTGGTTTCTCTCTCTGTGTCTCTCCCCCTCTCGCACACACACATGAAACCGCCTTTGCAAAATTATAACTGAGGAAATTATGACAGTGAAAGAAATCAAACCTAACCAACTCTATTTTTCTTCTAACCCTTAAACTGCCCTTGTTCATTCCTGGGCATAGGCCGAAATAACTTTGGGAAGGAATTTAGTTCATGGTTTGACTCTGAAATGAAATTGACAACAGCCCTTTCCCAAAAAGACCCCCTTCTTGCCTGGGGACAGTCTGCCTTTGCAGGATTAACAAATTAGCTACAAGATTAGAAATTACAGTTTCAGGGTCATGCAGCCTCTGGCTCCAAGAGTCCGAACCTCCCCAAATTGCTCCTGGGGGTAACATCATTATTGTAAAACCTGAGATCAGTGCTTGAGATATTTTGCAGACCCTGGACTCAGTGGATCAGCTAACATCACCTAGACCTGTAATCCGGCCCAACCCAGTTGTGCTAATGTACTCACGAACAGAAGACATTAAGAAAACCTAACTCCAACCCCCCACAATTCCATCTCCAACCTGACCAGTCAGCTCTCCCCACTTCCCAAGCCCCTACCTGCCAAACTATCTTTAAAAATTCTGATCCCAACATGCTTGGGGAGACTGAGTTGAGTAATAATAAATCTCCCGTCTCCCGCACAGCTGGCTCTGAGTGAATTACTCTTTCTCCATTGAAATTCCCCTGTCTGGATAAATCAGTTCTCTCTAGGCAGCGAGCAAGGTGAACCCATTGGGCGGTTACACACACAGACACACACATACACACACACACACCCGCACATATATAGAAGGAGGTAAGTACAAAGTTCTAGAAAGAGGAGCAAAAAGCAAAAAGTGGAGGAGGGACAGAAACAAAAGAACTTAATGCTGTGTGCAAATATTTCAAATATATTAAAAATTTCCTAACGTTTTCATGGAATTTTTATCTTAAATGGCAAGAGAAGGAAGGAAGAAGGAAAGAGAATACCAGTTGAGGAATTCCAAGAGAAAGCAGAAGGAAAGGGAAGCATTACAAGCAAACTTTTGGAACCTCATTTTTTTGCCTAAGCCAGATGTTTTTGAATGACACAAAACATGACTTGAGAAAAAGTGGCTCTGCCCAAGCATGGTCATACGTCACCAGCACAATGCTAGTCCCTATTAAAACAGGGGTACTTGGAAGGTCATGCCAGGATAATCTTGGGGATTCCCTAAGAGTGTGTGACCTATGTTGCGTCCAGCTGGCTCTAGATGGTCCAATTCAGATGCATCTGCTTTTCCAGTGGACCATCTAGAATGTCCGTTCTTGCTCCCTTCACTCCAGCCAGACTGGCCCAGTGGCCTTAGGTCCTCAGCAGGCCTGAATTTTTTACTTCTGGACTTTGCTTGTCATCCCCCCTGCCTGGTATATCTTCCCCAACAGATCCCTTGTTTTGAATCCTGCTGTCTCTGTAATGCAGTTCTAGCCCCACCTCTTCTGTGAAGCTTCTGTGTCCCAATCTTCTGGGAACTCCACCTCCTCCATGTTAGAACATTAAAAGATGGGACCCAGGCCGGGCGCGGTGACTCACACCTGTAATCTCAGCACTTTGGGAGGCTGAGGTGAGTAGATCACCTGAAATCAGGAGTTCGAGACCAGCCTGGCCAATATGGTGAAACCCCATCTCTACTAAAAATACAAAAAATTAGCCGCGTGTGGTGGTAGGTGCCTGTAATCCCAGCAACTCTGGAGGTTGATGCAGGAGAATCACTTGCACCTGGGAGGCAGAGGTTGCAGTGAGCCGAGATCACGCCATTGCACTCCAGCCTGGGCAATAAGAGCAAAACTCCATCTCAGAAACAAACAGACAAACAAAAAAGATGGGTCCTTTACTCTGTCCTGTTCAGTTTGTTGTTTCTATATGGATATGTTCTGACCAACTCTCAAATGCATGATGAAGTGAACTGGGTGATTGAGATGTTAGGCAAGTTATTAAGTTTTTCTGTTTGTTTGTTTGTTTGTTTGTTTTGCTTAGCTTTCTTGTCTGTAAATTGGGAATAATAATACAACACACTTATAAGACTGTAAAGATCTAATGAGTTCCTGTAAGTAAAGTGCTTGATATAGTGCCAGGCACGTAGTAAAAGCTATCTGTGTTACTTATGAGTCTAACTCTCTACTAAAAATAAAAAATTAGCCAGTGTGGTGGCATGTGCCTGTAGTCCCAGCTACTCAGGAGGCTGAGACAAGAGAATCATTTGAACCCGGGAGGCAGAGGTTGCAGAGAGCCGAGATCAAACCATTGCACCCCAGCCTAGGCGACAGAGCGAGACTCCGTCTCAGAAAAAAAAAAAAAAAATACAAAATAAACACCCAAGTACACATGTACACATGCACACATGCATGCAGATGTACAAATATGCATTAAGATAGAGAAGCAGTAAAACTCCAGTGTAATCTCCACAACTGCATTCCCTTCTCACAGCGCCCCCACCATCAAATACAATCCAGAATTTTATGTGACCTATTTTCTTACTTTTCTTTGTAGTGTCTCCCCATAAATACTTATTCCCAAACAAACAAAAATATATATACATATATTAGTTTCACCTCTTGCGGGGGGAACTCTATATAAATGGAATCATACTGCACGCGTTTGTTGTGGCTTACTTTTTCAGTGTACGTGTGTTTGTTTTCATCTTCTATGTTAGTTATAAAGCTGTAGTTTTTTTGTTTTTGTTTTCATTTTTGTTTGAGACAGAGTCTCACTCTGTCGCCAGGCTGGAGTACAGTGGTGCGATCTCGGCTCACTGCAGCCTCTGCCTTCTGGGTTCAAGCGATTCTCCTACCTCAGCCTCTTGAGTAGCTGGGACTACAGGCACATGCCACCATGCCCTGCTAATTTTTGTATTTTTAGTAGAGACGGGGTTTCACCATGTTGGCTAAGATGGTCTCGATCTCTTGACCTCATGATCCGCCCATCTCGGCCTCCCAAAGTGCAGGGATTACAGGTCTGTGCCACTGCGCCCGGCCCCATAAAGCTGTAGTGTATTCATTTTCACTGCTGTATAACATCCCATCCTATGAATGTAACAAAATTTGTTTTTCCATTCTACCATTGGAGCATGCATGGAGTTTCTCAGTTTTGACTATCACAAAGCCACTGTGAACACGTTTGCACATTTGTCCTTGTGCAAGTATGTCAGGGTTTCTCCAGGAAATACACCAGGGTGGAATTGCTGTGGGGTTGGGATGCATATACGTTTATCTTTATTAGGAAGTCCTGCGTTCATGCTGGAAATCAATTTACAGTCTTACCTGGAGGACATAGGCGTTCTGGTATCTCCTTGCCTTCACCAACATTTGGTGCTGTCAGACTTGATTTTTTATTTTATTTATTTATTTATTGAGACAGAGTCTTGCTCTGTTGCCCAGGCTGGAGTGCAGTGGTGCAGTCTTGGCTCACTGCAACCTCCACCTCCCAGGTTCAAGCAATTCTCCTGCCTCAGCCTCCCAAGTTGCTGGGACTACAAGGGTGCACCACCATGCCCAGTTAATTTTTGTATTTTTAGTAGAGACGGGGTTTCACCACGTTGACCAGACTGGTCCTGAACTCCTGACCTCAGGTGATCTGCCTGCCTTGGCCTCCCAAAGGGCTAGGATTACAGGCATGAGCCACCGTGCCCAGCCAGACTTGATTTTTGCCAGTCCGGAACCCACTTTTAGCTTTTGCCAAAATGATGTGTGTGAAGGCATACCTGAGTTTGGATTAAATGTGCAGTTTTTCTGATGACTCATGACACTGAACATGTGTTTATATGTTTATAGATTGTTTGTGTATCATCTTCTGAAAAATGACTGCACATATCTTTTCTGGTTTTTTGTCTTTTTCTTATTGATTCTTGGGCACTAATTCTTTGTTGGTTATAGATGTTGCAAATATATCACAGTTTGTGACTTATGATATCTTTTGAGAAACAAATTCTTAAATTTTAACGTAGTAGACTTTATCCATCTTTTCCTTTATAGTTTATGTTTTTGCATCTTTTTAATGATATCTTTTCCTACCCCAAGGATCATAAAGATACCCTCTGAAGCTTCCCCCTAAAGCTTTTAAAATTTTGCCTTTTTCCATTTGAGTCCTTAGTCCATTTGACATTGAACTTTTATGAGCTAGAGAAACTTTGCATTGTTTTCTGTATGAATGACCAATGCACTCAGCCTCTTTATCTGTCCTTTCCCCAGGAAATCTGTAGTGCCAGGTCTGCCATATGTGAGGTTTCTATATATGGAAGACCCATTTCTGGGTTCTTTATGCTGTTCCACTGGTACATTTGTCCATCTGTACACCAACACTGCAGTATCTTAATTACTATAATTTTTTACTGTAAGTGTTGGAATCTAGAAGGGCAAGCTTCCTCCTGGACCCCTCCCATTGCACTTCCATAGACATTTTAGAATGGTGCTTTACATTTTTTTATGACTCTTGGACATCCCCAGTGCATGTTATTGCTCTTGTCTTACAGCAAAAAGAACATCCTTAGCTCTCACTCTGAGGCCACAATGTAGGGTGAACAGCCATGATTTAATGAAAGCAGTTGAGAGGTTTCAAAGTCAAGACACAACATTGCCTTCTTGACTAATTGGAGACTATAAACCTGCTTAAAGTCAGACTAAAGACCCTTGCACTAAACATGGCTCTGGACTCAGTAAGAATAGCCTTTGCCGTTCATAAACAAACCTGTTTTGGTCAAACTTTTTGGTTTGACATTTAAAACCTTGTAAACATAATAACTACTTCCTTTCATCCTGACCCAACTTGGCTTCCTCCAAAGCAAATCAAGGTCACAGTGCTATTTTAAGGTACAGTGAAAATTAAGTTTCTTAAGATGCCTTAAATAGCTGAAGCGTAGGCTGAAACAAACTGGAATTAAATGAAAAGAGACCACATGTATAAGAGTGTGGAGATTCAGAGAGGGTACTTAACCAGCCCAAAGTCACACAGTCTGAAAAACTCAAGTTTCTTTGCTCTCTGTTCCAATTTTTTCTATTCTATACTAGGTGCTGGATGACTTTCTTTGGAGAGTAAAAGAGCAAATATCTTAGGTTTTGTGGGCTAAGAGGCAAGGTCCTCAATTCTTCCAGCAACTGTTCCCCTGGAAAGACTAATATTCCTTTTATATCTAAAAATGTAAAGCCATTATTAGCTCAAGGGTCCTGCAAAAACAGGGGGAGTGGACTCGATTTCCCTGTAGGCTGTAGTTTTCAACCCAGGCTCTAAACCATACGTAAGAGGTATATATTCTTGTTTCTGCTTCTTTGATGATTAAAAACATACATATAAATGGCCAGGCACAGTGGCTCACGCCTGTAATCCCAGCACTTTGGGAGGCCTAGGTGGGCAGATCATGAGGTCAGGAGATCAAGACTAGCTTGGTCAACATGGTGAAATCCCGTCTCTACTAAAAATACGAAAAATTAGCCAGGCGTGGTGGCAAGCGCCTGTAATCCCAGCTACTTGGGAGGCTGAGGCAGGAGAATGGTGTGAACCCAGAAGGTGGAGCTTGCAGTGAGCAGAGATCACACCACTGCACACCAGCCTGGGCGACAGAGCAAAACTCTGTCTCAAAAACAAAACAAAACAAAAAACAAAAAAAAAACCCACCATACATATAAATAAAATTACAGATCAAATATTACAACGCGTATTAGGAAGAAGCAGAGGTGAAATTGTGTTCCCAGAAACGAACTAATGCTATATGGTATGCATTTGAGGATTGGTTCTGAAGATAGCTTAAGTAAATTGGAGTCCACTTCGTTTTATCCTCCACATATTGAAAAGTCTATTATGCCTCAGGAACTCCTTGGTACTAAATCACAACATTTAAGAATGATCATTGATATGAAAATTCTCAGTAATTTGATAAAATACAATGTCTGTGTAGAGTCTAAATATAAATTCTGAGGAAACAGGGTTATTAATATATATTATACTCTTTCTCCATTTAAAGATTAAAAGTCATTGTTGAGTTATTCTTAGAGAGCCTTCAAACCCAAGTATATTATAACTGTGAGTATATCAGACACACCATTAACTTTTCCAGTGTTCTATACAGAGAAGCCTTCTTTGATGTGAATTTTATCATTTGTATATTCTCTGATTTAGGTGTGTTGTTTGTATCTTAAACATCACAAATGAAGTTGCATTTTCATAACAGCTTAGCATCATAACCTTTTGTCTATTTTTTGCTTTAAATCCAAATGACTACAGAGTGTTCCCTACAGATGTATCTTTTTACATGTTTTTATTCATCAAGCCAGAGCCTATTAAAACACTTCACAGGTCCTATTGCTATCTCTGGACATATTACTGGCTTTCCATTCTTCAAATACCTGTCCATTGTGAATTATAGGCACTAGCTGTGTCAAATGAAAACAATTTCAAAGATTTGTGTGTGGAGAACGTGAGAATGGCTACCCAGTCCTTTGAAATACGGTCAGCTGGATATTGTTAGCCTCCTTGTCATTTATTTTGTGTCCCATATTTTGAAGAGCCTTCTCATAAACTCCTAGGCCTTGACAGTCTGGGTGTCTGGTTTAAGAACTTTCTTATCACATTATTACCTAAGGGCTGCAAAGGGCGCTACTTACCAACTCCACAAAAATGAAAAGTGTTTCTGAAAATATTTGTCTTCAGACTGACTCATTCTTGAATGTCTGAAACATATATTGGATATTTTTTGGTTTGTTTATTTGGCTTAGAATGTGGGATTAAAATGAGAAATTAACATCAACTAAATCTAAAACATAGACTTTTCTAGCAACGCATTTTTATTTTTCATTTTTGTGGACAGGTCAAGAGCCTACCAGTCTCATCATTTCTTTTTTTTTTTTTTTTTTTTAATGAAAAGTCATTATTGTTTTACCCTCATGAAATAATGTACAACCAAAATTTTTAAGCAATTCAGTAAAGTATAAAGTCAAATAGGAAAATCACCATAATCCCCAGAGTAACCATTTTTAATCATTCTATGCATTTACTTCCAGAATTTCTATGCATATATATATGTTTCTTACAAAAATGTGATCATATAAATTTGCCTCATGTTTTTATGAGTTGCCATAATATTCCACTGTATTGATATGGCACAATGTGTATAACCACCTCCATATGTGCTTGGTTTTGTTTTGTTTTGTTTGAGATGGAGTCTTGCTCTGTTGCCCAGGCTGGAGTTTGGTAGCATGATCTTGGCTCACTGCAACCTCCGCCTCCTAGGTTCAAGCAATTCTCTTGCCTCAGCCTCCCAAGTAGCTGGGATTACAGGCGCCCACCACCATGCCAAACTAATTTTTGTATTTTTAGTAGAGTCAGGGTTTCACCATGTTGGCCAGGCTGGTCTCGAACTCCTGACCTCAGGTGATCTACCTGCCTCGGCCTCCCAAAGTGTTGGGATTACAGGTGTGAGCCACTGCTCCAGGCCTATGTGCTTGTTTTATGTGCAGATTTATCCTCCCTCAGTTTTCCCTAGCATCAAAGGTGCAGGCAGGGTATTATAACCTTAGCTTTCATTAATATATGTTTGTACTACTCTGTTGATATTAAAAATTTTCCTTATGATAAAACAAATAAGAGGGTGTTTACATGCTACAACATAGATGAACCTTGAGGTCCTTATGCTAAGTGAAAGAAGCAAGTCACAAAAAGACAAATTCTGCATGATTCCATTTGTATTTAGTACCTACAGTAGTCAAATTCATAGAGACAGAATACAGAGTCGTGTTTGTCAGGGACTGGAGGCAGGAGAGAATGAGAGATTGTTGCTTAACAGGTATCAAGTTTCAGTTTTCCAAGATAAAAAGAATTCTGGAGATTAATTATGCACCAGTGTGAATGTACTTAACACCAATGACCTGCACACTAAAAAAATGGTTAAGAAGGTAAATTTGGCAAGTTGCATTCTACCACGATTAAATTTTTAAAATCAGAGGATGTTTAAAATATGACTGTATATATTTTATTGTAAAATGTACTGACTGGGTATATAAACACCACCCTTGCCTATCAATTTCAGTCATCTAGACGATAAACAAAAACCAGGACAATACTACAAAGATTCTGCACTTGGTTTGTAGTTGAGGCCCTCAGACCTTACCACATCTCTTTATTCTGAATTTATAAGTAATTCAATCAAGCGTTAGTTACTGATTTCTTAATTAGCAGCATAGATTAAACAATTAGAAATAGAGAAGAGGTATCAGAGAGCTATAGGTAAGGAAACAGCAGTAGAAAGAAAGAAAGGCAGAAAGCCTAATACCACAAAAAGAATCTTCCTCCCCAAAAAAGCATACTTAACAATCAAAACCATATACCATCCAGCAATTAAATGATATAAATGCAAATAATTATCTCTATGTATGCAATAGCATCACTCAACAAATATTTCTTATGTATCAGTTATGTACCAGGAATCCATCAGGGCCCCAAAGAGTTCACAGTGACAGCAATATTGTTCAGGAAAGGAGGATTATGTCACTTTCAGTCTGTTTACAGGGTAGGAGAGCCTGTAATACAATCACAGATGGTCAGAGTTTGGGTTTTAATGGTAAACTTCAGTTATCTAGAAATTGTACTTCTATGGACTCTCATGTTTCCCCAAATCCTGTGTCCAAATGGTATCCTGTTTAATAATCGTATATGATTTAGTGACTGTATTCGTCTGTTCTCACACTGCTAATAAAGATACACCCAAGACTGGGTAATTTATAAAGAAAAAGAAGTTTTAGGGACTCACAGTTCCACATGGCTGGGGAGGCCTCACAATCATGGCAGATGGTGAAAGGCATGTCTTACATGGTGGCAGACAAGAGAGAATGAGGACCATCCGAAAGGGGTTTCCCCTTACAAAACCATCAGATCACGTGAGACTTATTGACTACCATGAGAACAGTATGGGAGAAACTGCCTCATGATTCAATTATCTCCCACTGACTCCCTCCCGCAACATGTGGGAATTATGGGAGCTACAATTCAAGATGAGATTTGGGTGGGGACACAGCCAAACCATATCAGCGACCTTACCTATCTACACGGACTTGTATCACCTTGCTCCTTTTGTAAGCAAGCAATTTGTAAGTGCATTCTTCACCAAGAGCAGTATGTGCTTGTTAACAAAGACGTATTTTAGCACAATGTTATCCTGACTGTAGTCCTGTTTTATTTGAGTGTTTGTACCAATAGCCACAGTTTATAGATTTGGGCTGTAGAAAAAACTGATATTGAACAGAACAAAATAATGTATGATGTACCATCACTGTAGGATAGTGAGGTTGTTAAAATCTCTCTCCCTTTCTCCAGGGAAGCTGTAAATTGCAAAATTATCAATATGTCATCTAGCAGTTTATTTATCATGTGAAAATTTGGAAGTAAAATGTGTGGTTTCAGCAACTGAATTCAATAGTAACGATAACTGTTCAAGAAAAATGTGCTCATACAGAATTATTGGTTACCATCACCTGTGATGGGGTCTAAATATTTTTCTTTGGAGAAAAAGTAATGAAATTTGGAGGCCTTACAGTCAAACATTATTCTGGACATTACTGGTTTTGCTTGTTCTGTTGTACAAAATGCTTCTGCAAACAAGGCAGTGCTGGCTCAAGGGCAGAAGATACTCTCAGCATTGCTTTAAGAGTCAGATTCATCCATTAAAATATACATTCAAACTCCATGAGTTAATATACCTTGATATACTGGAATATGCCTGCATATTAACATCATATAATGACGATAGCACAGTTCACAACACTGTGGGTCTCATAGACACTGGCCGCCAAAGTCTTGTTGAAGGACAGCTGCACCATTTTAAAGTCTGCATCTATATATATATATACACACATATATACACACACACATATATACACATATATGTGTATATATACACACATATATAACACTATATATAACTATATATAAAATAACCATATATATAACTAACTCTATATATATAACTATAGTTATATATATAGTTATTTTTAATTTGCCTTAATAGCTAAACCCCTTTTTAAGATTTTCCAAATGCAACTGCTCATTTGAAAAAATGTTGTGCGGGCTGGTTGCGGTGGCTCACGCCTGTCATCCCAGCACTTTGGGAGGCCGAGGCGGGCGGATCACGACGTCAGGAGATGGAGACTATCCTGGCTAACATGGTGAAACCCCGTCTCTACTAAAAATACAAAAAATCAGCCAGACATGGTGGCGGGCGCCTGTGGTCCCAGCTACTCGGGAGACTGAGGCAGGAGAATGGTGTGAACCCGGGAGGCGGAGCTTGCAGTGAGCCGAGATCTGGCCACTGCACTCCAGCCTAGGCGACAGAGTGAGACTCCATCTCAAAAAAAAAAAAAAAAAAAGGAAAAGAAAAAGTGTTGTGTGAAAATACTGCATTTTTTTATTAGGATATGATAATGATTCCATCTCTGTCTTAGGAAAACTAATTTAAATGCATTTTGTTGTTGTTTCTGTAGACTTCCTTCCAAAACTAACAGTGAAGCAAGCTATCACGATGCCTGCTCTGTTGATCCAACTTGAACAATCAAACTCTACTTTAGCAACAAGAAAAAAATATTTTTAATATTAAAAGAAAAGTAAAGCACGTATTAGGAAAGGTGGAAATAGAATTATCTTGGAGACATATAAAAGGTATCTGATGCTTAACGTTTAGAAATCTTGTGACCCGAATTTCAATTGCTTTGCATTCTAAATCATTTTATATTTGTCTGTATTTTGGTTCTAAAAAGCAGAATAAATAAAAATTCTTTTTTCATATCCTTTTGTATTTCTACAAAACAGATGTTGCCATTGTGTGGAATTTGTCATCTTCCAATCTACAATAAAATAGCCTAACATGAAGGCTCTATCCTCAGTCCCATTATTTCTTTTTTTTTTTTTTTTTTAGACAGAGTCTCGCTCTGTCCCCCAGGCTGGAGTGCAATGGCACAATCACAGCTCACTGCAACCCCACCTCCCAGGTTCAAGCAATTCTCCTGCCTCGGCCTCCCAAGTAGCTGGGATTACAGGCATGTACCACCACGCCCAGCCAATTTTTTTTTTTTAAGTAGAGACGGAGATTTTTCCATGTTGGTCAGGCTGGTCTTGAACTTCCGAACTCAGGTGATCTGCCAGCCTCGGCCTCCCAAAGTGCTGGGATTACAGGCATGAACCACCGTGCCGGGCCGCTTAGTCCCATTATTTCTATCCCATCTTTGCCCTTTCCAGTTGCTCTGCTACCTGGCTCCTGCACTCACCCTTCTCTTAGAGCTCTTCCCACTTACAACACTACACACTGTGCCAGCGGGGTGGGTTATTTTTGCAGAGCCAATCCTAAGGACTTTTGTTAATTCCCCCTTGGCTTTCTTGTCTATCTGCTTCTAAGATTTTATTTACTTGGTATTAGTCATCTGGATGAGAAGAAAAACTCAGTCAATCATCAAAATGTCTAAAATATCCAAACATTTGTTTTCCCAGAGATGTAGCTTGCATTTTCTTATTTATTTTTGTATGACGTCTCACTCCAGCTGTCACTATATTTACATGCTGATCTCCCCGTAGTCTGTTTTTAGTGCTGTGAAGCACTCTTGTATCCTTGACATTTTCCCGGTTTAATTTTTAATCTTCTTTTCTTGTTTTTGCCACAGTTATATATTTTATATAGTTAAATAATTTACACCTATGACCTGTGTTATGTATTTAGTACTCTGTGATTTACTTTTTCATATAGTCAGTATGTATTGAGCATCTTCTGTTTGCAATTGTAACCCCACTGCTGTCCAGAGGTATCCTGTCCTTTGAGGTTTACAACTACATGAAATTCCTTGAATACCATTTGGATCTGTAGGAAGTCAAAATTCTGCCCCAAGGTTTCTTCACCTACCCTGGGGCCTGCATTTTCTTGGTAGCTTCTCCTTCTGATTTTCTGTACTTGCTGAAGATTGAATCTTACCCACATCTCAATTTCCACAACAATTCTTCCATTAATGGACCGGAGCTTCTTGTTTAATAAGGCAGTTTTGTGTGTGTGTGTGTGTGTGTGTGCGAGCGCGCGTGTTTGTGTGTTTGTTTCAGAGACAGTCTTTGTTTTTTGAGATAGAGTCTCGCTCTGTCACCCAGGCTGGAGTGCAGTGGCACGATCTCGGCTCACTTCAGCCTTGGCCTCCCAGGTTCACGTGATTCTCCTGCCTCAACCTCCCAAGTAGCTGGGATTACAGGTGCCCGCCACCACACCCGGCTAATTTTTGTAACTTTATTAGAGACCGGATTTCTCCGTGTTGGCCAGGCTGGTCTCAAACTACTGACCTCAAGTGATCCACCCGCCTCGGCCTCCCAAAGTGCTGGGATTACAGGCATGAGCCACCGTGCCCAACCAGAGACAGAGTCTTGCTCCATTGCCCAGGCTGGAGGGCAGTGGTGGAGCCAACTGCATCCTCCAACTCCTGGATTTCAGCAATCCTCCCACCTCAGCCTCTGGAGTAGCTGGAACTACAGGCACTCACCACCATGCATGGCTATTTATTTTTTTTGTAGAGGCAGGGTCCCACTATGTTGCACAGGCTGGACTCAAATTCCTGGCCTCAAGTGATCCCTACCTCAGCCTCCCAAAGTGCTGGGATTACAGGCATAAGCCACTACGCCTGGCCATCAGGCAGTTTTATATGACACACTGTATTGAAGATTCGGAGATGACACAGGAAATTTCAACTATATTGATAATGTGCTATTTCTGAGCTGGGTGGTAGCTGCAGGGGTATTTGTTACATTATTCTTGATACCTTTCCATATATATGGAGAATAGTTTAAACTTTTTATGTGTCCGTGGAGAGTCCTATAACTCAGAATGAATAATGATTTTATCTTCATGTTATCAGAAAAGATATCAGATGCTCTGAGGAACTGGATGCTTTTGTCCAATGAGTTGTAGACAGATGTTATTGCTGGAATTTTTTCTTAAGCACATTTCAAAGTCATCACTCTTCTTCTACCTTGTCCAGCACGAAGGAATTATCAACACCTGTACATATCATGAAATTACCATTGCAGTGGTCTCATCTTCTTCCTGACCTCTGTCACTGGTTTCCCTGCAAGACAGTACTCTTGATCTTGACATTACCAATCACAGTTCCTCTCCAAGCACCCTCCAGTCTTTCCATCTTTGTCCCTAGGACTCCAAATCCCATAATCCTGCCACCTCACTGGTACCCACAATTCCTTTATCCATTGCTTTGTCACTGTCTGTGCTCCTGGAGTCTCCTGTCTTCCCTCATTGATGACCTTTATTTCATGGTCAAGGAGCCATCATTGCCACTTTTTTTTTTTTTTTTTTTTTTTTTTTGCATTCATCCTCAGCTCTCTTGTTTGATCAAATCCATCTGGAAAAAAACACAAATCTGCTTAAATCCCACTGTGTCTACGCAGTTCAGTCGCTGCCTCCCCTCCTTCAAGTCTTGATTCCAAAAGTCACCTTCTCAGGTGAGCTCTTTCGTGGCCACGTTATCTAAATGTTTACAACCCACCCCTGACATTTCATTTCTTCCTTTCCTGCATTATTTTTTCTTGGCAATTATAATTAGTTAACACGTGTATATTATATATACATATATATTATATATTTATCTTATCTATTGTTTTCTTGCCCCTGTTAGAATATAAGCTACTGTGTCCCCTGTATCTAGAATAGTGCCTGGTGCACAGTACATAATAAATGGTTTTTTGAATGAATGAATAGATGATACCACTTCTAGATTTGAATATAAATTTGAAATTGGACATTAGGAAAAAAAAACAGTGACGGAGGAAAAATGGCTTTGAGGGTGAGCTCTACCGAGCACAATAGATCATTTAACTCAGCATCCTTGTCTTTAAAAGGCTCCTTAAGCCAGGTGCAATGGTGCACCTAAGCAGCTTATAGTCCCACCTACTTAGGAGGCTGAGGTGGGAGGATTGTTTGAGCCCAGGAGTTTGAGACCAGCCTGGGCAACATAGGGAGACAGTGTCTCAAATAATAATAATAATAATAACAACAACAAAAGGCTCCTTAAGCACCCTTGACACACAGTGCTCAATCTTGCTCCTGCAGTTCTTCAGCCCCCTGCCCCTGAGCTTGCTATCTTTCAAGCTTCCTTGCACATTTTCCTTTTCTGGCACTGTTTCTGTTCTGCATGATTCATGTTCATTTTATATGCGGTGCAAGTTATACATTTCTTGGCCTGTTCTCAGGTCAACACCCACCTGCAGGCTTTGTCCAGAGGGTCTCCTGTTATCATCAAACGGGCCCATGAAGTCATGGGAGGCAGCTAAGAGGACCCTTTCCTCTCTGGGAGCATGGCTCCCATCTCCCCGACACTGTGAACTAGTCCTGCCTCCTAGGAATGTAGAGATGAGTAAGATGTGGCTTCCTATGAGAAACTTTGCGGGGTGGTGGAGAGAGGCATGTAAACAAATAATTACAGTGCAATTAGATACATGTTATAAGTCAGTGATGCACAAAACAAGTGAGGGAACAACTAACCACCTTGAGGGTTGAGGGAGGTAGTCTTCCAAGAGAGGTAACCTTTGAACTGCTCTGCAATCAGCAAAACTTAGCCAAGCAAGGTCAGAGGTAGTGAGAAGTGGGCATGTCAGGCCAAAAAGCCATGTGGAAAAGCACAGGAATGTAAAAGAAAGCAGAGGGTCTCAGTGGGCAGGAATCGCAGCGGCAGCCCCATGGGGGCCAGTGGCCTCCCTGCTAGGGATATAGAGGACACAGAATACAGAGAGCCTCCTACACCGTGCTCAGGAGTTCAAACTCAGCACTGATGGCCAAGTCTAACTACTTTTAATCAACCAAGTGACATCATCTCATTTGGGGAATTTGTTCAGAATTGATCATTAATCTCAACTATCCTATATTTTTACAAATAACTGCTGTTTTATTTCATAAATATCAAAGAGATTGGTATAAAAGTTTTGGGGATGAATCTTAGTTTCTTTTTAATGCTTGATATGCTAAGGAAGTTAGAGTGTGGTCTGGGGAACCCCTGAAACTGAGACCCCCAGGCTGCTTGTTTTAATCACCAATTCCAGGCCTCAGACCTGCTCACTGAGGATGGGATCTCGAGGGAGAAAGTAACGTCACTAAAGACTTCAAATAATTCACATACACGAAAAGTTGAGAACCACTGTCCTAAGGTTCTGTTGGAATATCATGAAACTATACAGAGATAGTTTTCTTAATCACAATTTGATACGAGCTGATACTATCAAGGAAGTATGTTACTCATAACAAATGGGGCAAAAATATCCCAGACATTTACATCATATATTTTAGAAGGCAAATTCAGGCCGGGCATGGTGGCTCACGCCTGTAATCCCAGCACTTTGGGAGGCTGAGGCAGGCGGATCACCTGAGGTCGGGAGTTCAAGACCAGCCTGACCAACATGGTGAGACCCCCGACTCTACTAAAAATACAAAATAAAAATTAGCTGGGTGTGGTTGTAATCCCAGCTACTTGGGAAACTGTGGCAGGAGAATCTCTTGAACCTGGAAGATGGAGGTTCCAGTGAGCCGAGATCATGCCACTGCACTCCAACCTGGGCGACAGAATGAGACTCTGTCTCAAATAAACAAATAAAGCAAATTCCAGTATCAGATTGTCTCCTTAACCTTTACAGGGAGTTATAGTCATGATTTATCTCACTTATATCCGGCCCCAATCAAAGTATTAATTAGATAGTGTCTATTGTCCTCTACTTATAGGGAGAAGATGTTTTGCATAGCAGTGAGCAACTAAGCCAGGAATGAATTCAGCCCTAAGGAGTTACTCTTCTCCATGGTGAGCTCCTCCAAGACAAAGCCCTTAGGTGTGGGCTCTGATACTCCAAGCAGGCCAGACTGCTGGGCAGAAAAGTTAACATGCAGCAGAGCCTCTGTGCTTTGAAGTTTGCACACGATCGCCCCGAAAGCAGTCAGCTCATCTGCCCAAGGGAAAATTAGAACTTCCAGATTTCAAATAAGATCTAGACTGACCTTGGAGTAATGGAGACCCATGGACTTTAAGGCCTTTTACAATCTTAATATTCTATTAGTTATAACAATGGAGAGTGTAGCTCTCTCACCATCAGCCAGTGGAAGCACAGGTGACCTCTGGGGTTTCACTGTGTCTGCAGATAACTGGCAGCTCTAAGCTTTCTTCATCACATGTTTCAACCATGGTTCTTTAAAATTTTCCTATGTTTATTCTGGCTTTATTTTTTTCTACCAGGAAGTAAAAACTAAGTTAGTAGCTTTCCATAATGAAAAAACAAACAAACAAAGAAATTACTTAAAATGAATGCTGCTGGGCGTGATGGCTCATGCCTGTAATCCCAGCACTTTGGGAGGCCGGGGTGGGTGGATCACCTAAGGTCAGGAGTTCAAGACCAGCCTGTCCAACATGGTGAAACCCTGTCTCTACTAAAAATATAAAAAAGTAGCCAGGTGTGGTGGCAGGTACCTGTAATCCCAGCTACTCAGGAGGCTGAGGCAGGAAAATCGCTTGAACATGGGAAGTGGAGGTTGCAGTCAGCTGAGATCACGCCACTGTGCTCCAGCCTGGGCAACAAAAGTGAAACTCTATCTCAAAGGAAAAAAAAGAAAAATGAATGTTTATAATTTGAGAAAACAATTAATAAATTATAGGACTTTAAATTCCTATTTTTGAGATGAACTGTCCTTTTTTTTTTTTTTTTTGGAGATGGAGTCTTGCTCTGTCCTCCAGGCTGGAGTGCAGTGGCGCAATCTCCACTCACTGCAAGCTCCGCTTCCTGGGTTCACACCATTCCCCTGCCTCAGCCTCCCATGTAGCTGGGACTACAGGCGCCCGCCACCGCGCCCAGCTAATTTTTTAAAATGTATTTTTAGTAGAGACGGGGTTTCACCATGTTAGCGAGGATTACAGGCGTGAGCCACTGCGCCCGGCCGAACTGTCTTTTTTATTGCTCTGAATGAATTTTCTTTTTTGTTGTTAATTTTTATTTTTAGAAAAAGTAATCTAGTTTTGTTTTGTTTTTGTTTTTGACAGGGTTTTACTCTGTCGCCCAGGCTGGAGTGCTGTGGTGCGATTATGGCTCACTGTGGCCTCAACCTCCTGGGCTCAAGCGATCCTCCCACCTCAGCGTCCCGCATAGCTGGAACTACAGGCTTGCGCCACCATGACCAGCTAATTTTTTTGTAGAGACAGCATCCCACTATGTTGCCCCAGCTGATCTGCAACTCATGGGCTCAAGTAATCCTCCCGCCTTGGCCTCCCAAAATGCTAGGATAATAGGTGCGAGCCACCTGGCCTAAACTTTGGTTTTGTAAATAACATTTTCAAAGATTTTTTTTTAAATCTTTGAACAAACCAGGCACATGACCCAGGAAGTCCCATTCGCCCTAATGTGTGTCTCCACCTGCCAGCCTGCACCGCGAACTTTCCATCACTTGTGGCACTGGTGGCAGCTTTCTGTCTTGTTTGTTTGTTTGAAGAGGTAATGTTTTCTGAAAAATGTGACAGTTTCCAGGCGGATTTTTAAAAGTTAACCATCAGCATCATGTCTCTCGATAAGATTAGCTTACTTTTGCCTCTCAGACAGAAGGCCCTGCAGCAGCAGGTGACAAAGCAAAGAATGACCCACAGGAGAGAGCGGAGGTGGTTGTGGCTAATTTAGTGCTTCCCAGTGCAGGGTTGCCCCAGCCCAAAGCAAGTGAGGAAAAGAAGAACCAGGTAGAGATTTTTTTTATCAAGTAAAATTGGAGCTTTTTTTAAAATCAAGTTCCCATTTTAAGGGAACAGCATGTTTTTTGTTTTTTGTTTTGTTTTGTTTAAGACAGATCTCGCCCTGTCTCCCAGACCGGAGTGCAATGGTGTAATCTCAGCTCACTTCAACCTCCACCTCCCAGGTTCAAGCGATTTTTTTGCCTTAGCCTCCCGAGTAGCCGGGACTACAGGCACAGGCCACCATGCCTGACTAACTTTTGTATTTTTAGTAGAGATAGGGTTTCGCCATGTTGGCCAGACTGGTCTTGAACTCCTGAGCTCAAGTGATCCACCCACCTTGGCCTCCCAAAGTACTGAGATTATAGGCGTGAGCCATGCCTGGGAACGTCTTTTATTCTGTGGGCATTTACTTGCTTGATGGTATCTTCATTTTCCTCTGGAATATGAGGACAGTAGATGAGAGGTCTGCTGTGGGTTGGGAGCTGGGAGATTGTGTTGGTTTGTTTGTGTTTGGAGGTGGCCATTGCCCTTATATTGAAAAATATAACTAAGACAATTCTCTGTTTGTCTTCCTTTTAAGACATATTTATTTTACTGCCCTGTGACGTTCAAAACATGCAGAACTTTCAGACTAGAGGATCTGCTGGGTTCTTCCAGTCCCCAAATTATATTCCTTGTGTCCCCCAAGCCTTGGACAGAAGCACAGTGGGAGAAGGGGAGGCACATGAGGAGGACAGAAGGAAGAGAGAGGTCCCTGTCTGCCATTCCAAGGTAGAAGCTCATCTCTCACTGGAGCTCACAGCTGATCTCTTCTTTTTTTTTTTTTTTGAGACGGAGTCTCGCTCTGTCACCCAGGCTGGAGTGCTGTGGCCGGATCTCAGCTCACTGCAAGCTCCGCCTCCCGGGTTCACGCCATTCTCCTGCCTCAGCCTCCTGAGTAGCTGGGACTACAGGCACCCGCCACCTCACCCGGCTAGTTTTTTTGTATTTTTTAGTAGAGACAGGGTTTCACCGTGTTAGCCAGGATGGTCTCGATCTCCTGACCTCGTGATCCGCCCGTCTCGGCCTCCCGAAGTGCTGGGATTACAGGCTTGAGCCACCGCGCCCGGCCGATCTCTTCTTTAAGTTTCTACCTTAACTTTTTTTTTTTTTTTGAGATGGACTCTCGCTGTTGCCCAGGCTGGAGTATAGTGGTATGATCTCTGCCTACTGCAACCTTCGCCTCCCAGGTTCAAGCAATTCTCCTGCCTCAGCCACCTAAGTAGCTGGGATTACAGGCGCTCAACACCACGTCAAACTAATTTTTGTATTTTTAGTAGAGACAGAGTTTCACCCAGTTGGCCAGGCTGGTCTTGAACTCCTGACCTTAGGTGATCTACCCGCCTTGGCCTCCCAAAGTGCTGAGATTACAGGCATGAGCCACTGTGCCTGGCCTGTATCTTAATTTTTTAATGCAATTTTTATATTGCCACAGAAAAAATGTAATGAAGATAATTTGCACCAGGAATCACCAAGTTTTTCCCATAAAGAGCCAGGTAGTAAATATTTTAGCCTTTGCAAGCCAAGAGGCAAAATGAAGGCTACTGTGCAGATACCTATATAACAAGAGAGAAAATAAATATCCACAAAACTTGTAGTGATGAAATGCAAACTTAATTTATGGACACTGAGATTTGGAGTTTATATAATTTTTACATTACAAAATGTTATTTCTCTCTTGATTTTGTTTCAACCATGAACAAATATGAAAACCAGTCTTAGCTCATAGGCCAGCTGGAAACAGCCAGAGGGCAGATTTGGCCTGCAAGCTGCTGTCTGCCAACTCCTGCATTATACAGCTAATTTCATGAGCTACTATGTTATGTTTATCACTAGGATTCTACATCCCATCATGAGGGCCACAGTGATAGGGTGAGGTGGAGAGAAACGTACCCCTCCTCCCCCAGTACCTTGTGGCCAGCAGCTCCCGTCAATAATGAAATACAGGCCGGGTGCGGTGGCTCACGCCTGTAATCCCAGCACTTTGTGAGGCCGAGGCGGGCAGATCACCTGAGTTCAAAAGTTCAAGACCAGCCTGGTCAACATGGTGAAACCCCATCTCTACTGGAGAATCGCTTGAACCTGGGAGGTGGAGGTTGCAGTGAGCCTAGATTGCACCACTGCACTCCAGCCTGGGTGACAGAGCGAGACTCCATCCCCCATCCCCACCCCCTCCCCCCAAAAAAGGAGAAGAAGAAATGCAACACTGCACCTGAGAATATGACCCTGGGTCAGACTGTCTCACCTGAATTCAGATACCCGCTCCCAGTGTTCCTTCCTATCCTTAGCCTCTCAAAATTTGAGTTTTCTCATCGATCAGATGGAGCTTATAGTAGTACCTCCCTTACAGAATTGTTGTAAGATATAATGAGATAATACGAGACCGCCAGCACGGAAAGTGCTCAAAACATACTGAGATCATTACAGTGCTGACGGAAGTTCATTTCCTCTACCACCATCCTGATCAAGGGATCCTGTGCAGTCTATTTTTCTTACATGAATGGCGAAGGTTTCTCGGTCTTTCTGCATTCAAAACCTTTAGGGGGAAAAAGAAAAGAAACAAAAAAAGGAAGCTGGAGTTAATGATTATAGGTATACCTACCATTCTCTGCATTGCATAAGATGGGCAAAATTTCCTTACCGTATTGTTTATTCTCAAATGTACCAGAGAGCTCTCATTGCACCGTCTTTGTCAGAGTTAGTAATCTGTATGCTTGCTGTCATCCAGAAAATCAAAAACGGGTGGCTGGTTTAGATGTCTAGACTAGTGATGTGTCTCTGGACAGGAGTTGAGGGATAGGAAGTGGCAGCTGCAGTGAGATTTCTGTGATGTCCAAGTGTGGTGACAGCAGCTTCAGGGTGGGGCAGGCAGGGGTACCGTGCAAAGCAGTCCAGGGTGTCATTCTCCTTCACTGGAGGGCATGGTGCCAGGGCACATGGTTGGTTGCTTAAGGCAGACACGGGCAGAGGCGGCCCTGCAGAGGACAGCTCGTGGCGTCTGTCTGGCATGGTTTGGCTATACTTGGTCAGCTCTTCTTTTCACACACAAAAACTTTCCCCTCAGGCTATTGGCTGGGCAGAGGGACTGGCAGGGTCAGTAATCATAATGCAAAATCAACAGACCTGCTCAGTAGGGTGTTAACCAGCTGTGAACGGTGCCAACTCCCCCTGCTATTAAACCAGGCTGGGCTGGGCTGGGCTGGGCTGGGCTCCGGGAGAGAGATTGGAGAAAGGCAGGGCAGGCCACGTCTGTTTCACCAGCATGCACAGGAACGAGCATGCTGGCTGTTGACAGTAGAAAGAGGAAATAGTCAAGATTATTTGGGAATTATGTTCTGGTCTATTAATAAAAATGCATGTGCATTTAATGAACAATGAAAATGGATGTGTTTAATGAGATCCTTCATGAGTTTTAAGGGTAAAAAGATAATTGTTTACAGTGCGTGGGGGATATAAGGAATTGTGAGACACAGTTCCCACCTGCAGTTTAGGGAAAGTGATAAACCCTCAACTCCGGAGCACCTAACGATCGGTATCAAGTCGATGAGTCAGTAACAGCCTACAGTAACGGCTCTGTGTATCCTATGAACTCTTCTAAGGGCTTACCTGTGCTAGCCAATCTGACCCCATTTCACAGATGTGGAAACCGAGACACCTGAGACTGCCTAGACTTACAGAGGTGAGGTGGCAGAGCCGGATTTAGACCCAGGAAGTCTGTCTCTGGAACTGGTGCCCTGCAGCCTGTACCACTTTGCCTCGTAAGAGAAAGTGATGTGCAGGGGAGACATGGGTGACACATGGGCACTGAGAGAATGGAGATCAAGAGAAGAGTGTGAGACCCAACTGATCCGCACTGCTGGAAGGCTTGCTGCCTTTGTATAATACATTTGATCTGGCACCTTTCTTGGATAAGCATCAAATACCACCAGGGTCTCTAACCAATATTTTGTTAAATAAAACATTGTAATGTGTCTGTGCTCTTAGGCAAATGATATTTGGCTAATCAACCAAAATAATCAGTGTACTCTAATAATAGTATTAACAAATACAAGTTAATTCACTTGTTTGTTAGAGATAGATAACAGCAGTCTCTCACCCTTGCCCTTAGATTCAACACCAGTTCTTTGGCACTGGACAAGGGACTTCAAGAGGAAATGTCAGGGAGGAAGGTGGCTAGTGCAGACTGATGGAAGAAAGGATCAAACAATAGTTGTGGATGTCCTTTGGCTTGGGATCTTGTAGCCAAAAAGGACAGAAGGGAGGCCCCCAATGACTGAGTCCTTATTGAGTGCCGGGTACCAGCCATGCTAGTGATAGCATCTCAATTCCTTCGCACAAAAGCACTGCAAGATACATCCTAATATCTCCCTTGACAGATGGGGAGCTTGGAAGGATTAAGAAATTTCCCAAAGCTCCAGTTTGTAGCTACAATGCTGGCAGTAGACTCTACATAGATGGGTCCATATATATTCAGTAGGTCCATACATACATGGCCTGTGATTTCTGGAATTCCAAACCTTTTTGATTCTCTACAATGAAAGTTTATTTTGCATTTTAAGTAAGGCTGTAAAACATAAATGCAACTGTGAAAAAGAATGATTTCCACAAGTTTAACTGCTTAATATTCAAAAGTGCTAAAACATCATGTAATCTCGGGTCATTTCCTGATGGTGGGTTTAATAGCCATAATATTATTATTAAGAGCTTTCTCCTCATGACAAATGATTTTGTATTCCATTAAGATATGAGGAAACTATGGGGTAATTTATTGTTGGAAGGAGAAAAATCATAAAAATGTTGCTTAAGAAATATCCATTAGTTATGCTTCCTTAATAGTTAGCCTTTGGCCATCCTGGTTTTTTAAGTGATTTAACAGTTGAATAGTAATGAATGGGTTATTACTATTAAAGTAACCGTAGTGTTTCAAAAAACTGGGTCCAACAATGTAGATGGATTAAAATCAATAAGAATAAAAATATGGACTCTGTATCTTTTAAATTAAATAATCCATTTGAATTTTTGAATTATGGAAACATTTGCAATATGAAAATGTATTTAAGAAAAAACAGCATTAGTGAGAGAAATCAATATCTTGACTCTTGAGTTACTGTCATCACCATCCAAAAGTATTCAAGCACCCCTGTTCTGGGGTCTCTGGAACATCACACAGGCAGGGCTTGTTTCTAGAGCAGCAGCTGAACAGCAGCCAGAGAGCTGCGCTGACTATAATTTTGAGTTCACACAATCAGGTGCAGCATCTACACGTCAGCAACATTGTCACATACTCTGAAGTCCTAGTCAGCTTAATTATGCAGCTGCACGGGCAAGCCACGCCTTGCCAATTTAACTGAGAATTAAAGCTGGAATGAGTTTGGAGCAGTTCCACTAACTGGGGCATGGAAATACAGCTCTAGACCTGGCTCTGGAGCCTCATCTGCAGGGCAGACCACATGCACATAGATGATATGGCAGACATGTATAACTGGAGAGTACAGTCAACCCTCTCACAATGGTTCTTCATTTAACTGACTGCTGGATGGACCAGAATTCTCCATACCTCTGTGCAATAGCAGCCCGGAGCTGGAGGCGTCCCCCTAGTATAGCTAGTATACATGTCTGCTACACCAATCAGTTTTCTTTTATTTTTTATATTATTTAAAATATTTTTGTGGCTACATAGTAGGTATATATATATTTATGGGGTACATGAGATGTTTTGATACCGGCATGCAATGTGAAATAAACACATCATAGAGAATGGGGCATCCATCCCCTCAAGCATTTATCCCTTGAGTTACAAAGAATCCAATTACTTTTTTTTTTTTTTTTTTGTCTGAGACAGGGTCTCACTCTGTTGCCCAGGCTGGAGTGCAATGGCCTGATCTTGGCTCACTGCAATCTCTGCTTCCTGGGTTCAAGCAATCCTCCCATCTCAGCCCTCTGACTAGCTGAGACTACAGGTGTGCACCACCATGTCCAGCTAAATTTTGTTTTTGTTTTTGTTTCTTTGTAGAGATGGGGTTTCTCCATGTTGCCCAGGCTGGTCTCGAGCTCCTGATCTCAGGCGATCCGCCTGCCTTGGCCTCCCAGTGTGCTGGGATTACAGGCATGAACCCTCGTGCCTGGCTGCGTTCTTTATTTTAAAATACACAATTAAGTTATTATTGACTATAATCACCCTACTGTGCTACCAAATAGTCTTATTCATTCTATTTTTTTTTGTATACATTAATCATCCCACCTCCCATCCAACCCCTCACTGCTCCTCTTAGCCTCTGGTAACCATTCTTCTACTCTCCATGTCCATGAGTTCAGTTGATTTGACTTTTAGATCCCACACATCATTGAGAATATACAATGTTTGTCTTTCTGTGTCTGGCTTATTTAATTTAACATAGTGATCCCCAGTTCCATCCATGTTGTTGACATCCATCCAGTCATCCAACAATGACTGGATCTCATTCTTTTTCATGGCTGCATAGTACTCCACTGTGTATATGTACCACATTTCCTTTATCCATTCGTCTGTTGATGGACACTTAGATTGCTTCCAAATCTTAGCTATTGTATACTCTGGTTTCTCTTCAGATCGTATAAATCTTTCACCTTTTACCAAATCTTAGCTATTGTAAACAGTGCTACAACAAATGTGGGAGTGCAGATATCTCTTCGATACACTGATTTCCTTTCTTTTGGATAGATACCCAACAGTGGGATTGCTGGATCATATGGTAGTGCAATTTTTAGGTTTTTGAGGAACTTCCACACTGTTCTCTATGGTGGTTATACTAATTTACATTCCCACAAGCAGTGTACTAAGGTTGCCTTTTCTCCACTTCCTTTCCAGCATTTTTTATTGACTGTCATTTGGATATAAGCCATTTTAACTGGGGTGAGATGATATCTTAGTGTAGTTTTGATTTGCATTTCTCTGATGATCAATGATGCTCTCTGTGTGTCTTCTTTTGAGAAATGTCTATTCAAATCTTTTGCCCATTTTTAGACCAGATGGTTTTAAGATTAGCTATTTCACTCTAATTCCTGACGGTTGAACTACTATTTTAATGAAGTAATTTAAATATTAAATAACTAAGTGATTAAATATGAATGCATAAAAAGACATTTGCTTATGTAAAAACAAGGTTGAAAGATTTGATAAAATGAAATTGAGAGAAAAACTATTATTCAATTACATGTGACTGAGCTAGCACTTAAAGAGTTAGAGAAAAATATGGATTAATATCCAGAAGGACTCTACAGTCAGATCGCTCCACAAGCATCTTTTTTATTTTATTTATTTACTTTTTATTTTTTTTGAGACAGAGTCTAGCTCTGTCACCCATACTGGAGTGCAGTGAAACAATCTCGGCTAACTGCAACCTCAGCCTCCTGGGTTCAAGCAATTCTCATGCCTCAGCCTCCTGAGTAGTTGAGGTTACAGGCATGCACCACCAAACCCTGCTAATTTTTGTATTTTTAGTAGAGACGGGGTTTCACATTGTTGTCCGGGCTGGTCTCAAACTCCTGACCTCCAGTGACCCACCAGCCACTGCCTCCCAATGTGCTTGGATTATAGGAATGAGCCCTATGCCTGGCCCCCACAAGCAATTGGCCTGTAAAAAAAAAAAAAATCTAAAACCGGAATTTGTTGATGGTGCACTGTGGGTGTGATTTAGCAAGAATGATGCCATTGAACTCTAAACAGCAGACCCATTCCCAAAGGAGCAACCTGGACCCTATCTCACAAGATTACAGAATTCATGAGCATTTATATATTTTAAGTTGACTAGTATTCATGTTTCTGTTTTTTGACTCTTCCTTTAACTTTTTCAATTAACTAATAAGCTGGTACTCAACTATCAAATAGAAATTCTACCTTAATGTGCAAACAAACCAAATACAACAAAAACTAAATATTTTACCACTAAAAGTTCAAGACTCAAACTGAGGGACAATAACAAAAAGAAAAAATCAAGAACTGTGATTTTGATGACAACAAAGGAGACGCCTTGTGGCGGCAGGTGGTGATGGGAAGGCAGACGCCAGGCAGGGAGGACTCATGGGAGCAGCACACTCACATCAGAGCCCCACACCTGACTGCTGAGCACCCGGGTGGGTCCTAAGGATTCTTGCAACCGTGAGAGCCACTTGTTGACATCGGGCCTCAGGTGTTGACTGCGGGTGAAAGCACTGACAAAATCTCTGGCATAAAATAATGGATTTGCTAAAACTTCAACAGTTTTTCATTTTCTATGGTCATTGAGGACCTTGTATAAGGCTGAAGATCTAATTTAAAAACTGGTATCCTGAAGTTATTGTATCAACATCGATTTCTTAGTTTTGGGGATAAGGGTTGTAATTAGATGGGGGAGAGGCATACAGAAGTATTTGGGGTACATTGTCATGTTGCATGCAGTCTACTTTTGAATGATTTGGGGGTAAAGTTGTGTATGTGTGTGTGGAGAGAGAGAAAGAGAGAAGGAGAGACAGAGAGATGGAGTAGGTGGAACAACAAAACAGTTGGTGAACTTCGATGGGAGGAGATACCAGTGTTCACGGTACAGTTTGTCAACTCTTCTGAGGGTTGGGTTTGTACTTTTTCCAAAAGCATTTCTTTTAATCCAAGCAACTAACAAATAATTAGCCTTTTGTTAATTTTAACATGTGTTAAAATAGCCAAAGTCTCTGGTTCCATTTTTTGCCATTTTGATCATAGTTGTTCATAATTCATACATACAGAAAATATCTTCATCATGGCACCTCATCAAATAGCAATGCAATTCATATGCCTTCAAGTTGGATGCAAATAAACCAGCTGTCCATCCACTCATTGATTCATCCAGTCAATCCACAAACATTTGTTGAGGACATCTTATATGCCAAAGATACCAGTGTGAATATGACTGCACAGTTCCTTCTCTCCTGGGACAAACAGTCATCAGAAAAAATAGACATTGAATTTCTAACTGCAAAGGTTCAATGGGAGTGTATAGGCAAAGGGGGCCAGTCTAATCTGGAGAAGATCAACACTTATTTGCTTAAGTCAAGACCGAAAGAATTTTAGTAGCATATGGTGAACGTGACTCCTACTCCAAGAAATAAAATTAAGCCTGTCTCAAGGCCCCTACACCTTCTCACGGGTTAGAGAATTGCCAATATGCTCTTCTTCCCTCTAGTCCTAGAGGCTCAGAATCCAGATGTTGTGTGGCATCTGGGAGGCAGAAGAATCAGAGGTGATCACTGTCCATTTGAAAACAGTGGCCAGCTACCTCCATGCACACTTGAGCCCAAGGTCCATGCCCAGATTGAGCTTCCTTACCCAGTATCAGGTACCCTTGGGTGTAGGACTCAGGCTTTCCTTTTGGAGGCCCTGCTGCCTCTTCCAGATGCTGTGGGGGAGTAGCATGCTGGGGGGTAGGAGGGGGTTCTGAAGACTTGCATTTCCAAGAACTTGCATTTCTGACAAGTCTCCAGGTGATGCTGCTGTCTGGGAATCCACATGTTGAGCTTTAGTAGAGTATATTTAAAAGATGTGATTGAAATGAGCATTAAAGTTTAAAAGTCCAGAAAGACAAGACTAAAATCATTTAGTCAAGACATGACTTCACGATCCCAAATATTTGGGAGGAAAATTGCAATGAGTTAGTCTTCTAGAAATACCAAATACGCAACTTTGAGGAGACTATAGAATTTCCTTCTCAGTCAGTTACTTTCTCTTTTTTAATTTCAGTAGCTTATGGGGAAACAGGTGGTGTTTGGTTACATGGATAAGTTCTTCAGTGGTGATTTCTGAGATTTTGATGCACCCATCACCCGAGCAGTGTATACTGTTCCCAATGTGTAGTCTTAAATCCCTCACCCCGCTTTTACCCTTCCCCCAATTCCCCAAATCCATTGTATCATTCTTATGCCTTTGTGTACTCAGAGCTTAGCTTAGCTCTCACTTCTAAGTGAGAATATGCGATGTTTGGTTTTCCGTTCCTGAGTTACATCACTTAGAATAATGGTCTCCAGTTCCATCCAGGTTGCCGCAAATGCCATTATTTCATTCTTTTTTTTTTTCTTTCTTTCTTTTTTTCTTTACGGAGTTTCGCTCTTGTCACCCAGGTTTGAGTGCAATGGCACGATCTCGGCTCACTGCAATCTCCGCCTCCCAGGTTCAAGCGATTCTCCTGCCTCAGCTTCCCAAGTAGCTGGGATTACAGATGCCCATCACCACGCCAGGCTAATTTTTGTATTTTTAGTAGAAAAGGGGGTTTTGCCATGTTGGCCAGGCTGGTCTCAAACTCCTGACCTCAGGTGATCCGCCTGCCTGCCTCCCAAAGTGCTGGGATTGCAGGCGTGAGCCACCGTGCCCAGACTATTCCATTCCTTTTTATGGCTGAGTAGTATTCCATGGTATGTATACCACATTGTCTTTATCCACTCATTGATTGATGGGCATCTGGGCTGGTTCCAGATGTTTGCAATTGCGAATAGTCCTGTTATAACTATGAGTATGCAAATGTCTTTTTCGTAAAATGACTTATTTTCCTCTGGGTAGATACCCAGTACTTTCCATTCCTATAAATTACAATGTATATAAACATGATGAGTGTCAAACGATGAATGTCTCAAAATTACTATGCGCTCTCTTCCTGGAATGACAGCAAGACCTACTGCCCAAGACTAAGGAAAGATACTCAGTTAAAGACACTCTTGTTTGTTTGTGTGGGTTTTTGTTTGTTTGTTTGTTTTGGTTGTATAAATAGAATTCTCCACCTTAGGAATATCTAGCATTTCTTTTTTTATTTTCCCTACTAACCACCCAGTATATCTCCTAGATGTGCCTGGCCTCCGCTATCAACATATTTTCTGGAGAAAGCAAATTAATTTTCAGTTAATATTAATCTGAAGAAAAAATAATAAAGAAAAGGATTAATGTATAACCATATAATATGTAGCATGTATGTCAAAACACATTTTTTTTTCTTTTTTGGAACAGAGTCTCACTCTGTCACCCTGACTGGAGTGCAGTGGAATGATCTCAGCTCACTGCAACCTCCACCTCCTGTGTTCAAGCCATTCTCCTGCCTCAGCCTCTGGAGTAGCTGGAATTACAGGAGCCCACCACCACACACAGCTAATTTTTATATTTTTTTAGTAGAAATGGGGTTCCACCAGGTTGGCCAGGTTGGTCTCAAACTCCTGACCTCAAATGACCTGCCTGCCTTGGCCTCCCAAAGTGCTGGGATTACAGGCATGAGCCACTGTGCCCAGCCAAAACATATTTTAAGTCTATTATTTGAAACTATTTCTTTATTCCTCTGCTGGCAGATAAAAGTTTTACAAATTTGATGTCCATTGTAGCTAGTATGTGCATAGGTGTGCGGGCTGGGGGGTAAGTGTGTCACAGTGACTACTTAGGTGGGATAAGGTATGTCTAACTCATGGCTGAATTTTTTGTTTTGGTTTTGGTTTTATAAGGAAGAACATTCTGTTGTTCAAAACATTTGAGAATAAAAAAAAGAAAGAACATTCTGATACTAGTTGTTCTCCTTAAAGATGCATAATGGATATTGATCCTCTTCTCAGTCTTAAACATTATTTAAGTCAAAGAAAACCTTAATATCACCTATAGAATATATTACATATTAATCTATGCAAATATATGTAAGGTTGGTGCAAAAGTTATTGTGGCTTTTGCCATTGAAAGTAATGGCAAAAAAAATCGTTCAAGTAATGGAACCAACCAAATACCCTGTGTTCTACATAAGAGGTATATATATATTATACACATATACACATATGCATATATGAACATTATGTAGAACCTAAGAATTTGCCAGTATCTGACCACTTTCTACCTATGACAGCTGCAATTTCTTATGATTCAATTAGACAGTATCCTGAAAAGAAGGAGAGCTGACTTTGTCATTTCCATATATAAATTATTAGGTTGGTACAAAGGTAATTAAAAGTGATGAGAAAAACTGCCATTACGTTAATACTTAAAATTCCCAAGTACAATACAAATGATGTATTCTTATCCAACATTTCTCCCTTATGCAACATGTTCTCAGTTTTCTGCTTTATTCTATTGATATATTGATGTGTTTCTATTGATATATTGATATATCGCTACAAAGTCACCTGGCTCCTAACCGATAGTGTCCAATACTCAAAGAACAGAGAAATGCATTTGCTTTTACCCTGCCTGTTGGGATTTATTCAGTTGTTTCTAAACAAAACCCTTTCTCTTTCCCTCTTCCTAGGGTTGTGTCTGTAAAGACAAAGGCCAGTGCTTCTGTGATGGAGCCAAAGGGGAGAAGGTAAAAACAAAACCTAATACTGCTTGTTTACACTGTAAAGCTCTACAAGGTAAAACTCACCTTCTTCTTTCATCGGTAGCAGAAAGATCAGCAGTATGTTGTTACATTTCCCAAATCCGATGTCAAAGTAATTGTATATAAACATTAACCTAAAAAAAAAAAGAAAGAAAAGAAAAAAAAGTCATCTAGGAAGCTTCAGATACCTTGTATATACAACGGCAATTAAATTACAACTCTCTTGGTCTGTAAAGAATAAGTAGCAAATGAGAGAGAAAAAGTTTATGACAAGTCTCCATATGTATACACTATTTACAATGTTGCTAAACGCAAGAGAAGAACTGAAAACAAATTGACTCATTCACTTTGACAGAAAATAAACATTGAAATCCACAGATTTTTGTCCTGCAGCATTGGTTCAAGTTCGCCCCCTGGTGGAGAAATCCCACAGCAGCGCGTGGTTGAGGCAAAACTTCAGCTGAGGAAAGTAGCTCCATTGCAGAATTCAAGAAAAAAAGGAACGCCGTGAAATCTCATTAATTCGCTCCATTAACTTGCAATTTGTGATAATTAAGATAGAGGCAGAACTAAAGTTTTTTTCTTTGTTTACCAAACCCTTTCCTCAGAGACACTAATTAATTGTTTAACAATATTGAAGGATGACTATTTTAAAATATTTTAAGAACATATTTAAAGCTCTTTATCTAAACTAATTTCTATATCATGTGTATGCTAATTATAATAATTATACTTATTTTAAATTATTTCATAATTCACATGTAGTTGGATTTAGGTTTTTTCTTGAATATGTGAATGTATTAAAATTCAGGTTCCCATTGAGAAGCACTTTCTCTGTGATTCTCCTTGCATTCAAGAAGCATTTATTGAGTTTCTACTATTTGCAAGATGCTATTCTAGGGTGTATAAAAGTAACCGAGGAGCGAGAGGGGTCTAGTACATTCTTTTATTTCTCTTCTTATTGAGTGTGTGTGCACACACACAATGTAAAATAGCTGACTTGTTCTTTTTTGTTTTAATTTGCCAATTGTGTAACTAAATTGACCCAATTAACCAAATCAGCCGGTGGCCTTTACTTTTGAAGAGTACAGTCGGCCCTCCTTATCCAGGCACTCTGAATTGTCAGATTCAACCAATGGCATATTGAAAATACTTGTAGGGAGGATAATAAAAAATAACAGTACAACAATAAAAGATAATACAAATGAAAAAATGCAGTATAACAACTATTTGCAAAGCATCTGCATTGTATTAGGTATTATAAGTCACCTAGAGAGTTAAAGTATATGGAAGGATGTTCTAGGTTATATGCAAATACTATGCCATTTTGTGTAAGAGACTTAAGGATCCACAGGTTTACATGTGGGGGGAAGGTCGTGGAACCAATGCCCCACCGACACTGAGGGACAAACGTAATTCCAAGATATACATCCATGGGAAGATTATTTGTTGGTAGAACCGTGTCAAGCCTTGGGCTTAAAATACTTTCACTCACTTTTACTAGGTACTTTCTCCTAATATTATCCGACTCCTTCTAAAACATTACTGAGCTCACACCTTTTTGGTTATGCCACCCTTGCTACCTCTCCTGCATCTCCCACACAAATAGCAGATTACTAACTCCTGTGTATTAAAAAAGGGCTGAGACTCATAACCTGCCTGGCGGCGTTCTTTCAAGCTACATAGTAATTATGCACACTCCCCAAACCCCTTCTTGCACCTGACCCTCACTGTCTCTCCATCCCACAACAAACACTCCACTAACCTTGAAGCTTCTTCCTGGGCTTTCCCTTTCATTTTTTATTCCTTCTCCGTTAAGCTCTGCTCTACATAGCCCTACCGTGGGGGAAAGTCAAGTTTCTACAAGACCAAGAGCCACCACTTTCAAGCCTATAGACAAATACTAACAACTGGTAGCTTTCTGGTTACCTATGCAGTCACTCCTGAGTGCTAATTATGATTTTTTTAATCCAAGGAAAAAATATGCAAAGAGTCATCATGAAGTCATAAACAAGAGAACATAAGGTTGTTGGTGTGTTTATTGTTGGATAGTTGTTGTTCTGTGTTTCTCACCTTGTTTTGGTTTTAACAGGGGGAGAGAGGCTTTCCTGGACCCCCTGGTTCTCCTGGCCAGAAAGGATTCACAGGTCCTGAAGGCTTGCTTGGACCACAGGGCCCCAAGGTATGTCATCCTGCAAGCTTGGAAAATCCCCAACCCACCTAACCCTCTTCATGCCTACCCCTGGGCTGTTGCAAACCTGGAGAGAATTCCACATCTTAGCCAACTGCTGGGTGCATGGCAAACTCCTGGTCCCCAGTATTAGCTGGCCACATAGAACCACAACCTGTTCCAAGACTATTGCAAATGATCATCATTAGCTTCAAGTCTGTGGCTCAAATTCATCTCCAGCTCCCTCCCTAATCTACACAGTGTCTACATCTGTGTCTGTTCCTACCTCTATTCCTCCTACAGTGAAAAATGAGAGCCCTTTTCGCTTTTATTCAAGACCTGTCCAAACACCTGTGCCCCCATCCTTGGAATTCCTTGTTCCACGAGGTGCCTCCCCTCTCTCCAGACATTCCAGCTTTTCTTTTGTTATTTGATTTTCTCTTTCAGTTCTTAAACATGCAACTATTTTCCCATCATAATACAAAATTCCTCTCCATCTTTTAGGTCTTGTGCCCAAATGATTGCTCTCTTTTCCCTGACTTTCCTTTCTCTGTCAAACTTCTTAAAAGAATAGTCAAATATGCTGCCTGTAGTTCATCTACTATTCAATCCTTAGTAATGATTTGCCTGCTACCACCTCTCCTCTGAAAACACTCCAGCAAAGATCACCAATGGCCTTCAAGTGAGCAATGCCAATACATACTTTTGTGTCTTAATCTGACCTGAACCCCTCTGCTTAGTTTCAAATTATGTGGATCACTCTCCTCTCCTTGAAACACTTGTCTGTCTTTGTTTCTGTATTTCTCCTGTCTCTCCATCCTTCCCTTCCTTGTCTGTCTTTGTTTCTGTGTTTCTCCTGTCTCTCCATCCTTCCCTTCCTGGTCTGTCTTTGTTTCTATATTTCTCCTGTCACTCCATCCTTCCCCTTCCTTGTCTGTCTTTGTTTCTGTATTTCTCCTGTCTCTCCATCCTTCCCTTCCTTCGTGGGTTTCTCTTTTCCTTCTGGTCCCTTAAATATCCAGAGTCTACGACCCTTCACACTCATCACACATTCTTATCCTAAAGTCTGTGATACAGCAAAGGCCTTTGTTTAAATAAATACCCTAGAGGATTTACTAAATAACTGCATAACCACTGGATTTGCTGAGTACTCTTTCCTGCTGTGGACATTAGCTAGACTTAAGCCTGGCTTCTCACGCACCCACACATTCATTTCCCCGACTACTGACCTCCAGCAGGCTATAAACCAACTAATGAGCTGTGAAAAATAATTATAGTTGATCTACATAGGGTCTTTTAAAAATTTCATAATATATTAGAATATGTATTACAGGCCGGACACAGTGGCTCATGCCTGTAATCCCATTGCTCTGGGAGGCTGAGGCAGGAGGATCACTTGAGCCCATAAGTTTGAGGCCAACCTGGGCAACATAAGGAGACCTAGTTTCTACCAAAACTACAAAAATTAGCCAGGTGTGGTGGCATATGCCTGTGGTCTCAGCTACTTAGGAGGCTGAGGTGGGAGGATTGCTTGAGCCCCGGAGGCGGAGGCTGCAGTGAGCCATGATCATGCTACTGTATTCCAGCCCGGGTAACAGAGCGAGACCCTGTCAAAAAATAAAAATAAAAAAAACCATACATATATGTATTAGAATAATGTATGGAATATGTAAATGATAATCAAAATCAAAGCCATCCTACTGCATATGTACTCTGTGCCAGGCATTGGGCAATTTATTTCTCCCTGGATCTCATTTACTCCTCACATTGATCCCACAAATCATGACTTTGGTGACTTACAATGTAGTTCCCATAATTACCTCCACTACATGGATGAGAAAATGGACACAGAGCACTTGAGTAATTTTTCCTGGGTCATGGAGATCACAGGGAACAAAATCAGAGTTCAAACCTGGTTTGACATTGTGTGGGGGTTTTCCTCACACCAAACAATTCTCCAACTCTCTGGATGCCAACTGGGTACCCAACAATTCAGTTATGACATTAAATACCTGGGGTTAGTGCAGACCCCATAGGGTAAGGGCTCAGTCCTACAAGACTGTCCCTGCTTCAGGACTAGTCATAAGTAGTGGGTCCTCGGTTACCCATAATTCAGTCCAACTTGGCTATAAATAAATCAGGGGTTCCCATGACCCCCTCCTCCGGTTTGATGATTTGCTAAAGAGCCTCATAGAACTCATGGGAATATTTACCAGTTTATTATAAAGGATATGAACGAGAGATGAAGAGATACATCAGAGGAGGTTCAGAAGGGTCCCAAGTGCAGGAGCTTCTGTCACCATGGAGTTGAGGTGCATCACCCTCCTGGAAGGTGAATGTTCACCCACCCAGAAGCTCTCTGAACGTCATGCTTCAGGGATTCTTATGGAGGTGTCATAATGTGGGCAGGATCAATTATAAACTCAATCTCCAGCTCCACTTTCCTCACTGAAGGGTGCAGCTGGAGCTCAAAGTTTCAAGCTTCTAATCATGGCTTGGTCTTTCTGATGACCAGTCCCCATCTGGGAGCCTACCAAGAGTCGCCTCCTTAGAACAAAGGACACTTCTGTCACCCAGGATATTCCAAGTGAGGTCAAACACCAAATACTAGAACAAAAGATGATCTTTACTCCTCTATCATTCAGAATATTAGAAGGGGTTTTAGGAGCTCTGCGTCAGGAACCAAAGGCACAGAACAAATATGTATTTCTTATGTCACATCTATGATGCCAGAATCAAACTCTTGAAACCACACCCACAGCTTACATGTAAAATGCAAAAGCTGGCTGTTTTCCAGTAATTCTGCCATTTCCCTGTCTACCATATTCATGTATGTGTTCTTTTTGTCCATTTCTACTTCTGATCCTAATTTTGAAAAAGTCATTCGGATTCTGGACAGAAACTGAACACTGACTTCCTCTAGGGCGTGGACCCAGGTTTTCTTCCATTTCTATTGGTAGAACGAGTTTGCCACTTCAGCCCTGGACTTAGATCAGCCTAATGCCAATTCCTTTTTTTAAAAAAATTGTTATCTATAGCCTACTCTGTTTCATTCTCTTCAGCATTTCTTTAGAGACGCTGAAATTCATTAAAATAGTCAAAAACACGTGGCACTTACTATGGGTTATACGAGTGCAGGCATTCCAGAAAATTAATCCAGAAAACCTGAGTGCCATGTTGTCATAGATTCATATTTTAAAGCATATAAGGCTTACAGATATATATTAATAGCTACAAAAGATAATGCAATCAAAGACAGATAATCAGAGAATATTAAAACCTGACCAAAACGACGTTTTAGATTCACAAGATTTCTATCTTAATTTTAAATATTTTCTGCATGAAAAAAGTTTACAATGAGAAAGTAAAACCTGCAAGTAAAACCTTCTGCTTTCTGTAGCACAAGAATACAATTCCGTAGGGAAGAGGAATGGCCTTGGCCTTGAACATAGCCATGCACCCCGGGATTCCACCATAGATGGGAGAAACTGACTTTGGCCTGGACAGGGCAATCTCAGGGGATTCTGTAACAACCCTTTGCTCAAATAATAACAATAAAATTAAAAATCAAAACATACTGAAACTCTCTGGAATGATGAAAATGGCTTTTGGACAATGAAACTTTCACACCACGTGGCCTAGCTGAAACAGTCACCATTTAAGGTTATTCTCCAAGAAATAGGACGTCGAACTGAATGCATTACATGCCCAAAGCAAGTTTCTCTGTGGTTCAGGCAGTCCTTACTTGGCTATTTATTTCCTTGTGCATGTCAGGCACATTTTGTTAATAGAGTGTTTCTTGTGCACAGAAATACTGGCTGCCATTCTTATCCACCACTGTAGTTGTGTCATTCATTTTTATCAGACCTCAGCAGCTGTGAGGCTAATTAGGACTTTTGTAGCAGCTCTTCACAGATTTTAAAGTGCCCAAGAATCACTAAAGAATCATGTTAAAAATTCTGATTCTGGGTCAATAGTCTGGGAGGTGAGGCAGATCTAAGATTCTACATTTCTAATAAGCTTCTAGGTAATGCTAATGCTGCAGGCCCCAAACCCCACTTTGAGAAGCAAGGATTTGGATGAATTTTTGTCTTTTCTGATAAACAATTTAGCTCCAATGAAATAAGCAAGCAATTCAATCTTATTAACGATGAAATAATCAGAAGGGCAAAACAACTTGGCATGTGACTAAGACTGGGTTTCATGTATGGGTTTCTTAGTGCAAAATAATTTCCAGAGTGTTTACTTTTTCTTTTTTTACTTGAATCTAGGGCTCTCCAGGACTTCCAGGACTCAGAGGTCCCAAAGGTGTAAGGGTTAGTAGTCCAACCAGTCCATCCTGATCATTGATGAACTCATTCTTCTTAAAAGATCAGCTTTTCACTGTAAGATTTACACAAATATCAGAAAGAAGTACACTGCGTATGGTTCCATAGATGAAGTTCAAGAACAGGTAAAACTAATCTGTAATGGTAGATGGCAAAGAAGTGGTTACCACATTAGAGGCAAGTGTTAAACGGACCAAGAAAGACCATGAAGGAACCCCTGGAGTGATAGAGATGCTCTGTGTCTGATGGGATGATGGTATATAAAACTGCACGCAGGTCAACATTTGTTAAGCTGTTCAGTTAAGCTGTTCTCAAAAGACTTGGAGCACTTAATTGTATGCAAATTGTACCTTAGGAATCTATCCAAAAAAGCCAAAACTAATCTTAATGATATCTTTTTAAGAGTTACATAAATGTAAGATTTACAAAAGTTTGTTAAAGCTTTGGTGTTTTTTTTCCCAATCGTTTCGAGCTATTCCCAGTTATAGTTGCAGAAAAAGATTATTGCAATGGTAAATAAATTTATGTTTATATATTGAACATTTTTAAAGTTTTTTTTTTTTGGTCACCGCCTCCTTTTTTCTATGTCTTCAGGGAATAACTGGATTGCCAGGATTTTCCGGTTCTCCTGGACTTCCAGTAAGTAATGGAAAAAATCCGTAGCTAGAAAATTTAAAAATAAGTTCATTTTAATAAAGATGTCAAAACTGTCATGTGAGAAAATGTGTTCTGATGCATTCCCTACATGAAGAAATAGCACCTTAGGATGGTATATTATATTAGTGTGTAGATTTTTGTGTCATATGAGTCAAACTGTACTTCCTGAAATACAAGCAGGACAGGATAGGATAGGGTAGGATAATTAGTAAATTATATAGTAAGTCAGCCCTCCATATCCATCGATTCCACATCCATGGATTCAACCAACCAACTGTAGATCAAAACTATTTTTAAAAAATAACAATAAAAATTGTACAAACTTAAAAACCATTACAGTATAACAACTATTTACATAGCATTCACATCGTATTAGGTATTATAAGTAATCTAGAGATGACTTTAAGTATACAGGAGGATATGTATAGGTTATGTGCAAATACTATACCATTTTATATAAGAGACTTGAGTATCCATGGATTTTTGTATTCATAGAGGTCCTGGAACTAAACCCCCACAGGTACTGAAGGAAACTATATGTTACAAGCTGATAGAATAGCATAGGATAGAATGAAATGATTGTATTTAATAGCATAGAATAATAAAATAGTTTCATCTGTGCATACTTTCCTCCTCCTTTTCCCTTCCTTTTTCCCCAGCTTAAAACAGCGTGTTACGGGACTTTTTAATTTTATGGATAAAAGGCTTTTGCTTTATCTTAAAGACCTGCATCTAACTTGATAAGTCTTCATTTTAGTCAGCCTGTTTAGTTTGTTGTTACTGGAATTATACATAAAACCACAACGTACATTTCCTACTTAACCATTTAAATAATCATTTATATTTCAAGAGTTATTTAAATAAGTCCCTCTTTTCCCTTGGATTCAGTGCTGTTTCTTGGGATGACCCTCCTCACTGAGACTTGTTCGACCCTCCTCACTGAGACTTGTTCTTCTTCCAGGGCACCCCAGGCAATACTGGGCCTTATGGACTCGTCGGTGTACCAGGATGCAATGGTTCTAAGGTAAGTACTTTTCACACAGAAGATGATTAATAAATGCTTTGCTGAATGACTAAATCAAGGTGAAGTGGCAATGAAAGGAAGACAGGCTTCCCTTGAAACATTCCTTTAGACCAGAACCAACAGTACAATTTGGAGCCAGGAAACTTCCTATTTTCTTTCTTCGCACTGCTTGCTTTCTGATTGTCTTTTAAGGAAAGTTCTCCCACAGAAAGAAAACTTGGAGCTCAACTGGTTGTTTTCATCTAAGGCTGTGTATATAAATCAGAAATCAAAGCTTTGAGTGCAGAATTAGTTTTAGAGAAGGAATGACTGAGCTTTTCAGTGTTCACTCACCTCCTTTTGTTTTCGAACTGAGCTCTCCTTTTCTCCAGAATGGTGGCCATGAATGAACTAATTACTCAAGTTTGAAGGAAACAGCAATTAAAAAGTTCTTGGCGCAATTAGACTTTGCCATTTATGCACAATTTGAGAAACAGTATTCTAATCCTGTTTTTAATTAAGATAATGGTTTTTTGGTCTTCAGCCTCATGACCCAGTAGCCATAAGGAATTTGGGTTACTTTGTCTAGATTTACCATTGCAAAGTTGGAAGCGAGAAACAGGAAAAATATCTGAATAGGCTATTCTAGAGCAACTAAGAATAATAACAAACTTTGTATGTCTTTTAGGGTGAGCGGGGGTTTCCAGGACTCCCAGGGACATTGGGCTACCGAGGGATCCTGGTAGGTTTGCATTTCTAATCCCCATTAAAGACATAAAGCATAAATAAAAGTGGTCTACTCCATATGGCCATATACACAAATCCGTCATGACTTTAGGGAAGTCTGGGGTAGCCATAGTAGACATTCAACTAATAGTTAAGGAATGGATGAATACATGCATTATGAACGTAGGGTTAGAAGTTGAGACTTTGTTTTGCTTTTGAGACATCCAAGTGGAGATGCATGAGAGGTACTTGGATTCACTCAGAGAAGAGGTCCCAGCTGGTGGTGACTCAAGGAGTCACAGTGAGGAGAAAAGGGGCATAGAACTGAGACTTAGCTCCAGCGGTGATGTTGGGATCAAGGAGAATGAGCCTGTAAAGGAGGAGCGGCCCTGGTGGGAGAAAGAAAACCAGCAGGGGTGTATTATGGAGGTCCAGGAAAGACCTACTGTAGTAGAAGGGAGTGGCAGACAGCTGCTGGATGCTGCTGCAAAGTCCAATCAGAGGAGGACTGACATGTTGGCATTGGTTGTAGCAACATCAATATCATGTCTGACCTTAGCAAGGGACAATTCCATGGCAGGATGGAGCAGGGGGCAGATTTGGAACTGAGGAAAGGGTGGGAAATGAAGGAAATGGGAAGTTCACAGGTGAGACGAAGGAAAGACAGGACAATCTGGTGGGAGGTAAAAGATTAAGGGAAGACTTTGCTTTGTAAGCCCGTGGGAGGTGTATGGTGAAGAGAGGATGCACAGCAGGAGAGAGGGCAGAGCAGACTGAGTAGGAGTGTGTGCGTTTGATTTTCCTCGAGTTGTTCATAGGCTGCTTTTTCCCTAGGGTGCTGCTGGTTTGAAAGGACAAAAGGTAAGTCACTGGTGGAATGCTGTCGCTGGAAACCTCTAATTGTACATATGAAAAAGACTTCTATTAAATAAAGAGACTTAAGTCATTACAAATAAGATTTCATAATCCAGACCTTAATCATTCAGAAACAATAATAATTGGGACATGATATTTATTCCTATTAAATAGCTCCTTCTGGCTCTTGTCATAAAGAGTCTTACAGGTTTTGTATCATTGTTTAAGGAAATAGGGTCTTGGAGAAGAAAACTGACCTCATGCTCAGGGCCCCACATTGCTATTTTTGGTGTGTTGGGAAATGACTTATTACCCTTGCATCTTTCTTCTTTCCATTGTAATGTTTTTTTTGTTTTTTTTTTTTAAAGACAGTCTTGCTCTGTTGCCCAGGCTGGAGTGCAGTGGCACGATCTCAGCTCACTGCAACCTCCACCTCCTGGGTTCAAGCGTTTCTTCTGTCTCAGCCTCCCAAGTAACTGGGATTACAGGTGCACATCACCACGCCCAGCTAATTCTTGTATTTTTAGTAGAAATGGGGTTTTGCCATGTTGGCCAGGCTGGTCTTGAACTCCTGACCTCATGTGATCTGCCTGTTTTGATCTCCCATAGTGCTGGGATTACAGGCATGTGCCACTGTACTGGGCCCACTGTAAATTTTTGATTTTAGAAAATAGGAAATTGCTTTGAAATCTTCATAATGGAATAATTACAAAATCATAAATCATTTCTCTGAGTATCTATCTTGAAAAGCACTTTTATCTTTGAAGAAGTATAACTTTGAATAAGCACTTGGAGGGGTTTTGAAAATATAACATTGATGATGTTTGATGAACTTCTTCATTTTCAAGGGTGCTCCTGCTGAAGGAGAAGATATAGAACTTGATGCAAAAGGTGACCCCGGGTTGCCAGGGGCTCCAGGACCCCAGGTACAGCACTTCAGAGAAGGTCCCTATTATTCTCAGTTCTTCACTCTTTCTTTCTCTCTCTTTTCGCCTCTCTTTCCTCCATCTCTCTTTTTCCCCATAGGTTCGTCTCACTCTCTTAAGAAGATTTTAAATAGAAATTCCTATTTATTCTATTTACATATCTGGCCTCATTTCCTTCTAAAGCTTTCACCCTATTCTGGAAAACTACATGATGCTGACATGCAAAGATGATCTGCGTATGTTTTTCATCCTCTTCTTCATTCTCAGTCACCAAGCTGGCCTGAATCTAACAGGAATAGTTATGTTCCACTTAATTTGTATTTGTTGCAAATAAGGATAGATTTGTATCCACATTGAATATCATTTAAAATGATATTCAGCCTTATTTTAAAATTTGCATAATGATAAAAGGTTTTTATTTAAATACAACTCTCTCCAGTTGAAGTTGAGATAATGAAGAAAATAAAGTTTTTTTTATTTAAATGCAACGCTCTCCAGGTGAAGTTGAGATAATAAAGAAAATAAAGTTTTTTTATTTAAATGCAGTGCTCTCCAGGTGAAGTGTTTGCTTTTCTGATTTATATGTACGTAGCCTGAGTATGATCCAAAAGGGATACACAGAGTCGCAACTGCCTTTGGGTCTGTGTGTGCTTTACTTTGTGATTCAAAACGACCTTTTCACAGACCTAAACCACAAGTGCTAACTTTCAGTTTATAATTATATATAACCAAAACTAACTAGTTTTATATATATATATGTGTGTGTGTGTGTGTGTGTGTGTGATATTTACACATATGTCATATATAACATATATTTTTATATATATATATATATATATTTTTTTTTTTTGAGAAGGAGTCTGGCTCTATTGCCCAGGCTGGAGTGCAGTGGTGCAATCTTGGGTCACTGCAACCTCTGCCTCCCAGATTCAAGCAATTCTCCTGCCTCAGCCTCCTGAGTAGCTGGGATTACAGGCGCAGGCCACCATGGCCACCTAATTTTTGTATTTTTGGGAGAGATGGGGTTTCACCATGTTGGCCAGGCTGGTCTGGATCTCCTGACCTCAGGTGATCCACCAACTTCAGCCTCCCAAAGTGCTGGGATTACAGGCGTGAGTCAACACACCCAGCCAATTAACTGGAATTCTTTCAACTTAGTTCAGAATTATATGTAGAAATTCCTGGGTAGAGATGGGATATTTGCCTAAGTGAGTTTGAGTTGAGGCTGTTGAACTCCTGTGTGGTAAGCTATCCCAACTGAGGATGTGAAGTTAGATTAGGAGCTGCAAAAAATGCAGAATGATGCAATTAGGAGCCATTATAGGCTTCTGAGAAGAGATGCAAGATATGGTGGCTCTCGCTTTTTTTGTTTAGAAAACATTTAAGAGTCCAGATGCTGAAGGCAGGGGATCCAGGAAGAAGAGATAATAGTAATCCGAGATATTGATACATTCTTTAAATGTGTATTGATTATCATCTATGTATTAGTCATTGTGATGATGCTGAAGATATAATGATGGTACATTCTATTATACAAGAAATATTTTTTACCTGCCAATTATGTGCAAGGGGCTATTTCTAGGCTCTAGGAATACAGCAGGGCACAAATCAGCCAAAATGTAGATTTAAGGCTGGGCACAGTGGCTCACACCTGTAATCCCAGCACTTTGGGAGGCCAAGGCAGGAGGATCACTTGAGGTCAGGAGTTTGAGACCAGCCTGGCCAACATGGTCAAACTCCATGTCTACTAAAGATACACAAATTAGCCAGGTGTGGTGACATACACCTGTAGTCCCAGCTACTTGGGAGGCTGAGGCAGGAGAATCACTTGAACCTGGGAACCAGAGGCTGCAGTGAGCAGAGATCATACCACTGCACTCCAGCCCAAGGACAGAATGAGACTCTGTCTCAAAAAAAAATTGATAGATAGATAGATAGATAGATAGATAGATAGATAGATAGATAGAAGATAGATAGATAGATAGAAGATAGATAGATAGAAGATAGAAGATAGATAGATAGATAGATAGATAGATAGATAGAAGATAGATAGAAGATAGATAGATAGATAGAAGATAGAAGATAGATAGATAGATAGAAGATAGATAGAAGATAGACAGATAGATAGAAGATAGACAGATAGATAGAGATAGATAGATAGATAGATAGATAGAAGATAGATAGAAGATAGAAGATAGATAGAAGATAGATAGATAGAGAGAGAGAGAGAGAGAGAGAGAGAGAGAGAGAGATATTTAAAAATTTTATGAACCAGGCATGGTGGCATGTGCCTGTAGTCCCAGCTACTTGGGAAAGCTGAGACGGGAAGGTCTCTTGACCTAGGAGTTATAGACCAGCCTGGGCAACATAGTGAGACCCAGTCTCTTAAAATGTATATATATTGCCTTTATGGAGCTTACATTCTCATGGGGGAAACAAAAAAAAGTGTAAATGAGTAACTCTATGGTGTGTGAGTAATAAATGCTAAAAATAAAAATAATGCAGGAAAGCAGGATAGGAAGTGTCTGGGTTGGAAGGTGGGTTACAACTTTGGATAAGCAGGAAGGCTTTATGGAAAGGACGACAATTACATAAAGACAAGAAAAGGAAAAGGGAGTGAGTCATACAGATACCTGGGAAAAGGGGATTCTAGGCAGAGGGACAGCAGGTGGCAGGCCCTAACGTAGGAGTATGCTTGGCCAAAACGAGAGAGAGAAAGGAAAAGGGAGGAGAAAAGAGGAGGGAAGAAAGAGAAAAGCAAAATTTTGAAACATCTGAAGTAAAGTAACTACTCTGGTCATTTTAGAAGCGGTATTGTGCAGATGGTCCTGCCAGCCTGTTACACATGGCAACACACTTTTTGATATTTGTTGTCATTAACTGCAGCCACTGAAAAGGGAGGTGTTATGCGCTCCTGATTTTATTATGTTAATGCATTTAATTAATGGACATTGTTATTAAGTGAGAAGTAAAGTTAAACTTACTCTTATTCTTCTCTCAATTTCAAGGGTTTGCCAGGCCCTCCAGGTTTTCCTGGGCCTGTTGGCCCACCTGGTCCTCCGGGATTCTTTGTGAGTATCAAGTCATCCTTGCTACAGACTCCGTCAACTAATAGATTCATTATTTATTATTAACAAGTTATTAAAAGAATTTTTCTGGTTGGATGCATTTCCTGCTGTGATTTTCATTTGTGGATTTTTCTAGGGCTTTCCAGGAGCCATGGGACCTAGAGGACCTAAGGTAGACTACTGTTCACATGATGTAACAGCTAGCACACCCTACTCAATCTCAAAGTCAAACCTGGCCTGCTTCTTCATGTGGGTCACTGTTAGGTACCGCTCTGGAACTCACAAGGATTCCTAGCAGGGAAGAGCATGGCTAGCTGCTCTCACCTCTCTTCTCCTTGCATTTCAGTAACTTGATCCCTGATACAAAGAGTCTTAATTCAATTTATAAGAAGCTACTTACCAGGAAAAATGCAAGGATTCTTAATCCACAGGTTTTCCATTTCTGATCATCTCACACAGCACATTATCCTCTGAGTTTTTGTAGTGTGCTGCTTCACAAAGCCAACCGGGTCTTATGCTAGTAAGTAAAGGATGACTATTTGTGTGCTCATTACACAGGGTCTTGCATGCGTTTCTGTTAAGACAAGGCCAGGCGCATTGGCTCACACCTGTAATCCCAGCACTTTGGGAGGCAGAGGCGGGTGGATCACTTGAGGTCAGGAGTTCGAGGCCAGGCTGGCCAATGTGATGAAATCCTGTCTCTACTAAAAATACAAAACTTAGCCAGGAATGGTGGCACATGCCTGTAATCCCAGCTACTCAGGGGGCTGAGGCAGGAAAATAGCTTGAACCCAGGAGTTGGAGTTTGCAGTGAGCCAAGATAGCACCACTGCACTCCAGCTTGGGTGACAGAAAGAGGATCCATCTAAAACAAACCAACAAAAACAAACAACAAAAACAAACAAAAAACAGAAGTGCAATTGTTAGTTTAATTATAAAAATATTGAGTGAGGCTGAGCCCCAACAGGAAATTAGTTCTAAGCACAGTATCTCCTACTATCAGGTAGCCTTTTATTTTATTATTATTTTTCTTTTTTTTTGAGATGGAGTCTCACTCTGTTGCCCAGGCTGGAGTGCAGTGGTGTGATCTTGGCTCACTGCAACCTCCATCTCCCGGGTTCAAGCAATTCTCCTGCCTCAGCCTCCCGACTAAGTGGAATTACAGGCATGCAGCACCACTACTGGCTAATTTTTTTTGTATTTTTAGTAGAGACAGGGTCTTACCATGGTGGCCAGGCTGGTCTCGAACTCCCGACCCCAGGTGATCCACCCGCCTCAGCCCCCCAAAGTGCTGGAATTACAGGCATGAACCACTATGCCAGGCTCGGGTAGCCTTTTATATGAGGTATTTTCTAAGATACTTTCATATTTATTTTCTTATTGATACACACAAATACACACACACACACATGCACGCACACACCCTGAGAGATGGATAGTTTCTGGTTAAGTGAATTGTCCAACAGACAGTACATGGCAGAGCTGAGGTTTAAAGTGTTTTGATTCCCCTCAGCTTTGGTCTAACAAGGGGAAGATCTGCATACTCAGGGGTGAAAAAGCAAGCAGGTATTAGTTGAAATGACAGATCAGCCATCATTAGTGAAGAAACTATTCGCATTAGACTCATGTCACTAAATTACCAGTGAAGTCGGGTAGCTGGAATTCTATTCTTAGATTCTCTATTAAGTATTGAATTTCAGAATCCTGAAATGCAGCTACTCATTCTTATTTTTAAAACAAGAAAACAAGGGCATCAGGAAGTTAAGCAGCCGGCCAGTGGGATCAAAACTAGCTACTGCAGAGCCAGAAAAATATGCTCTGAGCTAGGTTCCTTTCCCTCCCCCACACCACTTCGTGTCAGCATTTGCCATGTTAGCTTTCTGCTTAATCCCTTAAGCTTTCTGCACCTCAAGAGCTCCTCCTCTAAAAGAAACATATCAATGCTCTTCTCTAAGAAATAGCTAAAATAATTTGTCATTCTAAAATGAAAGTTAAAATAGAAATGCTCAGTTACAAATATTGAAACTTTGATGGGTTTAGACTATTCATATTTATTTTTAGAAAATAATTTGGTTTTGTGTTTTCTTACAGGGTCACATGGGTGAAAGAGTGATAGGACAAAAAGGAGAGCGGGTAATTTAAATACTGTGTCTTATTAGCAGGCAAGATATTTTATGTCCCAGAGCATATCAGCCTATACCGTTTACTTACTGGCCAAGTGGAAATTGATGGGCCTTCATTTGTTCTATCTTCTCATATAAGCACTAAAGGGGAAAAGTAGACCTTTCAAATGTAGTAACATTGAAATGGTGATGCTGTTGTTTATTTTCTCACTCCTAAGTGTTTTTGTCTTTAGGGTGTGAAAGGGTTAACAGGACCCCCGGGACCACCAGGAACAGTTACTGTGACCCTAACTGGCCCAGATAACAGAACGGTAATTCTTCAGTTTTATGATTAGGGTTGTGCCTTCCCGTGTCTAGGACGAAGTCCTTGTGACTCTGTACCTCTTTTACAAGCTCTTATTATCTAAGCCCAGTTCAGCCCAGCTTCCTCAGCCAGCCAGAACCTCCAGGATTTATTCCTTCCTGTCCTTTACTCATAAATCTTGGAAATATTACACGGGGAAGATCTGAGGCTCCAGCTTGGACAACAGAGTGAGACTTTAAAAAAAAAAAAAAAGATACTTAAAAAAATTTTGCATGTAGTCTCAGTGAGTTCACAGGTATAAAATTTGAAATGTGAGAAATGGAAGGTGTATTGGGTTGTATTAACATAAGGCACATTCATAGTTTGTAAACCCAATTTATTGAACAGATAGAGGATTTGTCTCACTGTTGAATCAATGAAATCTCATTTCATCCATTTGTAACAATGTTGAACTGTTTCTTTGGCAGGACCTCAAGGGGGAAAAGGGAGACAAGGGAGCCATCGGCCAGCCTGGACCTCCTGGACCCTCAGTAGGTTATTTAAAGTTATATTGTCCCCACAACACACAAAGTAGAGCCCTAGTATTTAGTTTGATGTGTGTTTTGTCTTAAGTTTTTTTTTTTTAAGAAAGTAAAGGAATAAAAGAATGGCTACTCCACAGCAGCTATTGCTTTTAAGTCTTAACATTGGCTAAAATACAGTAACATTTGACCGCAGAGACCATGAATACGCTAGAGTTATTTTACAGCCACTCCTTGCTGAAATCCTTGCACTGTTGTACATGCATCCAATGCCGCCCATCTTATGACTTATCTTCAGCATCAGCTTTTTTAGCATCTGTTTTTTTAATTACTATTCATCAATAAGATTTCTCTCTTAGATGACTCAGCACTTAAACATGTTTTTAAATGGCAGAATAACCAAAAGGGACAAATTAATAAAAATCAATGTAAGTAAAAAAATCAGTAATTCATAAAACTTGACATAGCTCTGCTTAATACAGGGACTGCCTGGAGAATCATATAGATCTGAAAAGGGTGCTCCTGGAGACCCCGGCCCGCAGGTAAATTTGGAAATTCGGTGTCATGTGCAGTTTTGATTAGTCAGGACTTGGGACTCTTTAGGTTACAGGAACAAGATGCCCAACTCAAATTAGCTCCAGTTAAAAATTTTTGTTCTTTAAGATTTGGGAGGCAGGATTTACTTACTCAAGTATTTAAGACGTTCAGGGCTAAAACAGGGTTCAAGGACTTCAGAGCCTGAAAAAATAAGGGCAGGACTCCCTTTCCATCTCACTTCTGCTTCTCTCTGCATATCAGCCTCATTCTTTCCTCTGGCAGATGATCTTCCGTGTCAGGGGAGATGGAAAGAAAGAGCTACCCTGCAGCAAACAACTTCAGGCTGATGGCATTAGAGGAGAAAGCCAGCATCTCTCTCCCTGTGTCCATTTATAAAATCCCAGGGAATTCATCTCATTGGCCCAGCTTGGTCATATCTGGTCTCACTCTGGAAAAAAGGCTGTGACCAAGAGAAAAGGGTACTATGATTGGCCAGGCCAGTGGGGCAGTGGGCTACTCAGATTGACAGTGCCATCAGAACCACCCAGAGTGAGGGAAGAGCAGCCCCCCACAAAGGATATAGGACAATCTGTGACCAGAAGTGGGTGGCTGGAAAAACGGAAGCAGCAGGACCCCACTACCCTACCCAGATCCATTTTGGAAAGATTTAAATCCATATATTGTGTTAAATTTCTAAAAGTTATACTTTTGGAAAAGTAAAATCTATAAAAATTATACATAAGCAAAAAACATATTTTTTTGCCTAAGGAAAAAACAATATTCAATGAACGTGATTTTTAAATTTTATCAGGAAGGGCAAATACCATAAAAGTCAATCCAAGCTGCTGGTTGAGATACCACACTATATCTTTTATACATGTATTTAAATATAGGCACACCTGGAGTCCAAGGAATTACCAATATTTCAAATAAATGAATAAACGGACTGTGAACACCTTCCCTTTTCTAGGCTTCCTTATTTACTTCGCTGCCCAGTGTGTTTCTTATTTTCCTTCCAAGCTTAGGATGAACAGCATCAGCTCTAATTTAAGTTTGGCTGTTAACGTCCTTCCTTCCTTCTCTGACTTTCTCTAGTTCCCCATTTCTCTAGTTTCCCATTTCTCTAGTTTCCCATGCTTTCCCTGGAAAGAGAGGGCCATTGTTTATTCTGTGGTTAATAGTTTTTCCTTCTAACACCTGGGTGAGGATCTCTACTCAGACTTTTCATGCCTGAAGTCAAGAGGAGATGATCATATCACTTAAGATTTCCGTATTTGTAAAGTTAGCCATATTTATTAAACTTCATGTTTTTTATTTGTTTTTGCTGTAGGGAAAACCCGGTAAAGACGGCGTTCCTGGCTTCCCTGGAAGTGAGGTATAGACTTGATTTGGCCCATGGAGGTAGTAAAAATGTCAGTCCTACTAGCTGAAGAAGGATTTTTAAAAGTCACTAAATAGTTACAAACAAACAAAAAGCTTACAGGTTTTAAAAATTGCACTTGGGAATCATAGTTTTACAACTCCACTGTGAAGAGAGATCATCTGAGCACATTCCTTTGTTTCAGAGGAGTTCAAATTGCACCTGTTCCCCCCAGAAGCAGTTGGCTCCTGTGTCTTCTGACCCATTCATTCCTTCTGTTCTTTTCTTTAGGGAGTCAAGGGCAACAGGGGTTTCCCTGGGTTAGCAGGTGAAGATGGCATTAAGGTAACCCTCTCCCTAATATCCTATTTTTAAAAGGTTGGGTTTTGCCTATGCTTTTACTTTTACCTACATCCTGGACCTAAGTACAAGGGATTACTGTAACAGGCTTCATTCAAATATGCTGCTAGGTCTGTTAAGAAGAAAAGAGAGATGTGGCAACTTTACTTAAACATTTGAAGGGTGTTCTTGAGGAAAAGATATTAAACTTGTGCTGTGTATTTGAAGCTGTCTGACTTAGGACCAGTGAGATTCCAGCTTCCCACGAGGAAGAGGTAGAAAAAGACCTACAATTGTAGGAAGTTTATGGTTATTTGAGATCAAGCATAGGCTAGAGTTCATGAGTCTCAATCTGAGTCATGATACATTGAAAGCTTGTGGTCAATTAGTTGTGAACTATATTCTACACTTCTGACAGTATGTTACAAACATTTTCAAGTCATGTGTAATCATGTGTTACTTAAAGATAGGGATATGTCCTGAGAAATGCATCATTAGGTGATTTTCTCATTGTGCGAACATCATAGAGTGTACTCACACAAACCTAGATGGCAGAGATTCTTACTCTAGGCTACAAACCTGCATATCATGTTACTGTACTGAATAACGTAGGCAATTGTAACACAGTGGTGGGTATTTGTATATCTAAACATAGAAATTGAGTAGTAAAAATATGGTATTATAATCTTATGAGACCACTATCATATACACAGTCCATCATTGACCCAAACATTGTTATGTGGCACATAGCTATATATGTAGGTATATGTGCAGATTCAAGATTTACCCTTTAACCGTATCACTTCCAGTAGAATTCTGAAATGCCTTCTTGAAGGAAAGGGGGTTGGTTACAGCTAAGACATTTGGAAATGCATACAACCCACAGTCTGATATTCCTGTGCCTCTAACCAGGGTGAGAACACAGGAATGAGAAATGTACATGAACGAGCACTGAAGATGGTGTTGTGAAAGAAACCTGGAGAACCACCAGGGCAATAGCAACTTCTGTACAACCTTGTAGATAGGATTCCTTACCCAGATACAGGCTCTCCAGGAAAATAGTTTAAAGTCAGTGTCCCTTTAACTTTCATTTGGTTTGTACATGACATATAAACATCAATATATTGTTCATTTTAACTGTACATCTTGCTTTTTATATGTAAATACTTTGGGTGACCATATTCACAATTTGTAATTGTCTTTCACTGTAGGGACAGAAAGGGGACACCGGCCCTCCAGGATTTCGTGGTCCAGTAAGTGTGACTAAAGACGATATCAATGCTATCTTTGATCAAGTTCTTTAAAGTAGCAAGGAAATTTTGAATCAGTGTCTCTCATTAACTGTGTGAGAGAGATTGTAACATTTACCTCGTTATCAAACCAGGGCAGAAAATAGCTGGTCACTATTTGTCCCTTTGACCATGCGTAAATATTTCTATTTGGTCCCTGGAAGGTACTAGTGATGCCCATGCTGGGCTATGGAAGAGACGAAAAGCTTTGTCTAAGCAGCCCAGGCCCAAAGTGATCCTGCATCTTCAGGGTAGAGGAGGACAGTGAGGCAACAAGGGATGAAGAAGTCAACTTCTCCTCCCCTGCACCTGGGCCCGGGTCCTGAGCTTTTAGGCAGCAGATGCTAAACTACGGGTTTAATACATGGTCAGTGAAAAGCAATCATTCCAGCCCAAGCTCTGTGTAGCAGGCCGTGCTCCCCTTCCCAGCAGACATGTATTTGATGTCAGCTCCTAACTGCAGAACAGCCACATTCTATATTCCGTGACTCTGTAGCTGAAGAAGAGAAGAAAGGGGATCCAGACTCTGAGTGCTGGTGTCCATTCATCTCCTACCTCAAAACACAGTGGTTCTCACATTCAGTGTGCCAAGCAAGGCTGCCATGGATGATCATGCAGGTTAAACAAAATGGCACATTGTGGCAAAAGAGTCATGAGGGCAAAGAGTGTCCTGTTAAAAATGCCGTTCTCAGACCCCCATGCTCAGTAATGTAACTCAGGAATTGGAGTGGGGCCTGGAAATCTGCATCTTTACCCTGAAAGCAAATGATTTGGATGCATAGAGCCCCTGTCTTAGTCTGTTCTGTGCTGCTACAATAGAATGCCTGAGACTGAGTAATTTATAAATAACAGAAATTTATTTTCACAGTTCTAGAGGCTAGGAAGTCCAAAATCAAGATGCTGGTCCTTGGTCTGGTGAGGGCTTTCTTGGCTGCATCCTCACATGGCAGAAAGCAGAAGGGCAAGCTGGCCTGAGGCTGCTCGAAGCCTCTTTTAATAGGGCCTTAATCCCATTAATGAGGGAGAAACCCTCATGGCCTAATTACCTCCTAAAGGCCCTACCTCGTACTTCTATCACATTGATAGCACCTGAATTTTGGAGGGGGCACACTCAAACTATAACAGTCCCAAAATACTTTGGTGGAGTTCCCAGGAAGATTAAATGAGTTATTTTGTGGAATCACTTAGCACTGTGCCCAGCACTTGGTAGGTGCAGGCATATCATTACAGATTTCATGGTGGACATTATTGTTATATTGTTAATACAATACTTTTGTGATTTTATACATATTGCTTAACTACAAGGCTCTTGTTACTTCATCTTAAATAAGTCAACAAAGTAATTGATCCATCTAGCATATGAAAAAGCAAAGAGGTTTTTTTAAAACCATTGATATTTCCACCTTGCTTCCTTCAAGATAAATGTACTGAATGTTAAAAGAAATCTATGTTTTCATTACATTTCAGAGGAATTCTTAGCACTCCTCACTGTGTATTTTCTTAGATTCAATTCCATATAGCTCTGATTGCAGCTTCTACTAACCTCAAAAGAAGTTCAACTGAGGAAGGAAATGGTTAAGAACACTGGCAGTAGGTCCACTGAGCATGTCAGAAACAATATTCCTCGATTCTTGCAGGCCAAGGGTTCCCTGGAATTTAAAGAAACAATAAATACAGTATTTTTTGATGTGTGGGTTCCATACACTTCCAAAATGAAAATAAGTTCAGTCCTCCAGGACCAGCATTTTTGAAAAGTAAAATAGAATAGAATAAAAAGTGTCGGGGTTGATCGTATGTTGTAAGAATAAGTCATTATTTTGTGAAACTTTCATTTTTCTATACATATGCACACATACATAGGTATGTATGAATGTGTACATATAAACGTGGGTGTGTAACCTGAGTCACATCATAAAATGTGTTTCTAATTGAAAGCCCACAAAATATCTGATACTGTGACACCACAAAGCTCTACTTATTTAAATTTTTCCACCTACATTTACGTGACTATCATATACCTGCTAACATGTAAACCTATGAATTCAGGAAAAGAAGGCAGCCATCTTTGGGCCAAAATGAAGAAACTGAAGTAATTATGCTTGGTGAGCTGTCCATAAATAGCTATCCTTTCTCTGTATTCATTTCTTTCTCCTCTAAGACAGAATATTATGACACATACCAGGAAAAGGGAGACGAAGGCATTCCAGGCCCACCAGGGCCCAAAGGAGTTCGTGGCCCACAAGGTAAGAATAAATTTCTTCCCAGAGCATTTGCTGAACATATTTCTGGTTTTCTTTCAAGGTAATAAATAGCATGTGCTTATAGAGTTGACATGGGTGAGGAAAGGGAAGGGAGATCTCTTCGTTTTCATAGGGCTGTTATTTTTGGATGTCTCCTACTCTTCATATTTTTATTTCATAGGTAGTATACTGGGAAGGTAATTAAATTATCTTTATGTAGCAAAGCATAAAGTTCAAATCTGTCATGGAAACACTTGGAGGAGGGCAGGAGGAGCGAGTACAAGGCATTGGCAATCTCAATGGGATTATGAAGGGAAAAATGGAGACCCCGAACAAACTCACAGAGATTTGCAAGGGGGAACTGAAACTCTGGTTTCCTGACTCTTGGAACAATGATCTGTCCTTGATGCCATGAATTATTGTCTCATGTACTTATACTGTATCTCTTTGGAGAAATCCAAAAGTTCTGGGCCAATCCCTCTCATCTCTGGCTACATATTGGAATCCCTAGGAACTTCTGTAATGGCCTCGTCAAGGTCCCACCCTGTCATTCTGATTTCATTGTCTGGAGGAGGGCTCTGGACACTGGTAGATTGTAAAAACTCCCTGGACTAGTCCAGTATGCAGCCAGGATTGGGAGCCACTGATCTAGACAAATGATTGATACGAAGAAGATTTCAAAGGAAAATTTTACTTAAAAGAATAAAATTTCCCAGTGTCTTTAAATAAAAGGACAGATGAATACAGACATTGATATAGATTGTCTTAAAAATCTGGTTCACTTACTATAAATCACTCACACGTATATATAAAAGAATTATAACCCCCAGGATATTACAGGTGGAAGCAATCTAAGATGGAACACCAAGACAAACTGCAGATCCTGGATGTTCCAGCACTGTTTGATTTTCTGGCGTCTGCACTTCCAGCAAAGTGCTGAACACACAACAGGCTCTTAGTAAATCTCTGTTGAATTATGTGAAAATGATAAGGCGGCATGATTTACTTTTGAGTGTTAGACTTCTAAGATTTGTTTTCTCTTGTCTAAATAAGAGAAAATTTCTAATGTTTGTCTAGGTGAGAGTAGGAACAAATACGAAAACTCTGTATTATTAACTATCATTATATTGTCACCCAAGATTTCAAAAGTAGATGGGATAGCATTTACATCTTTCTAAGCAATTAATTAATGTTATATATTCCCAGGTCCCAGTGGTCCCCCCGGAGTTTCTGGAAGTCCTGGTATGTCCATGTTTCTTAGCGTACAAGTAGAAATGCTATTACAAAGGAAAATACACTGTCCTCTATTAATTTTGCATTATTTACATAAGACAAACGTTTCACTAACTGATCTAAAAGTGTTTCCAGGCTGGGTGCAATGACTCATGCCTGTAATCCCAGTACTTTGGGAGGCTAAGCGGGGGGGGGGGGGGGGGGGGGTGGATCACCTGAGGTCAGGAGTTCGAGACCAGCCTGGCCAACATGGCGAAACCCTGTCTCTACTAAAAAAAAAAAAAAAAAAAAAAAAAAAAAAAAAAAAAAAAAAAATTCAGCTGGGCATGGGTAGTGCACACCTGTAATTCCAGCTAGTCAGGAGGCTGAGGCAGGAGAATCGCTTGAACCAGGGAAGCAGAGGTTGCAGTGAGCTGAGATGGTGCCACTGCACTCCAGCCTGGGCAACAGAGTGAGACTCCATCTCAAAATAAAATGAAATAAAATAAAATAGTGTTTCCAGCTTCTTAAATTGTCATATTTGCAATTTATAGTGGAAGAAGGAGTGGAGCTGATACAAACTGATATAGAAATGCTCTTTTTCACTTCTCAGCAGTTTTAACTAAGTGTAAGCACCTTACTGTCAGGAATTTTTACAGTGACTTCGGGGTATGAGCAGGGTCCTTGAAACTCAGAGGAGGTACAGAAATAGAAAACAATGTTATGGTAATGAGGTTGGTTTAAAATGGTAGTTTTCATAACATAGCACGAGTTGCATGAGGATGCCTACATTACACTTTTTCTGTAAAGTTCTAAACTTTCGTCTGTGACTGATTAGAGTGTTTACCTTTTGAGAGAGGAAAAAGAGTTGGCTCAGGGATGGTCCACAGGGACTCATCAAGTATAACTGTAGCGTGTTCTTTTTAATGAAAACAAAACTAAGAAAAAAGAGCAAAATGTGATGAACTATTAGGCACCTGCCACTGATCATATTTTTCTCTGTATAATGTTGTATATTATACTACGTCATAATTTTGAAAATTACTCAAAATTAAGCAGACTGCAGAACTATAAGTGTACTATAATTCCACTATTAAAAAAATAGATACAGAAATGGATAAATATCATATGTACCGGAATATGCATGGAAAGATATATCTCAAACTGTTAATAGTAGATATCTCTTACAGTTAGAATGGGGCAAAAAGATATTTTAGAGCTCTGACATTAAAGAAGACCTCCTTCCCCCTGCCAGGCCACTAAGTTAAAAAAAAAAAAAAAAAAAGGCTCCTTTAAGAAGCCAATGAGTGGAAAATTACAAAGCTCTAATTCCAGAAGAATTTTAGGATTGTTTTTTCTGTTTCTGTGAAAAATGGCATTGGTATCTTGATAGGGATTGCATTGAATCTGTAGGTTGCTTTGGGTAGTATGGTCATTTTAACTATATTAGTTCTTCTGATCCATGAGCATGGGATGTCTTTCCATTTGTTTGTGTCCTCTTCAATTTCTTTCACCGGTGTTTTGTAGTTTTCCTTGCAGGGATTTTTCACCTTGTTGGTTAAATGTATTCCTAGGTATTTTATTTTGTGTGTGTGGCTACTGCAAATGGGATTGCCTTCTTGACTTCTTTTTTGGCTATTTCATTATTGGTGCATAAAAAAGATGCTACTGATTTTGATATGCTGATTTCATGTCCTGCAATTTTACTGAATTTGTTTATCGGTTCTAAGAGTTTTTTTGATGGAGTTGGGGGTGAAGAGAGATTGGTTAATGAGTACAAGCATACAGTAAGATAGAAAGAATAAATTCTAATGTTTGACAGCAGAGTAGGGTGACTATAGTTAACAACAATGTATATTTCAAATTAACTGGAAGAGAGGACATGAAATGTATTCAACACAGAAATGATAAATATTTGGGTCATAGATACTCAAAAATACCCTGACATGATCATTACACTACACATTCAATACATGTAACAAAATCTTACATGTACCCCATAAATTAGAACAAATATATATGCCAAAGTAAAATATGATAAAAAAAAAATACAAAACTCTGAAACATGTCAATCAGAAGATTCTGTCTTTACGTTCACATAACAGGACATGATCAGATATTACCTCAGCTGGTTTCTCAGCCCTTTGCTGGTGGCATCTCTCTTCTTAATAGTTAAAATGTTTGTGGGACAAAGATTTGAGACTGTCTGCTCCTCACATTCTCACCATTTTAAGATTAGGGTGGGGTTTGTGCCACCAGGCACAGCTCCTTTCCCAGGAGGTGACCATCCCTCATCATACCCTTTTATGTCTAAGACACTGGCAGGAATAAAGTCCACTTCACAACTTTCTCTCTTTCTCATTTTGGACACTGGAGGCATCCTCTAGTCTCTAATAAAAAAAAAAATTTTACAAAGTAGCATATATGGAAATATTTCTCACTTCCTTTTAAATAAAAAGATACAGTGCATCCCAAACTCTGTTTCAGTTTCTTGTAATAAATTAGACAAATTTTCTCGTGGGAATGGAATGTTCTGCACTTCGCTGTAGTGTGGTTATTTAACAAGGCCACAGATGAAAAAAGCAAGGATATTCACTTTTTTATTCAAATGTGGTATGTACCTCTCCATTGTGCAATTTTTATAAATAAAATTATATTACTCTTACAATTAAAAAATAAATTTGTATTAATCAGGAAAAAATGTAAAATACAAGAAATGATTATTTTCTCCAAGGATCATCAAGGCCTGGCCTCAGAGGAGCCCCTGGATGGCCAGGCTTGAAAGGAAGTAAAGGGGAACGAGGCCGCCCAGGAAAGGATGCCATGGGGACTCCTGGGTCCCCAGGTTGTCCCGGTTCACCAGGCCCTCCAGGATCGCCGGGACCTCCAGGACCACCAGGTAAAGATGTGGAAGGGGATCCCTTTTGTGTACAGCACCAAATGACAGTTGTGTGCAAACCAGGGGTGACAAACCCTCCTCACAGCTTAGCCACCAGTCTGTGTGGTTTTTATGAGTTATCTTTCCGATGGTCTTCATTTCACTAACTCTATGTGAAAGAAATTGATGCAATGACTACTTAACAAATGCAGCAAAGTCTTAGCCAGAGTTTCCCAGAGAGCAGAGCAGGAGGCAGGGACAAAGAGAGTGATGCGGGGAAGGATGGGTGGCTATCAAATTGGCCTTGACCAAATGCAACTACCTGTTCAGCCCCAGAGACTATCTTCTAAGAAGCCTGTGCCAGGGGAGAAAGAGGCAAGAACGTATCCATTTGCTCCTAGTTCCCATGGGTCAAAGATTTCCCCCCAAGAGAGGAGCAGCCCCCCACCTCCCATCCTCCCACTTCCAGGCTGTGTCTGCGTGGTTCCCAGGAAGTCCCATGCCTTGGCATCAGCAGGGAAGCCCCAGGACAGTAGGCCACAGGTGTGCCGCATGGGTGTAAGGCAACATGCTATGAGGTAAAGGGGTCCAAGATGACAGAGCTGTGGCCCAATGGACTTGAAGTGGTGCTCACAGGTCCTGACACAGGCATCCTCTCCTTTGCATTCTTCTACAGAGCCCCCTAGCATTCTGTGTTGGCTCACAGGTACAAGAGGTCCTCACGAACATATAGATCACACTTTATATTTTACCATAGCTTTTCTGGGGCCAGGTGTGGTGGTGTGCCTATAATCTCAGCTTCTTCCAAGTCTCTTTTAAGATGGAAATTTACGGCCGGGCGCGGTGGCTCAAGCCTGTAATCCCAGCACTTTGGGAGGCCGAGACGGGCGGATTACGAGGCCAGGAGATCGAGACCATCCTGGCTAACACAGTGAAACCCCGTCTCTACTAAAAAAATACAAAAAACTAGTCAGGCGAGGTGGCGGCGCCTGTAGTCCCAGCTACTCGGGAGGCTGAGGCAGGAGAATGACGTGAACCCGGGAGGCGGAGCTTGCAGTGAGCTGAGATCCGGCCACTGTACTCCAGCCCGGGCAACAGAGTGAGACTCCGTCTCAAAAAAAAAAAAAAAAAAAAAAAAGATGGAAACTTAGTATCCTCTTTTTTTCTATGTCAAGGCTGACATACAGAGTTCACAGGGCTAATAAAGCTAAAGCTGAGATCTGGGCCCAGGTGCTCGTGGCTCCCTCCCGGAGGTGTCATGCTCCCTCAGTGCCTGCTACACTCTGTCCAGGGGTCTTTGCTTCCTACCTTCCCTTCTCTAAGCAACACCCATCTGTCCTTCAGACTGCAGCTTCAAGTTCAAGTCCAGCAGAAAGCTTTCAATGAGTCCACATCCTGTAACTGCCAAGGTTAACCCAACTGTAGAAGTTTTTACATTGCCTTATCTTTGTCTTTGTCAGTTTTTCTTACAAGAATCAAAGTATTTTGAGGTCAAAGACTATATCTTTTTAACTGTTTAAGCCCAGTATGTAGCATGGGGAACACTGCAGGTACTCAAATATTTTTTGAATTAAGCATTAATTGAGTATGAAAATGTATAAGTATACAAAAATGTATGAATGTAGTATTCATATAAGTCTACACTAAGTATTAAACTTTTATCAGATTGTACCATTTAAAGATGACCTTCCAGGTATTTTAAAGACGCAGAAAACTGATCACAAAATGGTCATTCTTCTGTGTTCCAACGAAATTAAATGTTTCTAGTGGTATCTTGTTTTTCTGAAATTTGGGACAGCTATGGTACGGTTTTTAAATATTTGCTTTAATCACCATTGCCTTCAACCTGTAATTGAAATGACAAAGCCAACAATTAGATTACTGAACACAATTAACCAGTTTAAGAGAATTAGCTGTCCATTGTAACATTACAGTAGCAGATAATGTGGAAGCTGAAAAGAGCTTTCTTAGAGACCCGCCTTAAGAATAACAACTCAATTGATGTGGACAAGCAACAAAGAGAAAACAGATGATACTCTGAGTCAGAATCCATTTTTCTTTTTCTCAACATATATTAAGCATCTACAGTATATCAGGAAAATACAATGTATCAAAAAATATCCAGAATAAGATTTGATCCTTTGCCTCAAGATGCTAAAGGGATTGTCTGTGTATTAGTCTGTTCTCATGCTGCTAATAAAAACATACCCGAGACTGGGTAATTTATAAAGGAAAGAGGTTTAATTGACTCACAGTTCAGCATGGCTGGGGAGGCCTCAGGAAACTTACACTCATGGCAGAAGGGGAAGCAAACATGTCCTTCTTCACATGATGGCAACAAGGAGAAGTGCTGAGCAAAATGGGGAAAAGCCCCTTATAAAACCATCAGATCTCATAAGCACTCATTCATTATCACAAGAACAGCATGAGGGTAACCACCCCCATGATTAAATTACCTCCCACCAGGTCCGTTTCAAGACACATGGGGATTATAGAAGTACTACAATTCAAGATGAGATTTGGGTGGGGATACAGCCAAACCATATCAACTTGGAATAACTGGAAACAACTAAGTAAGATAAAATAGGTTGATTCTGTGACCAAAAAAAAATTATAAAATGAGCTTTCGAAGATTAACTACCTTAAAAATGTAATATGAAGGGAAGAGCTGGTCACCATGTCTTCTCAGTTGCAGATAAACTTTTAAGACTAGGCTTCCAGTACAAGCATGAGAGAGATGCACTTCAAATAATACGTATATTACAACACTCGCTAAGTTGAAAAAAAAAAACACACACAAATAAAAAATTGCCTTTGGTGCTGTATTTTTACAGGTGACATCGTTTTTCGCAAGGGTCCACCTGGAGATCGCGGACTGCCAGGCTATCTAGGGTCTCCAGGAATCACAGGCGTTGACGGGCCCAAAGGTTGGTTCAATCAATAATGTTGTATTAGGATAAGCCTTTTTCATCATCATTATTATCATTGATTTTCCCCCTGAGATAACAATGACCCCAAATAGCTACCAGTCAGTGATGATTTTGTTTATCTGTAAATCAATAATTTATTTGGCACCTATGCAATAAATTGTTGGATATCCCTAAAATGTGAGTTTTCGCCTGCATGCAAGGAAAGAATCACTGAAATAGATGTTTTATGTTAGAGTCTTGAAATTTCCCCTTTCAGAAGAACTGTAGAGCGCAGAACATTAAAGTAAGCAGATCTATAATAGATGAATTTTAAAATTAATATGTATAATGTCCTAGATAATTTTCAGTACATAAAAATGTTTAAACGTAATAAATGATAGTGTGGTTGGAAAATATTTGTTCTTTCTGAGAGCTCGGTGTAGCTTTATAAGTAATGCTAGTGTACTCTCGTTGCAGGAGAACCAGGCCTGCTGTGTACACAGTGCCCTTATATCCCAGGGTCCCCTGGTCTCCCAGGGTTGCCAGGGTTACATGGTGTAAAAGGAATCCCAGGTACAAACAATTTGCATGCAAGTGTTTTTGCAAGCACAAAAGGGTCAATACACTGGAAGAAAATAAAGGCATTTGATTGGTGGATGTCATGACGTGGTTTATATGAACTTGGAGGGAGAGTTTCAAAAACATATATTTTATTAACATAAAGTCAGCCAAAATCCAAGAAAAGCTGGTATTTTTCCCTGTTCCATTTTAGTTGCTGACCCCTAGCAAAGTATTGTGTTAGGCAGGAATTGTCAACACAGAGTCCTACAAGAGAACAGCAGTTAACTGAAGGCAGTGAAGCAGCTGCATGAAACACACACCCTCTTTCTCTTCCATAAAGAAACATGCTCTCTCCCTTTTTTCTCAAAAGACACAACCCTCCTCAGTCCATTTTTTCATGTTCCTACTTTCAAAAGAGTCATAGGAATATGTGGTATTTCACTTTCTTCTTAAAGATGCAAATGCTATTTTAAAAAATTGCAACATCCTCAGTGCTGGGGACAAGAGAGTTGCAGAACTACAGTAAACAAACTGAGGGCACATTTGAACGGGCCAGCAGGCACTCGGCTCTAGCCCATTGTTACTGTGCAACATGTTAGGCCCCGCATTAATAAATCTTCCAAGTTTTCATCAGAAGAAAGGAATTGGAATTTTTATTTAAATCTCATGGTGCTTTTTTAAAAAAAAATATTAGCCACTAAGTCAAATTTTGAAAGGGGGGGGGGGGGAAACATTTTATAGCCAGTGTCCTGAGGCTTAAATAAAGGATGATTCACAAGTTTTCTCTTGACAATTCTGTACCAGGCCAGGACTCTCTGTCCCACTTGGTTACTCACGGTTGTCACCACCTCTGCTTTTGACCTCCCCGTCTTCAGTCACAAAACTGCCTATGGACAAAACTTTGAAGTACAAAACATCTCTGTTTATTGACTGGGTTCCTCTGCCCCTTGTGCCACTCCCCTGTCTACACAGGGCCTCTCTCTCCCTTGCTACCACCCACAGTCCTGACTCTGCCACCAGCACCTTGGTCTTCAGACAGTGTCATCAAATTATGTATCATTAACCAGTAAGAGTTGAAGTTACAGAGCCGTTGGCCTGTGTGTTGGGCACTGTTTTAAGTGTCTTATGTGCCTCCATTCCTTTATTTCTCACATCATCCCTAGAGGTTGGTGCTGTAATTAACCCCATTTGACAGATGAGGAAGCTGAGGCATCAGGTGGCACAGCTGATAATGATAATGTGGTAGAGACTGAACTTAAATCCAGAGGCATGCTCTTGCCCTCCATGCCTGCATCCCCTGACCACAGTGCTGTAGCCTGTCTCCTGGGGGGCTGCTTTTGGGGAGTTAATCCAAAGGTCTACCTGGCAACCTGGATAGGGAATATTATATGTTATCTCCATCCAGTAGCCATTTGCATTGGCATAGGGTCTTCTGGGAGACTGGGTCCCAATCCAAAGAAGAAAGACTAATGGCGGCAGCCATGGACACTGTGGCCAGCCACCGGACGACATGCACTTGGGCAGGGATCCTTTGTCCCCTCGGATCCCACTGACTTCTCCTTTATGAAGGCCTCTGCTACTTTCAATGGCTGCTCCTGCCCTGGCTCACAGGCTTGTGAGGGAAGGAGGAGTGGGGAGGTAGGGGCTGTTCCTTATGTCACTCCTGTTCAGTATCCAAATATCCAAGGGAAGTGTTCTATTAAAACAAAAACCAAAAGGAAGAAAATGAACGAGGGAAATAAAGAGGAAAAACAATAAAAGATAAAAAATCATTATTTTCCTAGACTGTCCTTGAGTCTCCTCTTTGGCTCAAGGTGAGCAGGTGAGCAGCTCACTGATGCTGTCCACTCGTTGCATTGTTGTATTTTTCATAGTTTCTCTACATTTGGCCTATCCAGGTGCAGCTCAAAGAAGATATGTAAGCAGTAAAATGGTTTGGATCCCTATAAAAATATACACCCCAGCTCAATATCTTGCAAAAAATAGAATCTGAATAAATATATGCTGATTAACTGACCAAAGACCCACCCAGAAGGTCATTTAAAGGGATCATCTTTACAGAGATATTTAAATATCTATGGGAAATATAAAATTGTACAATAAAATGCAGTTTGTCAAGAGACATTCAAAACCTTAGAAAAGTTTGTGACCATTTGCCTCTGCCGTTATACTTTTAAAAATTTATTATAAAGGAAATAATTGGATAAATCTGGAAAGCTAAATACCCAGAGATATTTTTCAAAGCATTGTTTACAACAGTTAAAAGTTGAAAAATGTCTACCTAACGTCTAAATGTCTAAAAACAGAATTTAGCTAAATAAATGATGGCTCACCAACACAATAGGCAGCATGCAGCCATTTAAAACGAAGCTATAAATTCATACTTATTGACATATGTATACTATAATTCCAAAATAGTGTGTATATGAGTCCTATGCACTTGTGGATATAAAAATTTATCATTAATATACATTAAACTTTAGCAAATATTATCTTCTGGTAGTAGATTTATAGGTGGTTTTTAGTCTCTTCTTTCTGTATAATTTTCTTATAACGAGCATATATTACTTTTAAAAGTAATATATACTCAGAAAAAATAAAGATATAATCTTAAAATTGTGAAGATAAAATTTTAAGGAGCTAAGATCTGAGTTACTTTTTCCATGATCTCTTGTTCTGTTATTTACTCCCATTCTCTTATTGCATTTATGTTTTATGATAGAAGCTGTCTTTCTTTCCCCATAAGAAAACACTCTATTTTCTTCATACATTGTATTACCCTGTCCACTCAGAGTTGGCGTTCAATGAGGAGTTAGTTAATAATTCGTTGATTTGCAGGAAGACCAGGTGCAGCTGGCTTGAAAGGAAGCCCAGGATCCCCCGGAAATACAGGTCTTCCAGGAATTCCAGTAAGATTTCATGTTTTTAAATCTTTAGCTTCCATTTGAAAAAGTGCACACTCTAGAAACACGGTTGCAACACACTTATCAGTTTGGTGCCTTGCAAAGAGTAGGCACTTTATAGATACCTGTTGATTAAATGAATAAATCTGTGACTGATTAAGTGAATGAGTCAATGAATTTATAAACAGTTTGAAATGGTATCAGCAACAGAAAACAGATTAGTGGTTGCCTAGCGCTGAGGGTGGGAACAGAGGTTCATTGCAAATGGGTTTGAGGGAATTTGGGGGCGCGATGGAGATGTTTAAACACAATTGTGGTGATTGTGGGATGATTCTATGAATTTACTAAAAATCACTGGATTGTACTCTTATAAAGGAGAAATTTTATGGTATGTAAATTATACCACAGTAAGTCTGTTAAAAATTAGAATTTTCATTGTCATAGTGAATCAAAAAGTTATAGATAAATATACTTAGATCGAATTATTCAGAGAGGCTTGTTAAAATTTACCAATATTCAAACATAACCTGAATTATGGTGATTGTTCTATGGTATTGAATTAGATTATGGTGTGTATTGTTTTGAATTACACTATCTAACTGAATTATTTTTCAGTTTTGGAAGTTAACAACAAAGCAAAACAAACAAAATGCTTGAAATAATACTTGTGGACCAAAGAAAGTGTGTTGAAAAAATTCATGTTAAAATTGAAAAGTTCTTGTCCACACTGCTTTTAAGATTGACACAAGAAGAATTCTAACAAAATACAATGCAGATTCATTTCTGTACTACCCTAGGGTTTCCCAGGTGCCAAGGGTGACCGAGGACTTAAAGGAGAAAAAGGTGAAACACTTCAGCCTGAGGGGCAAGTGGGTGCCCCAGGGGACCCGGGGCTCAGAGGCCAACCTGGGAGAAAGGGCTTGGATGGAATTCCTGGAACTCCAGGAGTGAAAGGATTACCAGGACCTAAAGGCGAACTGGTTGGTATTTAGCAACTTTACCCTCCCTATGAATGAAGTACTCTGAAGTTTAGAGATAAAAGTGATTTCTTTTCCAAAAATGGCCGCTCAGCACAGTTCATCCCTCTAACTGCAGAATGAAGCATCTTCAAATTAGCAGGAATAACCCAAGCAAATGGTTATAGTATTTTGATAAAATAAATAGGTAGCATTCAGTGATTTCAACCAAACAAAATTCTATATTGATAATAACCCCATCTCATCCACAAATTACAGTTCCATATTTGTATCAAATGAGTCCATGGAAAGGTTCAGAAAATGATATATAGTGGAAAGTTTAATAAATATTTTGGGGGCTATGTCCATACTTTTAAGTAAAAATAAATGCATTAGAAGACAGCATATTCAGAGGTATCATAATCAAATAAAGAGACTGTTTTGTCGTTTTAAGATATTTAAGTTTATGTCAATTTAATCCCTTTTCATGAAAGAATTTCTCACATTTTTTTTTTTTTGCAGGGCAGGCAGTGGGGAATGGAGTTTTGCTCGTGTTGCCCAGGCTGGAGTGCAATGGCACAGTCTCAGCTCACTGCAACCTCCATCTCCCGGGTTCAAGCGGTTCTCCCACCTTAGCCTCCTAAGTAGCTGGGATCACAGGCATGTGCCACCATATCCAGCTAATTTTAAATTTTTAGTAGAGATGGGGTTTTACCATGTTGGCCAGGGTGGTCTCGAACTCCTGACCTCAGGTGATCTGCCCGCCTTGGCCTCCCAAAGTGCTGGGATTACAGGTGTAAGCCAACGCACCCGGCCCTAAGATTTGTTTTAAAATGTCATAGAGTGAGAGGGTGAGCACCTGTCATCATAACGTATTTACAAGAGGTTTGCAAGGGATGCTGCCCAAACTATTCTATGAAATACCAGTTTCTCCCGGGGCTAACCTGTGTTATCCAATAAAACAGATTTTACTTCAAACAGGTTTGGAGACACTTGGTAAACAAATTTAAAGATTCATTTACAGACCCTTTAATGTCAGAATATGAACTGTGAGTCTTCCACATGAAGATAAGCTATCTGGTCTTTCCTAAATGCTTCTGACTACAAAATCCTTTTGGCTGGCAGCATCTACAGGGCCAGCAGTTCTCAGACCCTGCCTTGGCCAAGTCCCAGGCTGTTCACTTTGTGGTAGTTATGCTTATAAAGCGACAGTGCCAGAATTCTGTTGGTCTAGTATTAAGAGAATTTGTATGATGTCCCTACTTGCATCTCACTAATTTTTCTTTATAAGTTCTGGTAAAGATATTCCATAAAGTAAATGAGAGAAAAATCAAGGTGGTGATTTGTGGAGGCTTACACCCTGTCATTAAAAAAGGAGACAGACCACTTAGCCATCTGATGATATTGAACAATGAAAAATTGAGTCAAATTTATTTCGGAGGGCCATGTTGGGAAGGAAGAGGGCTTAAATTATTTTGTCAAATTCAACTTCTTTGAAATCTACAAATCATTTTCAAGGTTACAGCATATGAAGATTTAAAAACTAGACAGTTTATGAGAGAAAATGGAAGTGGGAAATCCCCTTTGTCATGAAAATACCTGGTGAAAATACAAATAAAGGTTTGCTGTACTCATTTTATTTCAGTAATATAACATTATCATAAAAATCACAGCTAAAGTCATTTGAACTACTGTCAATTTGAACTTAGTTCTAGTGGCTATTATCATATGAGAGATCTGTCATTGTAAGATATCTCAACTGGGACTCAAGACAGTTTCAAGTTCAAAAAATGTTGCTAAACTCCAAAGGACACAAAATGGCAGAAACCTGTAGTGCTCTTATTTTAGTAATAATTCTCATCAAATGCCAAATGCTTTTAATTCAAGATCTCAATGACAGCCTAACTGGTATTCATATCTGGAGGACGATTAACTTGTCGTAAGAAGATACTGGAATGAAGCATGGTTCAAACACATTCCTGTTGTCACAGGCTCTGAGTGGTGAGAAGGGGGACCAAGGTCCTCCAGGGGATCCTGGCTCCCCTGGGTCCCCAGGACCTGCAGGACCAGCTGGACCACCTGGCTACGGACCCCAAGGAGAACCTGGTCCCCAGGGCACGCAAGGAGTTCCTGGAGCCCCTGGACCACGCGGAGAAGCCGGTTGGTTAGTTTTCTTTCCAGTCCTGTTTTCCGATGGAGTGGGTTGATGGTTTCTAGAGCTAACGAAGCTTCTCAAAGACTAAGGAAAATACAGAAACTTGCTTCTAATGAATAGAATATGTCATCTCACAGATGCCAGGAAAGAATATGTAGGGTATGTTAGAGAAAACTCATCTTTTCTCCATTACTGGGCAATTGAACTGAAATTTCCTAGGATATTCCATATCTATTACTTATATAAATATATGAAATGAATAGATGCTAAGCGTCATTGCAAATTTGTTGTGTGTGTGTGTGTGTGTTTTTAGAGACAGGGTCTCACTCTGTTGCCAGACTGGAGTGCAGTGGCATAATTATAGTTTACTGCATCCTCAAACTTCTGGGCTTAATAGATCCTGCCGCCTGGTCTCCTGAGTAGCTGGGGCTATAGGCATGTGTCACCACGACCAGCTAACTTACATCTTATTTTTATTTTTTGTAGAGACAGGATCTTGCTGTTTGTCCAGGCTGATCTCCATCTCCCAACCCCAAACAATCCTTGCTTCAGCATCCCAAAGTGCTAGGATTACAGGTGTGAGCCACTGTGCCCAGCCACAAATTTGTTGATTTTGATCCATAACTCAATGGGCAGGTTACAAATAAAACTTTAAAATATCTAAGACAAATGAAGGAAATGGTCTGATAATAGTTTAAAAGTCCAGGTAACTTTTGGGATATACATATACTGGCCATAGTTCTGGATTCAGGAGTGTGGCTGAAGGTCAGAATAGCATGCTACTGACAGTTTTAAGCAAATAATGCCACCATGGTCATGTTTTACTTCTAAAATCACTTTAGGCTGGGCACAGTGACTCACACCTATAATCCCAGCCTTTTGGAAGGCCAAGTCGGGCAGATCACTTGAGGTCAGGAGTTCAAGACCAGCCTGGTCAACATGGCGAACCCCCATCTCTACTAAAAATACAAAAATTAGCTGAGCATGGTGGCACATACCCACAGTTCCAGCTACTTGGAAGGCTGAGGTAGGAGAATCACTTGAACCTGGAAGGTGCAGGTTGTAGTGAGCCGAGATCGTGCTACTGCACTCCAGCCTGGGCAATAGACTGAGACAATGTCTCAAAAATAAATAAATAGATAGATATATAGGTAGGTAGGTAGGTAGGTAGGTAGGTAGGTAGGTAGATAGATAGATAAAATAAAATCACTTTAAAGGGGTAGACCCAGTAAACCCGTGGTCTCTAAATCATTTTATAGTATCTTCCCTCATCGGTAAAACTTTTAGAGTGCACAACCTTACATTATGTGTTATAAATGTATGCATCATTTCTGTCCACACATGCATGTAAATCTTAAATCTTCTTATGACTTTCTCTATATATTAAATAAATAAATAAATATTTATGTTTATCCGCACCTTACTTTGGAGGCTGTTATTCTTTTTTTTTTTTTTTTTTTTTTTTTCTGAGATGGAGTCTTGCTCTGTCGCCCAGGCTGGAGTGCAATGTTGCAATCTTGGCTCACTGCAACCTCCGCCTCCTGGGTTCAAGAGATTCTCCTGTCTCATCCTCCTGAGTAGCTGGGATTACAGGCACCTGCCACCATGCCAGGCTAATTTTTGTATTTGTAGTGGAGATGGGGTTTCACCACGTTGGCCAGGCTGGTCTTGAACTCCCGACCTCAGGTGATCTACCTGCCTCGGCCTCCTAAAGTGCTAGGATTACAGGCATGAGCCACCATGCCTGGCTGAAGGAGGCTGCTGTTCTAATCCAGGTACTAGCAAACGGTGGTGGACCACTGTCCTAGTCCAGCCCACTGCCTGATTTTGTATCAGGCTAAGATTTTGTATCAAGCTAAGAATGGTTTTCACATTTTCAAATGATCAAAAAAACATTTAATGATATTTTGTGATGCATGAAAATTATATGAAATTCAAATTAGAGTATCCATAAATAAAGTTTCTTGGAACACAGCTGCACTCCTGTGTGTACTGCCTCTGGCTGCTTTTATGCTACAATGGCAGAATTGAGTAGTTGAGTAGATTTGAATCACGAAGCCTAAATTTCTTACTATCTGGTCCTTTACAGCAAAAGTTTATTTAGCCCTGTTCTAATCCATCACCAAATGCTCTATTGTTGTTGCTGTTTTTGTTGTTGTTTTTTGAGATGGAGTCTTGCTCTGCCACCCAGGCTGGAGTACAGTGGTGTGATCTCGGCTCACTGCAACCTACATCTCCTAGATTCAAGGGATTCTCATGCCTCAGCCTCCCGAGTAGTTGGGATTACAGTCACACACCACCACGCCTGGTTAATTTTTGTATTTTTAGTAGAGACACGGTTTACTACGTTGGCCAGGCTGGTCTTGAACTCCTGACCACCCACCACCTAGGCCTCCCAAGCGCTGGGATTACAGGTGTGAACCACCACGCCCGGCCTCTTCTGTTATTTCTAAATGTGAATCTTTACTAAAGGACTCCATTGTCATAAAACATATTATTATCAAAATTGTCTCATCACGTACTGTAAACCTATTTTTTTCTATAAATAAATGACTATATAGACAACACATCACTAAACATGTTTTTAACATTTGCCACTGTGGTCAGAATGTTATATCGTGTCCTTATCTGCTGGGTAGGCATTCTTTCCCTTATGACAGAGAACTTACCAGAGAGGTTAAGAAAAGTGTCCAAGTTCACAAACCCACATCGGCCTTGCCCATATCAAAACTTACTGTTTCGTTCAATAGGCTTCCTGTGGAAACTAGTCACCCAATAAATAAGTATCCTATCAGTATTCACCAACGTTTAAACTTAATTCCATATTATCAATTTTTTGGAATAGACTGTTTTCAATAGACCAGCATGTTAGGCTATTAATTTCCCTTTTAGAAAAAAAATAGAAGTGCAGCTCGCTGCCAGCGCTCATTTAATTTTACATAAACGCGTTCTTTGAGGCTGAAGCAAATCTGATTTTCAATGTGAAATAAAATACAATAACTGTTCTTGGAGTTATTTCTAAACAGAACTTGTCTCTAATCCTAATAGAAGGGGGTAAAGTTAGGACTGTCATCTGTGAGTTATCTCAGAGTAAACAGGAAACGGGTTAAAACAATTAGACAATTGTCTAAACTTATAAATATTTGTTGATTCAATAAGAAAGTTTCTATGGGCTGGTCGTCCTTAAGCTAGTTTTGAAGCCTGTGAAAACAGAGGTTATTTTTTATTTTCTTTGGGATATGTTTATAAACCCTTTATAATCGTATTTTCCCCTATCATCTAAGACAAGCTTCAGTATATACCCCAATCTTATGACCACAACTTTCCTTAAGGTCCTAGGGGAGAACTCAGTGTTTCAACACCAGTTCCAGGCCCACCAGGACCTCCAGGGCCCCCTGGCCATCCTGGCCCCCAAGGTCCACCTGGTAAGTACCCTCTGCCAAATCTGGTGCATGGCATCAGACAACACCCTGACTCTCTTGGAAAAATACTGTCCCCATTATAAGGAAAAAATGTATTCATTGGCTCCAAAAGAGAGCACAGGGCAGTGTCTTATCTGATAAGCAAGCAGGCTGGGGACTTGCTGTAGTTCTCTGAGGTTATCCAAATTATTCTAACTAACTGGTGCTTCTAATATAAAGGTTCCAGAGGAGAACCGATGTAACTACTTAAGAGGGATTTTAGAGCAGAAAAACCTTTATGGAGTTTTGGCGGGGGAGCAAGTGATGTTTGCCCACTGGTAATTCGTTAGGATATTTTCCATAGCATCTTCATTTGAAAACCGAATTTCTTTGCCAACGTGATGTAAAACTGAGTTTTGCATGCATGGAGGGAGACTTACATAGTTCAAGACATCTAGAATATTTCCTGTTAGGAATTAAATTATATGGACAAAATTCTTTGCAATTCCTAAAGATTAGTCCATTGGATAGGGACAGGGAAGGGGAGCATATGATTGGGGTTGTGTTAAAACATTTTTCTTGGCTGGGCGTGGTGGCTCCCGCCTATAATCCTAGCACTTTGGGAGGCCGAGGCAGGCAGATCATGAGGTCAGGAGATCGAGACCATCCTGGCTAACATGGTGAAACCCCATCTCTACTAAAAATACAAAAAAATTTAGCTGGGCATGGTGGTGGGCACCTGTAGTCCCAGCTACTCAGGAGGCTGAGGCAGAAGAATGGCGTGAACCCGGGAGGCGGAACTTGCAGTGAGCCAAGATCGCACCACTGCACTCCAGCCTGGGTGACAGAGCAAGACTCCATCTCAAAAAAAAAAAAAAAAAAAAAAAACTTAATGTGCAAAAGGGATAGGATGACACAGAGAACTTAGACATTTTCTTTTATAACAAGATGAAGGAAAGTTGCTGATGTGGAGATGCATATGTGTTTTTGTTTTTAAGGTATGCCTGGATCTATGGGGAAATGTGGAGATCCTGGTCTTCCAGGACCTGATGGTGAACCAGGAATTCCAGGAATTGGATTTCCTGGGCCTCCTGGACCTAAGGGTAAATTTAAAATTTTTTCAAACATAAAGTTCATTGTGGATATTTAGAAGATGTATATACGTATAAATAAAATGAGTAAAATACAATATAAAGATATAAAGAGGATATAAGATATAAAAATGAGTAACATAGGAAATATCCATAATACTCTTTAAAATGTTTTCTGGCCAGATACAGTGGCTCACGCCTGTAATCCCACACTTTGGGAGACTGAGGTGGGCAGATCACTTGAGGTCAGGAGTTTGAGACCAGCCTGACCAACATGGTGAAACACCAACTCTATTACAAATACAAACATTAGCCTGGTGTGGTGCCACGTGCCTGTAATCTCAGCTACTCAGGAGGCCGAGGTGCAAGACTCTGTCTCAAAAAAAAAAAAACAAAACAAAACAAAAAAAAACTGTTTTCCAAGAGCCATAAATGGAAAAATCTCTTATAATAATGTTAGGTGAAAAGGCAGAATTTACATTGATTTATGCAATTTCATTTCAGTTGTATTTTTTAAAACACATAGAAAACAACTAGAAGGAAATTCACCAAAATGGTAATAGTGAACCTTGATTGTTGGCTTTCAAAAACATTTTTGATACTTCTCAATAAATGCCTGCATCTTTTACATGTATACATTTCTTTTTATTTTTTTAAATAAGAAAGGAACTATTAAATCACAAATAGCTGATTTCCCCATACACTCCAAAATAAATTACGGAATTTATTTTCCTGTAGGAAAAAAAAAAAATGCTGTTTCCCCTCAAAGAGGAAACACTCCAAAAAAATCTAGATGCTGAGAACTCACACAATGACATAAACCTGCCCACTGACAAGTACATGAAAGTCCTGTCCAGGATGACATATGAATAACCTGAGTCCCTGGATTCTCACACAGAACTGCAAGTTTTATGAAAATTTCATGTTTGTTACAATATTATTTAAAATGTTTGTCAAAAATAGCATCCATGTTTTGGTGTTTCAGCTCTTGGATTAGTATGTCATCAGTGTTTATTACACATTAATTTTGCCCAAATATGAGAATATTGATTTCAATTTATGAGTATTTGAAATGGAAAACATAATCACATTTCCCATGGAGTCTCAAGAATGGCTTTGAGTCCAATTTCTTGGTTTTCTTCCTAATGATCTGTGAAGTAAGGGAGCCTGGCTCACATTTGTACTTCATTCTTCTTGGACCCTGCATTTATAAATTACATCCCTACTTTGTAACTCTAGGTATTGACTCTCTGGAAGAAGACTGTTGACCATGGGAACCAGAACTAACCCAAGAGCTCCTTGAAAGTAGAGATTTACAGTTTCACAATTGAATCTAATGAATCCCATGAACTAACTGCAAATTAAATATTGGTCAAATGAGGGTATGAAGGAACACTCTGAATGCAGCCTTGCTTCACCGTGGCTTCCTCTTCTCTACCGGAGAACACAGAAAATGTGTTGACCCCTTTCTCAATTCGCCTACTATAAAGGCATAAGAAGTTAATCCCTTATGTGCAATGGATGCTATGGGGCATTAGGACTTAATTCTCTTAAGCAACTCTGTTGGGAAAGGCTACCTGGGGTGCTGAAAAAGCTCTATATCTTTTTTTTTTTTTTTTTTTTTGAGATGGAGTTTCGCTTTTGTTGCCCAGGCTGGAGTGTGACTGGCACTATTGGCTCACTGCAACCTCAGCCTCCTGGGTTCAAGCAATTCTCCTGCCTCACCCTTCTGAGTAGCTGGGATTACAGGCGTGCATCACCATGCCTGGCTTTTTTTTTTTTTTTTTTTGTATTTTTAGTAGAGATGGGGTTTCTCCATGTTGGTCAGGCTGGTCTCAAACTCCCGACCTCAGGTGATCCCCCCACCTTGGCCTCCCAAAGTTCTGGGATTACAGGTGTGAGCCATTGCACCCGGTCAAAAGCTCTGTATCTTAATCTAGGTCATGCTTACATGAATACATCTGTATATAAAAATCCACTTACCTGTACACTGTATGTTAAAAATACTTCAAAAACAAAGTCAAATGGTCAACCAGCATCAGTGCTTTGAAGAATTGCTGAATCAAGATCATAGCCATACTAAACAACCAAATAGAGAAAGTTATTTTTTAAAATGGGAACCAATGTAATTTGATTTGGAATTTTAAAAAAATTGCTAATTTATCAGTTGGTTTTATTATCATTTAAACTTTCATAAAAGCATCTCTGGCTGGTTGAGAGATAAGAGAGTTACTGCTCAGAATCTTTCAATAAGACTAATCCTACAACAATGTTTATTGTTTTTTCTCTGTAGGAGACCAAGGTTTTCCAGGTACAAAAGGATCACTGGGTTGTCCTGGAAATTTGGGAGAGCCTGGGTTACCTGGAAAGCCAGGCGTCCCAGGAGCCAAGGTATGCAAAAATTCAAACTCAAACTGTCACAGAAGACAGGGTGGGTGACCACTAATTGGCCAGTTTGTATGCACCTACCTGGCAGAACACTCTAGATGTAGAAATTATCAATATATTTGTAGATGATGAAGATGTTAAATTTTTTAAACGTTTCTCTGGATCATCTTCCATTTTAGAAAGGAAAACATAAGGTGTCAGAATGCAGATTTCATCTTGATAGCATCTTTAATCGTTTCATAAACACTCGGAGTATTTAAAATGGGACAACACTAGAAAGAAATGTGGTTAGCTATGAGAAAAACGATCAAAAGTAAAAACATCTAGATTTTTCTCTTTACAGACAATCCCACAGTCTTCTGAAAAAGTGGAGGCTACATATCCTGAAGTGTTATTAAATATAATCTTATAGAAAAGTCAGCAACTAGAGTTCAAAAAGGAAAGTTGATGGCATGGTGGTTGCTGTGCAACAGGGACTTACAGCCTCCGTAACAGAGACTAGTCAGTATCAGCGAGGATTTGGAAGCACTATATAGTAATAACATAATTTCTGTGCTATAGGGAGAACCAGCAGTAGCCATGCCTGGAGGACCAGGAACACCAGGTTTTCCAGGAGAAAGAGGCAATTCTGGGGAACATGGAGAAATTGGACTCCCTGGACTTCCGGGTCTCCCTGGAACTCCAGGAAATGAAGGTCTTGATGGACCACGAGGTACAATAGCAAGTGTGATTACTTTTCTCCACTGTTAGCTCTGCTAAAAGGCAGCAAACTGAATGTGTAGGTGTTCTAGAAATGAAGAATTCTCAATTAAAATTTCTAGTTCGAGAAATAGAATCTGTGGAGCCTAATTATTTTCCCATCCAATGTTCCTGCCCTGCATTTCTTCCTTCTTTCCTTCTTCCTTCCTTCTTTTTAAATGAGTGCCCTCTACAAAAGGTATATTAATGGTAGTAAATATAGGTCTGATATAGGTGGGAAAAAAGTTAACAGAAGAATGATTGCTATAGCAATACCAAGACCTTAAGTTCTAGCACCTGGGTATAATCGTGTGCTTTCTTTTGCAGGAGATCCAGGGCAGCCTGGACCACCTGGAGAACAAGGACCCCCAGGAAGGTGCATAGAGGGTCCTAGGGGAGCCCAAGGACTTCCAGGCTTAAATGGATTGAAAGGGCAACAAGGTAGGAGAAGGGCCTCAAAACTGGCCACCAGATGGGCAGGAGACATGAGACTCTTGCTCTGTGCTTTGCTGCTTAACATGGGAACTGTCCAGCAACAAGTCCTGACCACTGTTCAATGAGAAATACTTCAGAAGTGTAAACCTTGCTGTCATGGGTTTGTTGCACACAGTAGTGTGTACCACCTATAAAGGAAGAAACCTGAAGTTAATATAGTGAATTGCTTTGTATCTTTTATGCAAGAAAAATATGAATGCTGAAGACAGCGAGAGATTGGTGTGTGTTTACATATATTTAGATATATATAAATTCTCAGAAAACATTTTACCTTTAATACTTTTCATAAGGATATTAAAGTGGTAAATTTATCCTTATTATTAAAATGTGGTAAATGTATGCAATGATACCAGTTTAAAAACTTATAAACTAAAATATGTAGTTGATTGTTTTACACACAATATAAAAGAAAAAACATGAAAATAAATCTAAATGATGCAGGCTAGATGTTCCAGATGATGGAAAACTTACTTTATGTTTTTGGATCCTCTCAATCAGATCTGATGAACTATTCCTGGAAAAATTTGCTTAGGAATCAGTTAATGTCTGTGGTCTATCATATTGCTTATATGTTCACAAATACATTTTTGACCAAGACCTTAACTGTTACAGTGGCATTATTATTGTTTCCAGAGGCATCCAGTGACTTACCTCTATGTGAACGGCTCTGTATGTCTTCTGCAGGATACAGAGTGAGCAGCATCATAAGGTGCAGTCCCAGAATGTGTCTGCAGGACTAGAAAATAGATATAAAGACTATACTTGTATTACTGCCTGAGTCATTGGAGCAGAGAATGTTAGAGCCAGAAGGGAGCTCAGAAATTTTACAGAGGGGACATTAAATACATACACGTGCGTGCACGCGTGCGCACACACATACACACACACAAACACGTGCAGGCCTAAGTGCACAGTTACCCCAAATCACAAAGCTAAATATTTACAGCCATAAAATATTTCTAAAGTGGCCAGGCTCTGTGGCTCATGCCTGTAATCCCAGCACTGTGGGAGGCCGAGGCGGGCAGATCACTTGAGGTCAGGAGTTCGAGACCAGCCTGGCCTGTGTGGCAAAACCCCATCTCTACTAAAAAGACAAAAATTAGCCACGCGTTATAGTGCATGCCTGTAGTCCCAGCTACTTGGGAGGCTGAGGCAGGAGAATCACTTGAACCAGGGAGGCGGAGGTTGCAGTGAGCCGAGATCGCACCACTGCAATCCAGCCTGGAAGACAGAGGCAGACTCCATCTTAAAAAAAATATATATATATATATTTCTGAAGTTAGGAGGGGAAAGCATTTGTGGGTTAATTAATTCATTCATTCATTTATTCATACACAGGCAGAAGAGGTAAAATGGGGCCAAAGGGAGACCCAGGAATTCCAGGCTTGGATAGATCAGGATTTCCTGGAGAAACTGGATCACCAGGAATGTCAGGTCATCAAGGCGAGACGGGACCACCGGGTCAAAAAGGATATCCAGGAAATCCAGGAATTTTAGGGCTACCGGGTATCCTTTTTTGTGTTTCTATTTTTCTTCTTATTTCCTCTTCCTCTTAAGGTGGCTCTGTCAGCTGTACATAGGCATATGCTTTTGACTCTACGATTTTACTTAATATAACGTTTTCCTTCTAAATTATTTGTAAGAAACCAGGGGCCATGTTGCAGGGAAACGGTGGTGGCTAGATGAACACATTTCACAATTACCCAGAATGTGGCTATTTTTGCTGTGTAATCCTTTTTATATACGACTACTATAATATGTTTGCTAGTATTTTGTTGAGAACTTTTGCATTTATATTGAGAAGGGATATTGGTCTGTTGTGTTCTTGTGATATCTTTGGTTTTGGTGTCAGAGTAATGCTGGTCTGGTAGAACAAGCTGGGAAGTGTTTCCTCCTCTTGTATTTTCTGGAACAGTTTGTGAAGAATTGATGCTCTTTAAACATTTGGTAGAATTCACCAGTGAAGTTATCTGGGTCTGGGCATTTCTTTGTGGGAAGTCTCTAAATGACTAATTCAATCTCTTCATTTCTTATAGGTATGTTCAGGTTTTCTATTTCTTCTGGAATCAGTTTTGGTATTCTGTCTCTCTAGAAACTTGTCCATTTTGTCTAAGTTATCTGATTTGTTGACATAGAGTTGTTAATCGTATTTCTGTATAATTATTTTAATTTCATGGCTATGTTTATTGTTTATATGTTTGGGGAGAATATTCTGTTCCCTCATGGTATAAGGACCTCACTGATCTCCCCTCCGGAAAAGAGGCTAAAACAACTTAATCAACACATTATCTTTTCATTCATCTTATTGGGCTACTATCACATGCCAGCATTCTTCTACGCCCTAGAGACACATCAGTCAGTAGACAAGTCTCCCCTTCTCATAGTAGAGGAGCAATAATAGAAATATTTAAAATCTAAGTTCAATTTGAGACAAGTGTTATGGAGAAAATAAAGTGAAGGGATATAATAGAAAGTGACTCATCAGGGGCTTGGAGGATGGAATGCTACAAAACTTCCACATATTCTATCCTCATCCATGCATATGATTTGCTACCAATCACTTCTACATAGATGAGTTTAAAAGACCATTTACTGACCCATCTCCTAGACTAATACAGTAATTTTACTCTGTACAGAGGCCATTTTTTTCAACTCCCAATCTCTACTTCTAAGTATAATTTATTTTAGTATATGGAATATTTTGCTTTTCTCACTCTGTACAACATGTGCTGCTTTGTGCTAATTTGTTTCCATAGGTGAAGATGGAGTGGTTGGGATGATGGGCTTTCCTGGAGCCACTGGCCCTCCGGGACCCCCTGGGAACCCAGGCATGCCAGGGCAGAGGGGTAAGTGATGGAATATCTTTCTAAATAGCAGGAAGCATAAACAATGTTCATTTATTTTGCAGCAAAAAAAGTTATGTTTCTTTGGAGGGAAAAATAGTTCTGAGAGAGCAGCAGTATTTGATTTTGCTGTTTTCTGTGTTCCTTTTTTCCATTTGAATGGAATCCTGTTTTCTCCCTGCAGGCTTCTACCACTACCCTTATGAGGCTGCCTGCATGGGGAAAGTATTTATCAAGTTCTCAGCATTGTTAGACTTTTTTGTTTGATTTTTTTCTGTTTTATAGTAAGCACTGCCAACTTTTTAATCCCTATGAACTACTTGAAGAATTAAGGACCTGATGTTGTTACTCCTGTCTGTTAGGGAGCCTTGGAATTCCAGGAGTAAAGGGCCAGAGAGGAACCCCAGGAGCCAAAGGGGAACAAGGAGATAAAGGAAACCCCGGGCCTTCTCAGATATCCCACGTGATAGGGCACAAAGGAGAACCAGGTCTCAAAGGTAAAGAATTGCTTGTTTGGAATCAGGATATCAGAGCTGATTCTCGGGCTAATAAAGTATCCAGGCAAATCCCTTTAATTGACAAATAAGGACAGTGAGGACCAGTGTTTAGTTACCTGCCCATCACACAGCCGGTTGGTGGCTGAGCAGGCACTAGAACTGAGTCACCTTCCACGACATGTTGCCTCCTTGATGCATAACATTTTTATTTCTAAGTTAATTCTGCATTTTGATTTGCTATATTTAAATAATCAGCAGTCAGTTTTTAAATTATAAGCCTCAAAACTCCCTCTTTGCCAAGTATGGGGAAAATTAAACCCTTAAAAGAATTCCACACTATAAAACTTTTCAGGCTGATGTTGAAATCTCCTTCTCAAATGCAACTTTATTCTGTAGACTACCAGGAGAATATTTTCTGATTCCATCTAAAAACTTCTTCTCCTGTTCAAAATCCTTTGGAGAATAATTATTAAAAAGAAATGCTCCAGTGAAAATGTAACCCTTTGAAAGACTGTTGTTAGATGTGGTTCTTAAGCTAAAATTCAAATGCATTCACATCATTTCAAGTTATTTGGGCACTTTTTTGGTAGTTTTTGTGATATGATCAATACAGCCAGTATAAAACCAAACTTTCAGAAGCCCTCCCTTGTGGTCTTCTTGACCAAATGTAATCCCAAGCAACTTTAGTAAAACGGAGAACTGTTGGGCAAAATACTACATTTGCAGATCAGACTCTCATAGCAGGAAAGGAATCAAAGAAAAATGTGTCATAGTAAGAGCGCAATAAAAGAAAAATGTGTTTGCAGTTGCAAAACCATGTTAAATTTTGAGACAGTTGAAATGACTTTTGAGAAATGAGACTGTATTCAACAAATATTTATATGTGTGGCACATAAGGATGTAACAAACCTTCACATGTACTGCCAAACCTAAAAACAAAACAAAACAAAACAAAAAACAAAAAATCTGCACAGGGTGCTGTAGACCACAATATAAAGGCTGACTAACTGGCAAGTTAGGAAGTAAAAGCCTTCTGGGTAGTCCCCATCTAACCTGGTGTCGAAGAGACAGTTTAGTTCTGGTACAAAAAGAATATTGCATTTCATTTTTAGCACTGAAAAAGAAAGTAATGTGACTTTTATAAAACTCTGCTAGGACTAGTCTAAGCCAAGATATGAAAAAAAAAAAAAAAATACTGGCACCAATCTCCAGTCCTCATAAACTGTCTGCATAGACACCACTTCACTAGACTATTTTAGATTATTTAAGTAGTGTTAGAAGCATTCTGGAAAAAAATATGAATAGCATATCTCTGCCTACATAAGCAGAAATTTGGCTCTCACAGTATAAATGTGCTGTGAGTACTAATTTGCAGTTGAAGAATTCCTTTTGTGAAGTACAGAAGGACACATGCTATGGGGCTATTTCTATGCTTCCAACAAAACTCTTTTACTCACCCAAAGTAGAGTATGCATCCAGGCTGTTCTGTATGTTTTCTTCAGGCTTATCAAATGCATAACCAAGGGACACAGATTGAAGAATAACAAACAAAAGAACCTGTATCTAGGCCTCCCTAATTTCAATATGATCCATTTGTTTTTCCTAAATCTGAATTTCTGACTTAAAGCTATTCACTTCACATGTGGAAGAGATATTGAATATACAGAGAAGCACAATAATAAGTCACTATCCTCTCCACAAAGAGTCTGCGTGGGAGACTTAGGCATATGTAGAAAAAGATAATAAAGAACGCAAGGGGCAAATTAGTATGCTATATTATTTAACAATGACCTAAGGAACATTTACCATGTGCAAGTACTGTTCCAAGTTTTACAACTATTGACTCATTTAATCCTCACAATAACCCTAGGAGTAGGCTGGGCACGGTGGCTCACAGCTGTAATCCCAGTATTTTGGGAGGCCAAGGCAGGTGGATCACCTGAGGTCAGGAGTTCAAGAAAAGCCTGGCCAACCTGGCAAAACCCCATCTCTACTAAAAATACAAAAATTGGCCGGGCGCGGTGGCTCAAGCCTGTAATCCCAGCACTTTGGGAGGCCGAGGCGGGCGGATCACGAGGTCAGGAGATCGAGACCATCCTGGCTAACACGGTGAAACCCCGTCTCTACTAAAAATACAAAAAGAAATTAGCCGGGCGTGGTGGCGGGCGCCTATAGTCCCAGTTACTCCGGAGGCTGAGGCAGGAGAATGGCGTGAACCCGGGAGGCGGAGCTTGCAGTGAGCCGAGATCGCGCCACTGCGCTCCAGTCTGGGCGACAGAGCGAGACTCCGTCTCAAAAAAAACAAAAACAAAAACAAAAAAACAAAAATTAGCTGGGTGTGGTGGCAAGCGCCTGTAATCCCAGCTACTCAGGAGGCTGAGGCAAGAGAATCGCTTGAACCTGGGAGGTGAAGGTTGCAATGAGCTGAGATTGTGCCACTGCATTCCAGTCTGGGCAACAGAGTAAGACTCTGTCTCAAAAAATAAATAAATATATAACCCTAGGAGTAGGTACTGCTATTGCAATCATCCCATTTTACATATGGGGAAATAGGGAGGTGAAGTTACTTGCCCAGTGTCACTCTGATAGGAAATGGCAGAGATGGGCCTCACACTTGGCCTCCTCACTGTGCTGCCAGAGCTCCATAGGAGTAGAGGGAAGCAGAAAATACAGCAACTAGGATAGTCAGTGAAACCTCCGTGAAAGAGGATTTAAATGTCAAATAAGATTCAGATGAACAAATAAAATTCTTGGCTTAAAATCTTTCCAAGTCTCCCTGTGCTTTGAGAATTGGAACTTAGACTGACATACAAGTTTATTCACCACTTACACTTGGCCTGTCTCTCCAGCCACATGAGATTTAGGTACTCAATAATTACTTTTTACTTCATAATACCTATGGACTAGGCATTTTGCTATGTCTTGATTATACAGAGGTGAACAAAGCAGACTTTAGTTTCCTAGTCATGATGCAAGTTACAGTTTAGTGGGGGAAAGAGACATAATGGGTCCATAAACATTTTCCATTTAGGCTAGGTAGTAAGTATCTCAGGCTTTGTGGATCACATATGGTCCCTGTTGCATCTTATTCTTTGCTTTTGTTTTTAACAACCTTTTAAAAATGTAAAAACCACCGGGCATGGTGGCTCACGCCTGTAAATCCCAGCACTTTGGGAGGCTGAGGCGGGCGGATCATGAGGTCAAGAGATTGAGACCATCCTGGCCAACATAGTGAAACCCCAACTCTAATAAAAATACAAAAATTAGCCAGGCATGGTGGCCCACACCTGTAATCCCAACTACTCAGGAGGCTGAGGTAGGAGAATCACTTGAACCCGGGAGGCGAAGGTTGCAGTGAGCCGAGATTATGCCACTGCACTCTAGCCTGGTGACAAAGCAAGACTCCGTCTCAAAAAAAAAAAAAAAAGTAAAACCCGTCTTAACTCGCAAGCCATACAAAACCAAGCCAGATTCAGCCTGAAAGCTGTATTTTGCCAACCCCTAAAAAACTGAAGTAAACAAACAGACTAAACAGTATATATATCTTTTCAGATTGCAATCAACGACATAAAAGGAAAAAACAAAGGTTGTAAAACAAAACAATCTAACTCCCTGATACTCATCACTCCTTTCTACATGCTGTTTTACTGTCTGGGAATCCTGTCTCACTCCAGACCTTCTTCACCCAATTAGTTTTCATTTGGTCTTCAAGACTGAGCTAAAAAATACTACCTCTTCCAGAAATTCTTCCCTGTAGCATATTGTGCCCAACTCTAGTACAGCGTTTATCTGCCTGGATGATAATTGTTTGTTTACTTGGCTGTCTCCCCAGTTAAACACTAAAAACTTGGGGGAAGAGAACATGATTTATCTCTCCGGTGCTCAGCACAAGACCTATTTATTAATTAGATGCTCCACCCATATGTGAATGAATAAGTACATATGCAGGAAAAGAGCCAAGGGAAGTGAATCTGCTTGAGAAAAAGCACAAAGGCAGGCCATAGACAGATTGTAGAACGCTTCATGCTGCCGAAGGAGTTTGCAATTTACTCTGTAGGTAATAGATCCAGTGACTATTTATTTATTTATTTCGAGACGGAGTCTCGCTTTGTCACCCCGGCTGGAGTGTGATAGCACAATCTCGGCTCACTGCAAACTCCGCCTCCTAGGTTCAAGTGATTCTCTTGCCTCAGCCTCCCAAGTAGCTGGGATTACAGGTGTGTGCCATCAAACCAGCTAATTTTGATATTTTTAGTAGAGATGGGGTTTCACCATGTTGGCCAGGCTGGTCTCGAACTTCGGACCTCAAATGATCCACCCCCCTCAGCCTCCCAAACTGCTGGGATTACAGACATAAGTCACCGCACCCAGGCCAATGACTATTTATGAAAAGGAGATGAGTATGATCAAAGTCATGTTTTAGGGAAAGTAGAATGGTTTCCTGGGACGTTTATAAGCTTTCCAGATGTGCAGAACTGGGTTCAAATCCAAGTGTTATTAACTGATTGACAGTGTGATTCTGGCCTTTGACTTACCTAATACTTAATAAATTATAATTTTAATACATGGATTGAGAATAGAATCATCTAGATGAGAATAGTGTAGTGGATAACACTTTGTCTTTGCTATTAAAAAATGAAGAGATATTTAGGCTGCTAATTCTTAAAATGTTGTTTTAAACAGTACATATTAAGATCATTGCTAGTGTTCACTGAGGAATAACTTATGCCAGGTATTGTGCTAATGCCTGACACATATTATTTCATTTAATCCTCTTCTCTAAAAGATAGAAGCCCAAATCCACCCATGCTCTTAACATATATGCTACGCTGAACTACAATAATATGCCATTGGTTTAAACCAGGATGTGGATGGGTCTGACAAAATTTTAACCTGAATTTTTGATACCTAGTTTTTTGTTTTGGGGGGTATTTTTGAGATGGAGTCTTGCTCTGTCGCCCAGGCTGGAGCACAGTGGCACGATCTCAGCTCACTTCAACCTCTGTCTCCCAGGTTCAAGTGATTCTCCTGCCTCAGCCTCCCACGTAACTGGGATTACAGGCACCCACCACCACACCCGGCTAATTTTCTTGTTAATACCTGGTTTCTAACTTTAGGATTCGCAGGAAATCCAGGTGAGAAAGGAAACAGAGGCGTTCCAGGGATACCAGGTTTAAAAGGCCTCAAAGGACTACCTGGACCAGCAGGACCACCAGGTACAGCTGATTCTCAAATAGAAAAATATCACATTTTACACTTTCCTACATCTAAAGTAATAAACGTTGTTTCTAGACTTATTGGGTTTAAATATCAGTTCTGTTCTGACAGTGTTCCAGCAAAATTTGCTACTAAATTAACAAGAAGGTGTTGATAGTTGGTGTGTAGTTAACTTATATTAACCTACAAATAGTTCCATTTTGTCCTCAAAATTTCATTCTGAAATTGCTGGTATGTATTATAAATTATAATTCATCACCATGTCACATATCAGAGATGAAAATTAGAGAACGCCTTAGAAGTTTTCAGGTTTGCATCTTTCTTTTTTAAAGCAAGTAACTGAGTTTACAAAATAATTTTTAAATAATTAAAGCATCCCACCATTCCTATAACCACCTCAGTAACAAAATATATTACATGGCAATAACACTTCAGGATGCAGTTGGAAATATATTACCATATGGTTGCAGGAGCCCACTTTTTCCTGCTGGTGTTGGTCCTAGGATGATTTTAGTGTTTGAAACCCAGGCCTGCTGACAAGAATCTAACTTTCTTTAGTTTTACATGTTCCGGGTCCCTAGTTCCCTCCTTATTTGAAGGAAAAAGGACAGCTAGACAATGCCTAAACCAGCTGGTCTGGCTGTTTTGGATTCATTCATGCATGCAAGCAACAAGTATTTATTAAACACATACTATGACCAGAAACTGTGCAGGGCAATAACTATGTATTTGTTCTGAAGGCCCCAGAGGAGATTTGGGCAGCACTGGGAATGCTGGAGAACCAGGACTACGTGGTATACCAGGAAGCATGGGGAACATGGGCATGCCAGGTAATGTGTAAGGTCCTGTTACGAGCCCACAAGCTCATGATGAGTGAGGATTCCAGATTTTCTGTGTTGTGTACTGTTTTGGTTTTCCACTTGGTAGAAAACTTATATTAAAAAACTAGATTTGCGGGGCCAAGTGCAGTGGCTCATACCTGTAATCCCAGCACTGTGGGAGGCTGAGACAGGCGGATCACCTGAGGTCAGGAGTTTGAGAGCAGCCTGGCCAACACAGCGAAACCCTATCTCTACAAAAAAATATAAAAAAATTAGCTGGGTGTAGTGGTGCACACCTGTAGTCCCAGTTACACGGGAGGCTGAGGCAGGAGAATCGCTTGAACCCAAGAGGCGGAGGTTGCAGTGAGCTGAGGTCACGCCACTGCACTCCAGCATGGGCGACAGAGTGAGACTCCGTCTCAATAAAAACCAACAACAACAACAAAACTAGATTTGCTATTAGACAAATATACAGTGTGCAATTAGAATATGGGTGAGAACAAAATAAATATTGATGTTATATAATAATCATCCATTGTTAACTACCTGATGCATTTGTAATTCTGAAAAAGCTATTCTTGGGAGAAAACTTATGCAAAAGTGAAAAGTAGAAAACTTCAAGATCCTCATGTTTATCTATTTTACTCGATGTTTTCCCCCTAATTTCAGGTTCTAAAGGAAAAAGGGGAACTTTGGGATTCCCAGGTCGAGCAGGAAGACCAGGCCTCCCAGGTATTCACGGTCTCCAGGGAGATAAGGGAGAGCCGGGTTATTCAGAAGGTACAAGGCCAGGACCACCAGGACCAACGGTATATAGGCCACTGAAATATTTACATTTTGGTGGTGGAGTGAGTGCCTTGAAAAATACCAACAAGTACCCAGATTCAGTGTGGGCAGAGAAAATTGAAACTATTACTATAATTTCAGACAGTTATTTGGATTTTTAAAATCCTGTCTCCACAACTGAGGATGCTTGTCTGTCACAGAGCTGTCAACTTCTGAAAGCCTCTTTCAGTCACCAAGGAATTTCCACACTGTCCCTGCAATTTAGGTGTGCTGCCAGAAGAAGGCAGTGATTACAGGCCCATAAAATCAGATGGGACAGTGGATTTTTTTCTTGTGATACAAAGTGGCCTGTTTCTGCTGTACTCATCTCATGTAGACTTAGAAAAATAAATTTCCAAACCTTCTAATAAAAAACACTTGTCTTACTAAGACTAACAAAAGATACAAAATAAAATAACTTTACAGCATCATTAGAAAGCAAACAAAATCCTAAGACACATACATTTATCTTTCTTGTTTTAGAACTTTTTCTGTGTAATGGAATGGAAATACTCAATCTTGTTTCAATGTTTTCAGTGTTCATGCTCTGTCAAACTGAGGTTGGATGTTAAAGCCCTTTTTTTACTACGGTGTTATACAAAGCAGCAACCAAATGTTTCAATAGGGCTCAGTGGCTTCCTTAGGTTTATTCTCTTCCCAATTTTCTGAGTATAGCTCTCACATTAAAAGCTAGAGATAGACCAAAAGAGAATGATTAATAGAAGTTCCTATAAGCAGAGGTTACTAACATGGGATTCCATGGACCAGTGGGAAAATCTATGGGATCCCAAGAAGCCCAGCAACCTCTAGAAACTAAATGCGAAATGTTTGAAAATGTTTTTGTAGGGGAGAGTCTATTTTTCAGATTTAGATTTTTAGATTTTCAACAGTATATGACTCCAACATATAAAAATTATTACTTAGGGAACCTCCTCCCTCTTTTTGGAGACAATAAAATATCACCTTTCCTAAATATTTCCACCAGCTATAGTCTCCAGTAGTAATTGCTAAAACAAGAAAAAAATTTAGACCTACACAGACCCAAGAAAGCAACTGTTTTTTCACTTGGAGCACAGACAAATGTCTTTGTTTTTTATATTTACATTAAGTCCTCAGAAAACCCGAGATTGCTTCCACTGAGATATTTGCTCAACGAGAAATCCTGTTTGACTTCACACTCAGTTAATTGATAGTTTCATTTAGATTTAAAGTTTTCACCAGGTAACCACCAGAATAAATTTTTAGAACTGTGCATTGAACACAAAATGAGCTGGTTTTATCATGTCAGCAAAATGAGAGTAACAGAGTAGTATATTTTAATTGGCTACCATAGAAATTTTGTAAATCTTTACCAAACCTGTGTTCTGGTTGGTCTTAAAACTGAAGTGAAGATTTAATGAACATTAAATCATTGGAAGGTTTTTAAACCATATGATTGACATATTTGCATGCATAGTATTTGTAGGATACATCTTTATTTAGTCTATTTCTTTCTTACTCCCAGCTACTCATCACAATTTGTAATTATATATTTGTATGATTATTTAATATCTATCTACTTACTGGTCTCTGAAGCTCCATGAAGGCAGGGACTGTGTAAGCCATAATCTATATAGGTTACCATTATATCCTGGTAAAAGCCAGCTTCCTGGGTTTGCTACCAGTGCAGTCACAGAGGTCCTGTGCTAAGAAGGGCCTCCACACTTGGTCTGATGCTATGCTGTTGCTGTCTTGAAATTCGCTTTAAGGGAAGCTGCATTTCATTTTGCACTGGGCCCCATAAGCCATGTGGCCATCTTATTCTCAGCACCTATCACAGTGCTGGCAGAGAGCAGATACTAAATATGAATTGACGAATGAATGAAAGAATTAGTAAATAAAGTTTACGCTGAATTCTAACCACATATCCTGCTTATATGAGAATTTTAAAGGTATTTGACTACATTTAAGGGGGATCCAGGACTGCCGGGTGAAATGGGAAAGAAAGGAGAAATGGGGCAACCTGGCCCACCTGGACATTCGGGGCCTGCTGGACCTGAGGGAGCCCCTGGAAGTCCTGGAAGTCCTGGCCTCCCAGGTAAGGTTTGGGTTTACAATTCTAAAAGCTGGAAGCATTACTCAGAGTATAGCCCTCCTGAAATCACTGTGGTAAACAGAAAGCTATTTATACTTTTATGCTGCAGTTGCTTTTATTCAACTTTGAACTTCAAATTCTAACACACTAAGAAACAGGGAATTCATTAAGAGAGCCCAATTTTACTAATCAGTCCATTTGGTGGACTGAAATATAAAAATATGTTCCTATAAACAACACTTTTGAAGAACTGTCTCAACAAATTCAGCCCAAGGATACAAAATGTTAGCCGCTGTACAATCGTAATGTTTGTATTAGTTTGTTCAGTCTTCCATAGTGAATACCACAGACTAGGTGGCTTAAACTACACTTGATGTTAGCCAGAAGGCTGAGAAGTGATGAGGTGGCTTAAACTACTGACGTTTATTTTCTCACAGTTCCAGCAGCTCCGAGTCTGTGATCAAGCTGTCGGCAGCATTGGTTTCTTCTAGGGCCCCTGTTCTTGGCTTGTGGATGGCTATCTTCTTCTTGTGTTTTCCAAGCGTCTTAATCTTCTTTTCTTATAAAGACATCACACGATATTGGATTAGGGTCCACCCTACTGACCTCATTTTAATTTAGTTACCTCTTTACCAGCCCTATCCCCAAATACAGAGTCACGTTCCAAAGTACTGAAGGTTAGGACTTCAACATATGAATGTGGGAACACCACAATTCAAACTACAACACTGTGCTGTGACTCTTTTTCGAACCGATTTCTGGATTGAATTTTGGCTTTCTTGCTTATTAGCTTACAATTCAGGTTTAGGGTTTTGTTTTATTAAAAACAACTGTGAAACTATTAGGTTGCAGATTCAGGTCTTACTTAAATACAATAAACTACCTGTTCAAATACAGAAAGTTTCAATAAATTTGCATTTAACTCACAATTAAAATAAAATTGCATATTGAGTGGTGCTTGTGGTTGGCGTACACACATCTTTGAAAGTGATTTGCCACATCTCTGCATGTGGTTCTCCAGGAAAAAAGCAGCCTGGACAAAACCATGGGGTGACCTTGCAACAAGAGAGCTTCCTTAAGGCCAGCGTGAGCATGGTTGACTATAAAAACAGACCGTTTCGGTCACTGTTGTAATCATTTATCTTTTGGTGATCTTTTTTCTTCCTTCCCCTCTCTTCATTTCTAGGAAAGCCAGGTCCTCATGGTGACTTGGGTTTTAAAGGAATCAGAGGCTTCCCGGGCCCTCCAGGAATCAAAGGCCCTCCAGGTTTCATTTTTGTACTTTCTCTCTTTCCTTTTCATGTGGGAGGCACACTTTCTCCTGAGGTGTGGATTTCTGTAAACCTACTATTCTATAGAAGGTAGCTCCTAGTTACTCAGTATCCAGACAAAAATGCAAAAAAAAATGAGGTTAGATATTTCTATCTATTTAATTCAAATATTTGGCAACCTATTCCAAACTGATAATCCAATCCTCATGATAATAGTAATCTGTATGTGGTTTTCCCTAGGAACATAGCTTCACATAGCTACAGTTCTGAAAAATAGCCTCTTTAACACAATTCCACACATCTCCCTGGTATTCCCATTAGGCCACTGGCAAGAAATAAATCCTCTTTTTGTATATCATAGTTTTAGGCTTTTTTTTTTTTTTTCAGGTCTTCCAGGATTCCCAGGATCTCCTGGACCAATGGGTGTAAGAGGTGACCAAGGACGTGATGGAATTCCTGGTCCAGCCGGAGAAAAGGGAGAAACGGGTACAACTTGCTCATTATCTTTGATCCACTAGTTTTATTTTGGATAGAATCATTAGTAACAGTGTAATCCTTTGCTGCTCTAAAGATTTTTCTCCGATAGAACTGATTATCTTTAACATGTTTTTGGTGTGTACTAAACTTCTGTCATAGACATATAATATAATGAAATTGACCAAATATTAACATGCCAAGATTATCTCTTTCAGGTTTATTGCGGGCCCCTCCAGGCCCAAGAGGAAACCCGGGTGCTCAAGGTAAGCAGTTCTTCTTCCCTGTCCTAATGTACACATTTTCAAGGAGAGAAAGCAGTTGAACATGCCTTAAATATAAATAAGCTTAACCTAGCAAATTAAAGATGTTCCAATGGCAATATAGAAGGATATTTATCATCTTGGTCTTCAATTTTAAATGTTTACTTATTACCATCACAACAAATGGAATGAATTAGAAACTCTGATTCAATTTTGGAATTTCCTACTAAGAAAGTCTTGAAAAGTAAAAAGGATTCTTCTGTATATGTCTTGCTGTTGTTAGCATGGTTTAAAGGTACCACCTCCTAAAAGGTGAAGGTGGAACTGATGGGTTCTCAGTGAGCATCTGTCCCTGCTGTTCTGAGGCACAGGAGTAATCCAAATCCTTTCCCACCTATATCTTCTTAGGTCTGATTCCAACTCCCAGATCCAGCTTGCGGTCCATGCTATTGTTTATTAAAGGCTACCCAGAGAGTCTCTCAACATCTCAGACATGGCAGTTTACTGAACATGTCATTCAGAGTATTTCAAGTTTTTTGTTTCGCAGGCCGCAAGTCTGGATTTCTCACATCAGTGCTTTACAAGATAAACAGCTTCTTTTAACTCTTTTCCATTTTCTAGTCAAACCTTCCAGGAGAAACATCAGATTGTCTGCACATTTCATTGACCCGTCTCAGCCACGGGTCCTGTGAATGGGAGCATTTCATTAGCAAAGAGGCCTAGCACACTGAAGGGCCCTAGTTATTGATGCTCATGCGAACCAGCAAAGAATAGCTCGATGCCAATGAGAAACTCAGTCGGGCAGGAACCACTTTTGATAAAACAGTTAAAGTGTAAAAGTAGACAAGAGCTGTTCTCTCCCATTTGTTTCTTACTGGTTTGATTGTTCTTTTGGTTGAGCTCAGTCTTCCCACATCTCTCAGACCTCTCCTTTACCAATGAGCATGAAGGCTTTTCCTGTTCCACGGTGTAGCTTTAGAATTGTGGTCAAAAGGAGAGTTGCTCTTCATGTTCCCAGGCTAACAGTTTAACCATTTGGAATGAGAACACTAGCTTTTAAGTGGAAATAAAATTTGGTATAAAACGGTCATACCTTAGGTTTAAAAGCCTTAAAACTAACCAATAGCCTAATTATGTAAGTGAATGATTATGCACCTCAATCCCTCTAGGATAACTAAATATGGAGAAGAGTTCATTGAGACTTGGAAGGTATGAATCCTTTTAATTAGTTTATTCTCCAAAATCCTAAAATGAAATCATATTGCAGAGCATGTAATCATTTTAATGAACATGAAATATATAATCCAAGCCATCTTGGTGCTTCAGGTCACTGCCATGCAAATACAGTATTACAAAGCTTGGAGTGAACTGAAGTCATCTAAGCACTTTCTTTTAAAAGCATAAATTACAGGTATTAAAAAGCTAAAGGGTGTGAATAGACATAGGGCTAGATAGTCAATATTCATCAATTTTATTTTCATTGTAAGTCTTTACTATATAATAACTCCCCAAGCCCTCCCCTGAGCTATTAGCCTCCCCTTCCTTCTCCCTCTCCTTCTGCACATCTATCTCCTGTTTTCATGCCATTTACTGCTTCTAGAATAACACAGAGATGGGAGAGAAGAGGGAGACATTATTTTCAATTCATACAATATTTTTCATTCATGAATGTCAAAGCACAATTTCTTGAAGGTTTTCTAAGATGAAAAATATTAGTATTGACTTGTGACCTTTTTGGGGGGTCTTTGGTAAATCCAAACCTCCTGCCACTACTATTCCTATTATGGGGGATGTGTGGGGAAGTTAGCAAAAGGACAGAATAAAGACTGCAATTTTGTTGCTTCTTTGTCTGGGTTTAGCTGGATAATACTTCAAATGCACACATCAGTGCTATGCCATTTAGCTTCTTATGCTCTAACGGATTATCAGTGACTCAACAATGTCAACATGATTAAGTTCATCAGCTAAGAGTAACTGTGGCTTACGTTTATATAAAACTTTAGAGCTTATGCCATGCTTTTATGTTTGTATGTTATCTCACTTGATCTGAAATAATTAGCTAGAACAGGTATTACCTCCATTTTTAAAATAAGAAAATCAAAATTTGTAATAGTAAGTAAATCTGAAGTGAATTTGCCAAGATCGGACAGCTAGTTGGAGACACACTGAGTCTCAACTCAGTTTTTGTAGCTCTATATTGCATTTACCAGCAATATATTATAAAATATATATTTTAGAAATATATATTCTGAATCTGAACACTTTTAAGCAAAGTACTTACATTATTAAAGATAGCCAAGAACTCTAACCCAACCATATGGCCATTAAAGAAACTTACTAGGCCTTCTTCTTTGCAGGAGCTAAAGGAGACAGGGGATCCCCAGGTTTTCCTGGCCTCCCTGGCAGAAAAGGGGCCATGGGAGATGCTGGGCCTCGAGGGCCCACAGGCATAGAAGGACTCCCAGGGCCACCAGGTCTGCCCGGTGCAATTATCCCTGGCCGGAAAGGAAATCATGGTCCACCAGGCTTAAGAGGAAGCCCAGGTAGAGGGTTTACTTTTAAATAGCATAAAAGAACAAAAATCATGTTTGACCTCAAAAGTTTTCGACCTCCTCCTCATGTTACCTTGTTGCTTCTTCTTTCCCTGTGGTCATCTCCATTCCCCGTCTACCCATGGTTCCCACACCCAGCAACTGTCAAGACAAGGTAGCCTGTTTGAGGGATGTGTAGTCAGTAAATCAATGAGCCTGGCTGGACGCAGTGGCTCATGCCTATAATCCCAGGACTTTGGTAGGCCAAGGCGGGTGGATCACTTGAGGTCAGGAGTTCAAGACCAGCCTGGCCAACATGGTGAAACCCTGTCTCTACTAAAAAATACAAAAATTAGCCAGTCTTGGTTGGTGGTGCGTGCCTGTAATCCCAGCTACTCAGGAGGCTGTGGTGGGAGAACCGCTTAAACCTGGGAGGCAGAGGCTGCAGTGAGCTGAGATTGCACCACTGCACTCCAGCCTGGGCAACAGAACTAAACTGTCTCAAAAAATAATAATAATTAATTAGCCTAAAAGACAGTGATGCATTCATTCAACTCTATTTGTTGAATCCCTAGAGCTTGGCTAGGCTTTAGGGAAGCAGGCACAGACCCTGCTGTAACAGACCCTCACTGGGGAGAAGCAGATCCTGCTGGTGGGTGCCAGGTGCTTCACTGGCATCATCTCATCCTGTCTTTACCACAATCCCATCACATGCCCCAGGGGAAAGAATGTTTGTGGTAATGCTAAGTAAAGGGTTTATACTTCATTAGAAACAATCACTAATTAGGTAGAACCTTCGAAGCTCCCTGGCTGGCAATACTGACAGAGTTTTCATGAATTCAGGTGAGCCTGGTCCCCCTGGACCTCCAGGGAGTCACGTAACAGGCATAAAAGGAGACAAAGGGTCTATGGGCCACCCTGGGCCAAAAGGTCCACCTGGAACTGTAGGAGACATGGGACCACCAGGTCATCTGGTGAGTATGAATAATTATTTTGACTCATTATCAATTCAATATCCACTTATTATAATTATTCTTATATTGTACATTATACCATATATTGTCGATATTGTTAACTGTATTAGTCCATTCTCATGCTGCTAACAAAGACATACCCAAGACTGGGTAATTTTTAAAGAAAAGAGGTTTAATTGACTCACAATTCTGCATGGCTGGGGAGATCTCAAGAAACTTACAATCGTGGCGGAAGGCACCTCTTCACACCACAACAGGAGACAGAATGAGTGCCAAGTGAAGGGGGTAGCCCCTTATAAAACCATCAGATCTAATGAGAACTCACTCACTATCATGAGAATGGCATGGGGGAACCACCCCCATGATTCAATTACCTCCCACTGGATCCTTCCCAGGACATGTGGGGATTATAGGAACTACAATTCAAGATGAGATTTGGGTGGGGACACAGCCAAACCATATCATTAACACTGACTTATTGTTAATGTTAATGTTAATGTTAATGTAAAATTTATAATTTTTGATGCATCTGTGCAGTATGCCTAAGGGAACACAGTCCAAAAGTTTATGAAAATCAAAAAATCTTCAGAGTTGGAATGATTTGGCCTCTAAGAGGCCTCCAAAACTTTGGTCTGTATGGGACTCACCTCTACAGCATTCCAGACCCTTGCTTATTTAGACCCTGAACAAGTCCAGTGACGGAATCTTCAAAAAGCAGCTGGAGTTCAGAATCGTTCTAAATGACACTGTCACTTTTTCCTCTACTTATATGCTTCTGAAGTTTTCTGCTTTCCCCTGTAAATGCCTATTTATTTTCTGCCCCCCAAATGCCTGCTAATGTTTCTAGCTAACTGCCATTTCTTTCCAATTATTTTATTGCTGGATAAATACTTGGTTCTTTCAAATTCAGTTTAACCATTTATCAGCTTTGCCTCTATACTGAATACACCCTAGTTTCTCATTATTGCCCTAAAAAATATAGCCTCTGGAGTGAATGCCCTCCAGAAGTTAGAAGTCAATACCCCAGGGAGTAGCAAAAGGACAGACGAGTCTACTGTCTGGAACGTCGTCATTTTAGGAATCAGACCTAAAATTCCACTTGGGCCACTGGGCTGACCTGCTTGTCTCCACATTGCGCTCGTAATCAACTAAAGGCCATGGGCCTTTTCCTCATGAACTGCTACTAGGTTTTCTCCATTATTTCTTGCCTAGCTTGTTGTTATTGATGCTTATTTGGGACTTAAGTGTAGAACTTTTACATTTATCAATCTTAGACATTGTCTTATTCATTTAGGCCTGTGCGCCCAGCCTGCGATCTCTCAATTCATATTCTCTCTCTCAACACCACAGCCATCATCCCTAGCTTTCTCTTAGCAGCATATTAGACGAGCTGATCCCTCTGTCTACATCAAATCCTTGGAGACAGATGTTGAATAGATGAATGTGACTCAGGGATCATACCTGAGTGTCTACTCTGTACCAATGGACAGAAAAACAAAAAGCTACAGTCCTTTGCCCTAGAGCAGCCCACAATAAAGTGAGGGTGATAGGCACAGAGACAGGCCATTTTCCCACCATGTGGTAGGAAGAATGCAGGAGCCTATGGGGACACAGAGGAAGGGTATTTAATCCAGACTGTAGAGGGAAGACGCTCAGGAAAGATCCCTCCCCGAGGAGACTGATGCCTGGTCTGAGTCTTGACAGATGCATAGGAGTTATCCAAGAAAATAAGAAAAGCAGGGGTATGGGTGGGGTGGAGGAAGGGAGCTTTCTGAGCAAAATGACAATGGGTGTGTGTGAGTGACAAACACACAACTCTATTACTGGAGCTGAGGTGGGTGGGAATGAGGACACCTTGAGAGGAGTCTGGAGGGCTAAGCAGGAGTCAGGTAATGGAGGTCTGGTTTTCTAGACTAAGAAGAGGGAGGACATCACTTGCTGATCCAAGAAACACTTACAAAGCAGCTCTTTGTGCCCAGAGTTCTCTCTCTACAAGCTGGAATTAATCCCTTAATGAACTGCCTTTCGATGTGGCCATTCACCAAGCTTTAAATCTATCCTTGTTCCTCTATGCAGCAGCCATTTTGGCCACAAAAACATGGTAGAGAGAGCTACCATGGCACATGGCACAGCTCTCTCTACCATGTAAATTGTCAATGTACAGAACATCTACGGTATAACTCATTTTGTCCTCTACTAACCTCATCAGTGATGCATAATGAGGTACTTTGCCATAGCTCATTGTTAGGAATCACTCTTAAGCTCTCTTGGTATTTGATTTCCAGAATCTACTTTTAAATGTTTTTTTTCTTTTTTTTTTTTTGAAAAATGACATATTTGCCCATCTTCAGTCTGTAGGTGTCTCTCGTGTTCTCCATGATTCTTTGAAAGTTGCCAATTTGATCCACAGTTACATCTAAAGACCTTCCAAGGACACTGGGATGTATAAAGCTTGGTTTGGAAACATGATCTTACTTAAATCCTCTGGTGATTTCATGGTCATTCATAGGCTTCTATACTTACAGTTGAAAGACAATTATTGATGGATGTCTCAACTGGCTTGGGGCCTTTAACAGCTCCCTCCTGCTGCCAGGGATAACCCT